>NC_136273.1:54975446-55097946 GCF_964187855.1 Myxine glutinosa | reverse complement strand
TCTACAGATGCTGTGATAAATAACTACCTCTGTCGGTTTGAATGTTTGAAAGAGAATAGACGTCTGGATCAATTTTTGAATTAAATTTAAATCCCGATTTATCTTCTTCTATCTATCTTCTTCTATCTATCTTCTTCTATCTATATACAGTATATAAAAGAAGTTTTTGTTTGTTTGTCTGCATGCGCTAATCTCTTGAACGGTGAAAGATAGGAGGAAACCTCTAATACAAAAAATGTCAGGACGGGCCCCGGGAAGGTTGTAGGCTAGGTGGCGAGGAGGCCGAGGCCCACCTCGGCCGGGCTGGGCCCATTTCGCAATTAAAAGCTGAGCTGAATTATAGTAGTCAATCTTCTACGGCCGCGAGTAAAAGCTGAATTATAGTAGTAAATTCATTCAAAAAGAACCAAAAATGTCGGGACAGGCCCCGGGAAGGTTATAGGCTAGGTGGCGAGGCCGGTCGAGGCCGCTTTGGCCGGGCCAGGCCCATTTCGCAATTAAAAGCTGAGCTGAATTATCGTAGTCAATCTTCTACGGCCACAAGTAAAAGCTGAATTATAGTTGCACATTCATTCAAAAAGAACCAAAAATGTCGGGACGGGCCCCGGGGAGGTTATAGGCTAGGTGGTGAGACCGGTCGAGGCCGCTTTGGCCGGGCCGGGCCAATTTCGCAATTAAAAGCTGAGCTGAATTATAGTAGTCAATCTTCTACGGCCACAAGTAAAAGCTGAATTATAGTAGTCAATCTTCTACGGCCACGAATAAAAGCTGAATTATAGTAGTCAATCTTCTACGGCCACGAATAAAAGCTGAATTATAGTAGTCAATCTTCTACGGCCACGAATAAAAGCTGAATTATAGTAGTCAATATTCTACGGCCACGAATAAAAGCTGAATTATAGTAGTCAATCTTCTACGGCCATGAGTAAAAGCTGAATTATAGTAGTCAATCTTCTACGGCCACGAATAAAAGCTGAATTATAGTAGTCAATCTTCTACGGCCACAAGTAAAAGCTGAATTATAGTAGTCAATCTTCTACGGCCACGAATAAAAGCTGAATTATAGTAGTCAATCTTCTACGGCCACGAATAAAAGCTGAATTATAGTAGTCAATCTTCTACGGCCACGAATAAAAGCCGAATTATAGTAGTCAAACTTCTACGGCCATGAATAAAAGCTGAATTATAGTAGTCAATCTTCTACGGCCACGAATAAAAGCCGAATTATAGTAGTCAAACTTCTACGGCCACAAGTAAAAGCTGAATTATAGTAGTCAATCTTCTACGGCCACGAATAAAAGCTGAATTATAGTAGTCAATATTCTACGGCCACGAATAAAAGCTGAATTATAGTAGTCAATCTTCTACGGCCACAAATAAAAGCCGAATTATAGTAGTCAAACTTCTACGGCCACGAATAAAAGCTGAATTATAGTAGTCAATCTTCTACGGCCACGAATAAAAGCTGAATTATAGTAGTCAATCTTCTACGGCCACAAATAAAAGCTGAATTATCGTAGTAAATTCATTCAAAAAGAACCCGGGCAACGCCGGGTGCTTTCGGCTAGTATATATATATATATAAACGCGAGTTGTCTGTGTGTATGTCCGCGTTTTATAAAGAGATGGCTGAACGGATCTTCCTCAAACTTTCAGAGGTTCATCAGTGAGTGCCTGGGAGTGTTTTAGGCAAAAAAGTGGTGAGGGCGCCCGACCCTCCCCTTCATCCTCCTCTCCTCCCCTTTAAGATATAAATTATCCGTAAAAGAACTTCCACTTCTGACTGCTCCCCTTCCCCCCCTGCCCTCCCTGACAGATTTGTCAATCGTTGAGGTATATTAACACACGACCAAAACAGATTTGGCGAAATTCCGACGATTCTGACTAAAATATAACATTTGTGTAACAATGTGTATGCATTTCAGTGAAGTAAAGCGTGTGCCGTGTCAGCATTTTAAAAATTTAAACGTGGCTCATTGTAAATAACTCCATATGGGGAATAGGTGTTGTTAACGATGAGGTCATTGGTGCCACAATTATGACGTCATAATTCGACAGGGACAACGCTTAGTCTGATCAGTTTCAAATTTATTGAGCATGATCTATGCAACAATTATTTAGAGAATATAAATTTATGATGTCATCGCTCACGTAGTCTGGCAGCCATATTGGATCAAAAAAAAAGAAACGTTCAAAAATAGAAGAGTTGGCTCGCAACAAGTTGACTGCGCAGGGTAAGTATTCTATGAATACCGTCTAGTTATATATGCATATAAGCAGTAGGCACGTTTTTGTTTCATTTTTGTACCCCAGATTATTTTTACTTACTGAAGAATTCATCAAAGACTGCAGTAAAAATACTTAAGTGCTGTTCTTCTCAAGTTTGATGTATTCATGGAAAGTCAGATTCATAATAATCATTCCTTTCTCCACAATAAACAGTGACAACCATGTATATCCAGTCCTCGTGGTTTCCATTTGGGAACATACTGTAAGTATTAATATGACATCCTTTAGTTCCATAAATATATTATTTCAGCTCATATAACCATGTTCTGTGATAGTTGCATTATGTCATTAGTAACAAATTACATTACTTTATGTGCACATATAGCTTTACAATGGAATTATAGCAAAGTTTCCCCAAAAGTCATGTATTGCACTCATTTTGTTTTTGAAAAATGCAATCCCTGGAGTTTTGGCTACATACGTACATACATATACATATACATACATAGTTACATACATATCTATATATACATACATACATACATGTACACATACTCCATAGCTCCAATATAGAATAATGATGATAATTTTTTGGGAGTGATTGCGGAAACGGTCTGTGTCCTATACACCGCCCAAATAAAAATATGAGCAATTTGTGTAATGCATTAATTATTTTGTATGTCATATTGGTTTTAGTCTGGCTTTTGAAGGCTGATTAGTGAGAATACAGAAGTGTCACATGTTGTAAGCAAGCACTAGGCATGTTTTGTTTCATGTACAGCATGTAATCCGGGTTGCAGCGGTCTATTGTCAATACAACCCCCAAATAAAGGAATGAGCCATTTTCCCGATGTTTGTTGTTATTGGAGTTGTAGTTGTTCTTGTTTCAAATATGGCGACTTTTGAGGTAATGTGTGTGTGACTGTGAATAACGGAAACGGTGTACAGTACAGTATTTCAAGGACAAATTGCTCCCCTCACCGCTAATCCTCCCCATGGAAAGTCTCATATGTGTTGAACTGTAGATAAATTGTATTTCTTGTACATTTTAGCCCGAGTTTTCAATATTGAATAGTGTGAAAATACATTAAAGTTTCCCATCATTCTGATGGGCCTTTCTGCTGGTGTAATTATAAACATAGGCGGCAATACCCATGGCGCTCACCTGGTAGAATAAACAGTTGTGTTACGGTTTTTAGAACCTTCACTAGTAAATTTTAGTAAATGTTTCCCGTATAAATGATCCCCTGTAAATATCCCCATCAATTGGCTTTGTTAAAGATCGCACCCTAGTTAGTCCATGTACAACACGTAGCGAACCATAGGACCTCTCTGTAGTTATTTCATTATTATGTGTTTCAGTTAAGGATCTGTTCCCAATAGTTGAATCTGCGTTGCATTAATCAAATAAGATAGGCCCCTTTCAAGTTCCCCAATCATCTCCGCAGTAACAGTAGGATAGCGTTCGCTGCCGTTGCCTTGGGCTGTTTTGCTGGCACCACGCCGCCATAAGCCATGTGGTCTGAAGCCGAGGAAGAAGGGGGCGGGGCCGCAAGAACAAGCTGTGGCACATCAACTCGTCATCAGAGGTGGAGTCAGCGAGCCCTTACCGGCCAACCAGCGCCGAGGTGAGCCAACCGGTAGGCGTGTCATCGGAGCCGGCGGCTTGATTCCTACACGGACAATAAAAGCGGCTGCGAGGGACTGCTTGAACAGATGAGACGAGTGAGAAGGTGCTTGAAGAGACGAGTGAGAAGGTACAGATGAGACGAGTGAGAAGGTCCAGAGAGACGAGTGAGAGATGAGTGAGAAGGTTCATGAACGGATGAGTGAGAGGGATGAGTGCGTCAAGCGATCAAAGAGAGGAGAGCTGAGTGCGAAGTATCGGGAGGCAGAAGAGTGGGTCCGCTGACATTACGCGATCCATTCACGTTGCCAGCCCCACGTGAAACGAATACGTGCAGCTGCCGCCGGGTTTCGCCTCAAGCCAGAGCGTGGACTGGAGCCAACCTCGACGCTGTGCACCGGCCCGGACCTCGATGCCTACCATCTGCCTGGACCCTTCTCCTCCTTCCAGCCATTCCTTCCTGCCAATCCCTATTCGTGTGAGTCTGTTCGTTTTGTCCTGGGGTATAATATAAGACTGCTTTAGGCTGCCCTGTGTCCTGCTTCTTCTTCTTCTGTATATTACTTTCGTTTCCTCTTCTTTGGGTTTTCGTGTACATAATTAATAAATATCTGTTATTCCTTACTTTGGCTTCCTCTTTCCCCCGATCGCTTTAGTCCCTTCTTCCCATTGAATACCTGTGGCGCGATTTGGCCAACTGCTTTGTAGTCATGTTTAGTCCTTTGTTAACGGCTCGAGCTGCGGGTTGCTAAACCGCTCGGCAATCTACCATCACATCCGCGGTTCGAGCGGGGACTCATTTCCCTGCTTTGCGGAGAGATTGGTGAAGGTATTTGGGAAATTCTTGACCAATCACCCTGGCCAATCTCATCCCGCAAAGGAGCGAGATAGTTCCAGGACTCGGACGGCCAGCTTAAAAGACGAGGGGATTAAACCCCCCTCGCTAAGGGGAGTGCCGAAACCGAGATCCGTAACAGATGATGTGCTTACTGACCAAATAAAGAGTTTGCAGGTGGCGGAGGAGGAGCGAAAGAGAAGAGGCGCCCGAGGTGAGTGGCGATATGCTCGGAAATGTATTGAATGAATGGTCCTGGGGGAGAGACGGGTGCAAGTGCCACCAGGTGTACAGGTGACACCAGGTGTGTGGGTACAGGTGTGCAGGTGAAACACAGGTGTATGGAGAATGGTTGGATGAAATAAATGGCATGGAATACATGGAGTATGGAATAGATGGTCTGGAGTGAATGGAGCATGGAGTGAATGGAGTATGGAATCGATGGAATGGAGTATGGAATGGATGGTGTGGAGTGAGTAGTGTGGAATACGTGGAGTGGAGTGGTTGGTGCGAAGGGAGTGGATGGGGAAGATAGACCCCTTTCACGAATACCCAGGGAGGGTAGTTTAAGAGTAGGTAGAGGGTATAGGTAAATTGTGGTGGATATTGGCATCTGTGGTGCGTGTGGTAGAATGGTGTTTGGATGGGTGCATTAGTGGAGTGAAATGGCTGGGCGTGTGGCCTGTTAGTGTGTATGGTTAAATGGGCACTCCGCCACTGTTAGTCTGTCGGCCAGGTGAGGCCGCAGGTGGGCTCTGGGAGCCAGTAGAGTTGTCCAATGGGGCCCGAGGATCCGGAGGACGGACATGGGTAGCCCGACGCCAGAGAGGGCGGTAGTGGGGTGAGAGCGCCAGAGGGCCTTCCCCAGGTAGATAGGTTAGGGAGAGGAGCAGATAAGCTCGGAGGCAACTACAGTGGCGGAGGTGTGCAGGTGAGCGGACCTGCTGGGAGCGCCACACGACCCAGCCGGAAATTGTGCGAAGGCACAGGGTGAAAATCGGGGGAGGGAGACCCCAAATTGGTGAGCACCACAGTTTGGTCAATGGGAGTTCGGTTCTTAGAAACACACAGTGTAAGATGGCCAATGGTTTTGCAGGGAAAGACCCCGGGTAGAGTAAAAGTGTTAGTCATTTAGAGGTATAGTTAGGATTGAAATCCCTTCGCACCATATGCAGCCACTCACCTGAGGTGATGATATGACTCCACACCATGGTTGTTTTGTATTTTTTGTTGCAAATGTTTTGGAATGGTGAGACGCATCATGATGTGGGGGTGACATTGTGCTTGTTATTCCATCTCTTCCTCCTTATGAGGAATTGATGAGAAATTGGGCTTGATGGCAAATTTTGAAATTGGGATTGTTGATGAATTTGGTATTAGGGGAGATATGGGGAAGACGAGACAGTAGTGACGAATTTGTAAATGTGTAGAGTTTTGTAAATACGGGGTAAGGGCAAGGGTAGGGTAGGTGACAGGGGCGGTGATGTACGGTAGGGATGCGCTTTCTCTGCTCGCTCCCATGCGCACCTCACCTCTGCATTGCCTTGTTTTGATGTGTACCCTTGCGACCTTGCCCCGATGCTTGCTGTGTCCTTTCCTTCCCCACTCATGGTTTGTTCTTTTGGGTCCGGGGGGGAGTGCGCAGGTAGCCGCACTTGTGTGCCCGAGCCGCTGCTGCACAGCCTGCCTGGACCGGTGCACCACCTTATGGACCGCACGACTTGCGGCCGAGCACCACTTTATGGACCACACGTTTTTGTGGCCAAGCACCACACCGATGGACCCCACGTGTTGGGGCCTGGCCCCTCTGCTGGGACCGGCCATGATGGCCAGAGCAAAGCTTGCTTGAGGACCACGGAGAGGTGGCCCCGTTTGCCATACAGGTGGACCACCCTTAGTTGGCCCTTGTTGGCCCTAAATAAAAATGGACGCGTTGTGTGCCTTTTTATTATTTCAAATGGGCGGCAAGCAAAGAACAAGACAACAGCAAGAAACATCGGACCAGCACAGCAGGGGAAGCATGAGCTGACAACCAGGTCAACAGTTTGTTTGTTTAAATGTGTGAAATGAGCACTGGATGGTGCTTTGTGTGTTTTATGGTGCTTTGGTGCTTATTGGTGCTGATTGGTGCTTTGGTGCTTTGTAATGCTCTTGTGCTCGGGGGTGCACTGCAATAACAATTGTGCATCCCCAGGCATTTGAGTATGGTGTATCGGTGCAGCGCAGTGCATGCTTCTTCCTCTTTTCAAAAGATATTTTGTCTCCCAAAATGACAGGTCCTGGGTTTGCAGTGTAAATACCAATTAGTGTTTTGTAAATAATGCTCCCCACCGTATATGTGTAGTTTGCGAATAATTCCGTGATTCGGTTATTCTGTGGGCGTGAGTCTGTTAGGTAGGATGCAACGTAGCAGGCGGGACATACATAGTTGTTTTAAAACTGTCGCACTCAAGGGTAAGGTTAATAGTAGAGGGCTACTACACCTGAGTGTCACATTAAGTAAAGTTATTTTGGGCCGGGACAGCCCGAGAGGAAAGACGGGTGCTGTGTTGCGGTTTTTAGAACCTTCACTAGTAAATTTTAGTAAATGTTTCCCTTATAAATGATCCCCTGTAAATATCCCCATCAATTGGCTTTGTTAAAGGTCACACCCTTGTTAGTCCATGTACAACACGTAGCGAACCATAGGACCTCTCTGTAGTTATTTCATTATTATGTGTTTCAGTTAAGGATCTGTTCCCACTAGTTGAATCTGCGTTGCATTAATCAAATAAGATAGGCCCTTTTCAAGTTCCCCAATCATCTCCGCAGTAACAGTAGGATAGTGTTCACTGCCGTTGCCTTGGGCTGTTTTGCTGGCACCACGCCGCCATAAGCCATGCGGTCTCAAGCCGAGGAAGAAGGGGGCGGGGCCACAAGAACAGGGTGTGGCACGTTGACTCGTCATCAGAGGTGGAGTCAGCGAGCCCTTACCGGCCAACCAGCGCCGAGGTAAGCCAAGAGGTAGGCGTGTCATCGGAGCCGGCGGCGTGATTCCTACACGGACAATAAAAGCGGCTGCGAGGGACTGCTTGAACAGATGAGACGAGTGAGAAGGTGCTTGAAGAGACGAGTGAGAAGGTGCTCGAGGAGACGAGTGAGAAGGTACAGATGAGTGAGAGGGATGAGTGTGTCAAGAGATCAAAGAGAGGCGAGCTGAGTGCGAAGGATCGGGAGGCAGAAGAGTGGGTCTGCTGACATTGCGCCATCCATTCACGTTGTCAGCCCGCGTGAAACGAATACGTGCAGCTGCCGCCGGGTTTCGCCTCGAGCCCGGAGCGTGGACTGGAGCCAACCTCGACGCTGCGCACTGGCCCGGACCTTCGATGCCTACTATCTGCGTGGACCCTTCTCCTCCCTCCAGCCATTCCTTACTGCCATTCCCTGTCGTGTGAGTCTGTTTGTTTTGTCCTGGGGTATAATATAAGACTGTTTTAAGGCTTGCCCTGTGTATCTGCTTCTTCCTCTTCACTGTACATTCCCTTTCATTTCTTCCTTGGTTTTGGTGTACATAATTAATAAATGTCTGTTATTTCTTACCCTTTTGGTTTCATTCTCCCCAGGTCGCTTTAGTCTTTTCCCTGATTGAATACCTGTGGCGCGATTTTGGCCAAACGCTCGGAGTCGGGTTAGTCCTTTGTTAATGGCTCGAGCTGCGGATTGCTAAACCGCTCGGCAATCTTCCATCTTATCCGCGGCTCGGGCGGGGCTCATTTCCTCGCTTACCGGAAGGCCCTGGTAATTAGGTCATAGGAATAATTGGCCTACTACCCTATTCAGCGCTTACCGGGAGTGACGCCATAGCTCCAGGTCCGGCGGAGACGGCCAGCCTAACAGGACAAGGGGATTAACCCCCCCTTGCTAATGGGAGTGCCGTCCCCCGGATCTGTAACAGTATACTGCACGGACTAAAGGTATTTAAAACAAATTTCAATGTTGCGAGAAGACAGGACAGCATGTAGAATAATACTAACATAATCATAAGACTTTAAACAAACAAACAAAAAAATACCTATTTTGGGCCACGCCCCGTGGACCCCCCCCCCCCCCCCCAAAGGCCCGGGTAGCCAACCCTACCATCCTCCACCTCGAATACCTCCTCAGACCCCAAATTTTCTAATGCCTTGAATAAACATTGGTATATCACAGGTGGTGAAGGTTGATGTTTCATCACGTTTCATTGAAGTTGCGTGTGTAGTTTCTGAGAAGAAAGCAAATACCTATTTGGGGGGCAAAACCCCCTGAGCTCGGTCCTACGCCCTGAGCAGGTCACCATGTCCCTGCTTCGAACCCATGCTATGCTCCAACTTAACCAAACTCAATGCCCTCTGCAACTCGTCCCGTGCTACCGCAAGCTGACCCTCGAACTATGTCTCCAACTTCAACTACCACCCTGGGTCCGAGCTCCCGTGGGCTATAATTATTTCGTGATAGTCAAATTGATTGGCTCGCCCATCGAACCAACTCATGATAAGGCTCACCCCTTGAACCAACATACCCACCATTGCCATGGTGTCAGGCAGTTCCTTTGTTTCATTAAACAGTCATGGAATGTCATTAAACATGGGAGCCCATCACTTTCTTTGCAGCGGCTATCGTCAGTTCACCATAACAAAACATCTGAACAACTAACAAAGGGATTAATTAAAGGGTCCAGAAGGGGAGCAAAGGAAAGTTGAAGTTTAGAATTACTTTGTTTAGAATTTACAAAATTACTTTGTCATTTGGTCAAGTGCAACAAGACAGGTCATCTTAGGGGAGTTGTCGGTACCTTGGGAAGAGAACATGGAGGAGGTGCACGAGAGGCAGAGAGGAAAGTACAGTGAGCTGGAGGCAGAGTGCCGGGAGAAGGGTTGGCGCGTTTCGTGTCAGCCATTTGAGGTGGGGTGTAGAGGGTATATTGGCAAATCCTTTTCTGCATTTTTTGATAGGCTGGGAGTGTGTGGGACAGAAAGAAGGAGGATGTGTGACAAGGTGGCCCAGGTTGCCTTGAAAGGCTCATTTTGGATATGGAGGAAGTTTATGGAGGCACGTCGAACGGTGTAGGTTGGTTGTGTGTGTGTGTGTGTGTGTGTGTGTGTGTTTTTTTTTGTTGTTTTTTTTTGTTATCATTATTACCTCTTATTTTGTGTATATGAGTGAGTGGGTGAGGGTGTGTGTTTTTGCATGAATACATTTTTGCATGAGTGTGTGTTTTTGTGTGTTGAGTGGTGTATGATGTAAGTGTAGGTGGTTGTTTGGTTGGTGTTCTGTATGTATGTGTGTATGTGTGTGTATGGATGTGTATGTGTGTGTGTATGAATGATCTGGTGTGCTTTGTTGGTGAGTGGTGAAGGGTGTAAAGGTGGGTGTTTGAGTGTTCCAGCATGTTTGTTTGGTGCTGTGGATTCTGGACATGGAGGTGTTGTTGTTGTTGTTGTTGTTGTTGTTCGCATTGGTTGGGGGTGGGGGTATGTACGCATCCAGATGCAGTTGCTGCATGTGGATGTGTACGTGCCCCTGCTGGTCCACATTCGCTGACCGTATCGAGGTTGAAGGGCCGAAACGGGATGATGCTGAGGACCTCGACTGAGGACCCGGTCAGTGCGGCACACTTGTGACCAGGTGTGTTTTGAACTTATATATATTTATATATATATATATATATATATATGGCACGAAATTTTCACCATAGGAGCAACTCCTCCTGTAGAATATTTTAATGATAATCATGACGTCATAGGTCATGTGGTACAGGCGCCATCTTGGAAAAACCGAAAAATGTTGCACCTCTATATCTCCAAAACCGCTGCATGGAAAAAATTGAAACATGGCTCATTGTAAAGAACTCCATATGTGGAATAGATGTTGTTAACGACGACGTCATTGGTGCCACAATTATGACGTCATAATTCGACAGGGACAACGCTTAGTCTGATCAGTTTTAAATGTATTGAGCGTGATCTATGCAACAATTATATTAGAGAATATAAATTTATGATTTATGATCGTTGCTCACGTGGTCTGCCAGCCTTATTGGATCAAAGAAAAAAATGTGCAAAAACAGAAGAGTTGGCTCGAAACAAGTTGACTGCTGGGTAAGTATTTTATGAATACCATCTAGTTACATTGCTGTACATGATAGTATATTCATTATTGTATATATATATATATATATGTATATATATATATATATACATATATTATACAGGTAGACCCCGGCTTCCGAACATACGATCATAAGAACATTATACTTTATAACCATGTTTCGGTCTTTCAAACGTTTGATCCATTCACACGAACACAGCTTTTTTGAACATACAGGATGATCACTAAATGCTGGAAATCTCGGACCTGAGAGTTAATGACCAATTCACACCTCATTCACACAGGCTTTACACAAACATTCTTCTGCCATTTCACACACCATTATCTCCAAGGGGTTCCTTACCAGCAAGAGACAGCTATGCTTGCCCTGCTTCACCTTAAAGCTCAATAACTAGCTCATTTCCCTCGTTTTGCAGATAATACTACACATGTTCCATTTACTCTAATTTATTCACTTTTTATATAAAAAGTACATTTCGCAATGTTTTTATGTAATTAATCACTTACAGTATTACATGTATTTAAAGGGGATTTATTGTTGTCGTCGTCAACGTGTGGCCCTGAATGGGTTTCTCTCATCTCCTCTTCCTGTTCAGGCTGGAGTTCCCCAAGGCAGTGTTCTGGGCCCTGTGTTTTTTCTGGTCTTCATCAATGATCTCTCTGACTGTCTTGAAAATCCTCTCTATCTCTTTGCTGATGACTCCACTCTCTGCCGCTCCATTCCTCATCCCTCAGATCGGCAGTCTGCAGCCTCCTCACTCTCTGCAGACCTGGACAAAATCACAGACTGGGCAAACAAGTGGAACATGTCTTTCAATCCTGACAAATCTCACACTCTTACGATGTCTCTCCGAAAAGACCGACTGGACAACCCTCCCATCTACTTTCTGAATAATCCTCTCCAAGAATTTCTGTCACTCAAGCTTTTGGGTCTCACGATCTTCCATGATCTTTCCTGGGAAAACCACATTTCCAAGCTGGCCTCCAAAGCCAGTCGCCGACTGGGCATCCTCCGTCGTGCGAAGTCCTTCCTCGGCACATCTGAGCTCCTCAGCACATACAAGGCTTTCATCCGCAGCTCAATGGAGTACTGCTCTCCCCTCTGGGCTGGTGCTCCTGCCTCACACCTAGCTCGTCTCCACGCTGTTGAAACCAAAGCGTTCAGAATCATTGGAATCTCCCGTGATGACGCTATCTCCGAGGGCCTCTCACTCACTCACCGCAGGCAGGTTGGTGGTCTTTCCGTCTTCTACCGACTCCTCTCCGGCCTTGCTCCCCCAGCTCTCTCTGGGCTCTGTCCCCCAAATATTCCTGCAGGTCAAACACAAGATCTGCCTGCAACCATCTTATGGTTAAACTGCCAAAATCAAGACTCTCTGCTCACCTTCACTCCTTCATTTCTCTTTTCTCCCACCTCTGGAACAAACTCCCTCACTCTCTTCAATCCCACTCCTCCCTCCAGGTCTTTAAAACGGCTGTTCACCACCATCTCTTATCTTCCCCAATCCAAAACCTTGATCTTTTCTACCCCCGCTAATTTCACCCCAAATCCACTTTTTTGAGGTGACTTTTGACTTCATTCCTGGAAGTCCTTGGTGTCCTTCCGTTTTATACCTATCCTGCCTCCCCCCAGGCCATCTCCCTCCAAAAACATCTCCCGATGTCCCTGCTCTCAAATGTTGTGTTTGTGTGCTTCCTCCCCTTCTCTCCCCATCTTGTCGACCGCTCCCCTTTTAATATACTTTGTTTGCTTGTTTGTTTGATTTGTTTGTTTGATAAATGTTAGCTCTTTCACGAGCCTCGACTCTGTATACAAAAAAAAAAAAAAAAAATTGTTCTGGTTTACAAACATCGAGTTTACAAACACATTTCAGGAACACATGCAATGCAATGACGTGTATGGTATAAGATTGTGGCAGTTGGGATTATACATTTTTTTAAAGTACGACGCTTCCTACTAAAAAGTAAAATATATCTACTCTACTAATTTAAGTCATAAGCAAGAGCAGATCCGGTCTCGGGTGACGTTTCACCTGCTTCCCAGTGGGCTTCGCATGCCAATAAACCACACGTCTCGTCATGTGCCTGCTTTAATTCCCAATGCGTCCAATTCATTTCCGATCACGTGCCAGTGCCCGAGGTCAATGGAGGGTGTTTTTATTTTGCCAAACGTCAACCAAATAAACATCAAATGTCATCATTAATTGGCTTCTTTGCTCTTTTTATTACTTACTGGAGATCTGGTGTTGTACATATGGGGATGAGTGTGTGTGTGTGTGTGTGTGTGTGTGTGTGTGTATGTGTGTGTGTGTGTGTGTGTGTGTGTGTGTGTGTGTGTGTGTGTGTGTGTGTGTGTATAAAAGAGAGAGATAGAATTGTGAGGAACAGAAATGAAAAAAACGAGATGTGTGTGATGATTGACATTTCTTTTGGTGAGGCTTCTCCCGCTGATTTGTCATTATCTTTTGGTGGAAAATCCACTATACTGTTTCTCATATACAGACTTGGCATTTAATATGGAATATTTTTTTTGTGGGGGTGAACTTACTTTTCAAGTTGACTTAGAACCAAAAGTTCATTGGAATTATGTTGAAATTATTCTAGATTTTGTTAATGTGACCTTTAAAAGAAACAAAAACCACATTTGACATTTCGAAGCAAATAAATTGATCCTTGAAAGTGATGGAAACTGATATTGAACTCAATTCACGGAGAGTACTGTGTTAAACTTCTGTACGTTTCCAGATGTATTTCTTTATTTTGCACATTAGCCAAAAAATTTTAAACAAAAACAAAAGTTAAATTACAACTGGGATTACGGACAGTAAAATTACAGTTCAGTACGTCGTGTAACCCCCACGAGCATTCAGGAGAGCATGTACACGTTGAGGCATGCTGTTCACGAGATTTGCCACGGTTTGGACAGGAATCGCTTGCCATGCAGTGACAATAGCCTGCTGCAATTCACGCACAGTGGTGGGCTGCTGGTCCAAGTTGTCGATTTGACGCGTTAATTCTGCCCACAAGTTCTCTATCGGATTCTTATCCGGGAACGTGGCAGGCCAATCCATATGCTCTACACCACGGTCAGCAAGAAAGTGCTGGATCATGCGAGCATGATGAAGCCATGCATTGTCATCTTGGAAGACAAAGTTTCCTCGAAAGGCTACACGAGCAAATGGAAGCAATGTTTCTTCCAGAATGGCCCTGTACTTGAACTGGTTCAGGTTTCCATTCAGAACAACCAGGTCCGTTTTGCCCCCTGCATGAAAAGCAGCCCAAACGGTCACCCCACCACCTCCAGCTTGGACTCTTGGCACTATACAATCGTCGTTGTAGGCTTCATGCACTTGTCTGCGCACTCGGACATGGCCATCTTGACGATAGACCAGAAATCAAGACTCGTCACTGAAGATCACGTGATTCCAGTGTCCTGGCTGCCATTGACGGTGCTCTCTGGCCCACTGCAATCGGCGCTGGCGGTGTTGTCTTGTCAGGCGTGGCTTTCTCAGGGGACGCCTGGCACGATAGCTTGCTTGAACCAGTCGTTGGTTGACTAGCCTTCTGGATGCAGGCACATTTGTCAGTTGCTGCCACTCAGCCCTAAGCCGATTAGCTGACTTGGTACGGCCATTGCGGACTAACCGGTGCAGCTGGCGATCATCCCTCCTTGTGGTTCTGTGGGGACGTCCTGGCCTCGATATTGGAGGAGGGACACCCCTCTGAGCATTTCGTTTCGGGATCTTTGACACCTGACCTTGAGTGATGCCATACTGATGAGCAATAGCACACTGTTTCATGCCGGAATTTTGTAAAGCCACCACTCCATGACAAACAGCATTGTCGAGTTGACAGACCATCTCCAGAGGAAGCGGCAATAACTTTTGTAGACGTGCAGCAGTTGTTTTCCACTAATACAGAACGCAACAACCCTTATATACCCGATTGTGAAGCCAATCGTCAAATGTACCTGTCCGTACATTTTGTCACGCCACCTGTGATATATCCTGTTATTGACTGTTGTAATCCTGTTATTGACTTCTTGCTGCGACAGACAATCAGTGACATGGTTCTTTTAACAAAGAAATCACCGAAGCGTAAAAGAAACTCACCAGATTGATATTCTGAGTTCAGAAAGGAAACCCAAGTCAAGAAAAAATATATATTCCATATTAAATGCCAAGTCTGTATTTATATGTTTATTCTTTGTTGATGTGATTTTAATGTGTTTGTTAAACTACATTTATATGATATTTTATGTTTGTTCAACTACATTTCAAAGCATGAAAACCACAAACAATATAATTAATTGTACAGTAACGGCTAGAAGTTACAAGTTAAAAGAATCTAAAGAATTAATTACATGTAAAACCTCAAATATAGTTTACCTATTGACCTGTAGCAAATGTGCGATGCAATATGTTGGTGCATTGATGGGTTGACTGACTGCCTGGACGCAACTGAGGTTGTGGATCTACTGATGTACCATCTATTGATGTGGATCCATGATCGAGGTTGTGGATCCGCCGTTTGGAGAGGTCCTGGGCTGAAAGGATCGAAACCTCGAGGAAGAACGGTGCCCAGCTGATGATCCATGCAGTCGGGAAACTAGTCAATTATTGCTTACATGTTAAGGTTCTTGCTTTAGGTGGAGAAACAATGTTTGAGGTTTACAATTTAAATAAAGTTGAATATGGGATGTTGTGAAATTAACATCATTTACAGCAATCCTTTGAATTATTTAAGTTTGGGAACAACCGATACTGTACAATTAATTAAGTGTGTGTGTGTGTGTGTGTGTGTGTGTGTGTGTGTGTGTGTGTGTGTGTGTGTGTGTGTGTGTGAGTGTGTGTGTGTGAATAAAAGAGAGAGATAGAATTGTGAGGAATAGAAATGAAAAAACGAGATGTGTGTGTGTGTGTGTGTGTGTGTGTGTGTGTGTGTGTGTGTGTGTGTGTGTGTGTGTGTGTGTGTGTGTGTGTGTGTGTGTGTGCTTCTTGTTGTTTTCGTGTTTCTGTGGCACAAACATGGTTGGTTTCATGTCCGAGTAGGATGTAATGACGTGTGGGTTGCATGGTTGATGGAGTTTCCATGAGGTATTGTGCATGTGTGGGTGTGGTGTTGGGGACCGAGCACTGTTTTTGCTCACCTTATTCAGTTGCTTGCACCATCCAGTTTTTGCCATTTTTATCATAGGTATGTATTGCATGGGTATGTCCATAGTCTCCGCAGTCAAACACATCCCTTTCCCCCCTCTCGCCTCTTGGCGTGCTATGCTTCCAGTATAAATCTGTCATTTGTTGGATGTCGGGTTTTGGACACGGGTGCAGGCAATGGCACTATAGCTGACTGTGTCACCTTTCCAAGCCTAACTCCTCTATCATGTTTCAAATTCCTTCCAGTTCCATCAATGTAGAATTGGTCACAGTATCTGCATGAATAATGGTAAACTACTCCAGATTTATCACCAGTTGACATTGTGACCTTTAGTTTTGAAATGACATTACAAATAATGCTTAGAGACTTTCAGGCCACATCACTCCATGTGCTGCATACTATCTTACTTTTGGAAAGGCCCAGGTAGCACGGCAGTACACAGTGCCCAAGCGTGTCTGGCTCCTTCCGCTCTGTCGGTTTTGGTTCTTTCTTCGTAGGGAGTATCCCTTTGCTATACCCATTTGGAGCAGGACTCCTCTGACTAATATAATTTCTTCAATCACATTGGCTTTTGGTCCATGACACTGTCCATGCCAGTGCTGCCAAGGCCTTGCTGCACTGTGTTTATGGGTGATTGGGTTGCTGGAATTAAAGTCCTGTAGCCTGTTGATGTGGGTTGGTTTCCTGCAGATCATTATTTTAGGTAGCCATCGGGCTTCCGTTGGACCTCAATATCCAGAAAGGACAATTGGCTTTCTTTTACAATTTCATTTGTAATGCTAATGCTGGGAAATACCCGGCCAAGTTTCCCAAGTAGGTGGTCTACCATGCCTCTATGCACAATGACGAAAGTGTCATCTACGTACCTGGTCCACTGTGGTCCAGTATCGTGGTAGCCAATTCTCATTAGACTCAAATATATTTTGTTGAAGTTCCTCCATCATAAAATTAGCCATAACAGCAGAGACCGGTGAACCCATAGGCCATAGTACGTACAGTTGATGTCGCTTCTTTCGTTCAACAACGTGAAGGATGACTTGATTCCTTCACAGTAATTAGCAAAAAAATACTCTTACTCAGAATATTGTTATCCACATAGCAAATATTTGCTCACTAACCCGAGAAAACAGGGAAAAATGCGATTATAAAACTCATCGTGAACTAGCCTGCTCACAACGCAGATTTAACCAATCGGCAAGATTGTCATGTATTCCCACAAAATGATGACGTATTTCCCATAATTGACCAATCATGAGCGTCCTACCATCTCCAGGAAAGCAAGATGGTGGCACCCATGTCACCAGATGCGGAGTCGAACACTGTCGCGTTTTCATCGAAATTTTGCGTAATGCAAATAAATCTTTCAGCAACGACAAACTTTAACATGAACACCATACCACAAAAGGGTCATTACTGTCCCTTGACTTTTGAATTAAGCTTGGTTCATACTTCAATGCACTGTGGTAAGGCATACAAACAAAATGGTTATTTGGCGTAACCCGACTGGCCCTATAAAAAAAAAAACATGCCGACCCAACCTTTTTTCCATTTCTGGGGAAAAAATGAAAATCTTCCGACCCAACAGTAATTTTTCTGCTCCATGCGTGACTTAAAAAAAAAAGAATTTGGAGTGTCGAGTTTTTCAAATACTAATTTTGAAAAGAAAGCTACATTATGTTGCATTGCTATGACGGGAAACATGGTTTCGCGACACTTATCCCGATATTGATGCCGAGCTGCGGCAAGGGCCCAGGTAATTAAGATACTGTAGCGGTTACCTTATTGGGACATAATTCACGTGCACGGGCCTGCGGGGCTTTTGATTGTGTGGGTGTGACGTGCGCGCGGTTGTTGAAGCCACGCCCTCCGAAGAGGGTTTTGGCTTTATAAAAGCTGTACGAGCTCCGTTCGCGATGAGAGTGCTGAGGATTTCTGTTTGAATAAAGGAGCTTTGAACACCTACGAAGTGGCCTCGTCTTCCCGTCATCCGCAACTCCTAAACTGGTGACCCCGGCTGCTCCCGAACGTTTTCAGGGGCTGCAAACGAACACGGCAAGCGCGCCCTGGCCAGGGAAGCCACCTAAACTGGTGACTCCGGCTGCTCCCGAACGTTTTCGGGGGCTGCAAACGAACACGGCAAGCGCGCCCTGGCCAGGGAAGCCACCTAAACTGGTGACCCCGGCTACTCCCGAACGGATTCGGGGGCTTCAAACGAACATAGCAAGTGCAGTTTCGATCGACCTGCCGGAGTTTTGCGAACGTTTTCGGGGGCTTCCAACGAGCATGGCGACACCTACATTGGTGACCCCGGCTGCTCCCGAATGAACGTGGCAAACGCAGAGGGGCGAGCCTGCTCCAGGATCCTGTGAAGGAACACAGTTATGAGACATTGGTGGCACTGCTGCTCGTCTCCTGCATGCGCACTGACGTTGGCGGCACGGCTGCTTCGTCACCTTCGCGCGCACTGCTGCTCGTACACTTCGCGCGCACTGTGCTGGGCTCTTCCTCTGCGACCAGAGTGGTGAGCCTTCTCCAACGTGCGCTGCTGCTCATAGCTTTCGCGCGCACTATGGCCAAGCACCTCCTCTGCGACCAGAGCGATGAGCCTTCTCCAACGTGCGCTGCTGCTCGTAGCTTTCGCGCGCACTACGGCCAAGCACCTCCTCTGTGACCAGAGCGATGAGCCTTCTCCAACGTGCGCTGCTGCTCGTAGCTTTCGCGCATACTACGGCCAAGCACCTCCTCTGCGACCAGGCAGTGAGCCTTCTCCAACGAGCGCTGCTGCTCGTAGCTTTCGTGCGCACTACGGCCAAGCACCTCCTCTGTGACCAGAGCGGTGAGCCTTCTCCAACGAGCACTGCACGTCACCTTCGTGCAACTACATACTACAACTACAGCTCACGAAAACTCTACAACTACAGCTACAGCGCGCGTGTAGAAAGCTGCAACTCACGCAACTACTACTCTTACTCTGCAACCTCGGGAGGCCCGCGAGGAACCTCAGCAGCCTCCCCCGAGGCCTTGACCAGCCCTCTCAGTTGGCTCAACCCCACGGCGGCGATTTTTCACGTGCACCGAGGCCGAGCACTGCTCGAGCCTGCTCGGCACTGCCGAGCGCGCCCGCGAACTACATGCATGCCCGTGCGAGTGCATTCTGGGGGGGGGGGGGGCGGATGTAGCGGTTACCTTATTGGGACATAATCCACGTGCACGGGCCTGCGGGGCTTTTGATTGTGTGGGCGTGACGTGCGCGCGGTTGTTGGAGCCACGCCCTCCGAAGAGGGATAGGCTTTATAAAAGCTCTACGGGTTCTGTTCGCGATGAGAGTGCTGAGGATTTCTGTTCGAATAAAGGAGCTTTGAACACCTACGAAATGGCCTCGCCTTCTCGTCATCCGCAACTCCTAAAATACAAGAAAATAGTACAACCAGAAGCGTCCAACCCAGGAGAAGAAATTTCTCGGTACCAGTGAAAATAAGGAAGTCCTCGTTGAAAACGTATTTTGTGCTTGGAAAAAGTGTTCTGTAAACGTCGACTGAACTGTCACAGTATTCATTGCCCATGGAAAGGTGTGCTCTGCCTTGGAAGCGGTTGATGGTGAAGTGGAGGCAGAACTAATATTAGACTAGAGCTTCAGTGTAATCATGAAGAAGCAGGCACCAGGCTCCTTTTACATGCAGAATATGCACAGAGGAGTCTACAAGAAGTAGATGATCCAACCATGCCTCCATCAGACCCACCTGCAATTGTCATCAAGAGCCTCGACACCGATGTCCTCACTATCAGCTTGGGTTGTGCACAACAATTCGTTTCTCCACTTCTCTTCCTCACCGGTGGTGGAGACACAGTTTGGACTCTTGACATCAAATCCCTCCATGATCAACGAGGCGTGCACGTGGCGTCTGCATTTGTCGGATTTCATCCATTCACCGAGTGCGATTCAGTGAGCAGATTCTCTGGGAAGGGAAAGTTTAAGCATGATCAGTACTTGAGTACCTTTCAAGATCTGGCTAAATCATCCCTTCCATGTGATGATCTGATATCTAGTTTGGATCGATTTGTCTGCCATATGTATGGGCAAGAGAACGCAACTGATGTGAACGAGGCCAGGTGTAATATGTTCTGCTTTGGTACACATGCTGAGGAATCCCTACCACCAAATCTAATATAATGTGGGATAATTACGAGGCAGCAATATTTCGTCGCAGTCTGCAACAACTTCCAGAAATACCAAGCCCAAGTGAGAGAGTATGGAAGTTGGAAGACATTGATGGATATTCAACCCTTCATGTAGATTGATTGGTGTAGTCTTCCATCAGCTCCTGATGAAATTTTGGAACTAATGAATTGCATTTGCAGGAAGGGAAAGTGCAGACTGGAACCAAGTTTGGAAGCGGGAATGCAGCGAGCTAGGCATGCAAATGTACCAAATAGGAAAATGTATTTGACAATGCTTCTGATGACAACAAAATGGACTCTGACGATGAAGACTGAAAACCATTAATTGGCCTCTTTTGTTAATCATAGAGGAGCCCATGCAATCCCCCAAAAGGGTAGACAATTGTGTAATATTATACGTTATATGATTTTATTGCAGAAGGTTGTCATTTTTTTTGCAAAAGCTCAAGTGCTCAAAAATGGTCATGAAAAGTTCACCATGTTTTTGTTTCCAAGTGTCTCAAAAATGCCAAGTGGGGAATTCTCAAAATCTGATAATTGAATATTTTTCGACACAACGTGACATGGAGTGCTTTCTTAAAGATTCATCTGATATTTTCTAGAAAATGCCATCAAATTGAGCAACACCATAACAGCTTGTTAGAGAGCCACAGTGGTCGATCATATTTGACTCTTGCAAAAACATTCCAATTTTCTTAACACTTCAGTGAAATGTAGAATTATATTTGACTTCGTTTTTCAAAAAAGAAGTCAGAGGAGAAATCGTTGTCATTTTTCTCTCGTTTGAAAATAATATGCATATTCATAATGTAATTATACAATATTATATTCAAGAAAAGTGGCCATCCATCTTTTAAAATGTTCGTTTCTATGATGTATTTCTTGTGACCTGATTATTATGTATTTTTATGATATAGTTTGATCAGTCCTGAGCAGGCAATGCTGGTTCCACCTTACTTAAATTCAGATGGAGAAACTATAACGGCACTCAGTAGAGATCATACCTCCACCTGGTTGGCCATATCACTCAATGGTGAAGAATCATTTAAAAATTAAATAATTCTCATATCCGAATCCATATTCAGATCTTCACCAAAATCGCATCGATTCTTTCTTGTGGCACGCACAACCTGTCCACCACGTTTCGTCCAAATCCATCCATAACTTTTTGAGACATCCCGCAATGTATAGTTTTTGGCCCGATCTCCAAATGGTGAAGAATCACTTTAAAAATTCTACTAGCTGGATTCGGATCCGGATCTTCACAAAAATTGAATCGATTCTTTATTGTCACACACACAACCTGTCCAAAAAGTTTCGTCCAAATCCATCCATAACTTTTTGAGATATCCTGCTATGTATCGTTTTTGGCCCTATCTCCCAATGGTGAAGAATCACTAAAAAGTTAAATAATCCTCATATCCGAATTCATATTCAGATCTTCACCAAAATTGAATGGATTCTTTATTGTCACACACACACCCAACCTATCCAACAAGTTTCGTCCAAATCCATCCACAACCTTTTGAGATATCCCGCTATGTATCGTTTTTGGCCATGTCACTCAATTGTGAAGAATCTATTTTAAAAATTCTACTAGCTGGATCCGGATTCGGATCTTCACCAAAACTGAATCGATTCTTCCTTGTTACACACACAACCTCCCCAACTAGTTTCGTCCAAATCCATCCATAACGTTTTGAGATATCCTGCTATATGTTGGTTCTAGCCCTCTCTCCAAATGGTGAAGAATCAACTAAAAAATTAAATAATTATTGTGTCAGAATCCATATTCAGATCTTCACCAAAATCGAAACGATTGGTCCTTTTCACACACACAACCTCTCCACCAGGTTTCGTCCAAATCCATCTACAACTTCTTGAGATATCATGCTAAATATCATTTTTGGCCATATCACTCAATAGTAAAGAATCACTTAAAATTATACCAGCCGGATCCGGATCCGGAACTTCACCAAAATTGATATGAATTTTTCCTTGTCACACACACAACCGGTCCACCAAGTTTCGTCCAAATCCGTCCACAACTTTTTGAGATATCTTGTTCACAAATGGACAAACCGACAGACAAACGGACAGGCAGGGGTGAAAACAAAACCTCCATCCACCTTTGGTGGCGGAGGTAATAAACAGTTAAAAACAGTTTTGCACCACTCTGTCGATTTAAATAAAAACAAATACCCCGAAAAGATGAATATCGCATCAACGTATACTTGATGCACCATTCGTTTTTGCGATGCTTGCTTGGATACATTTATGGAATTCTCTGGCTCGTCGCACGAAAATCGAAAAACAAGCACATATTCACTTAATGCACCATGGCCTACACCACATCAACTGGGATATTGGTGAAGCATGTCACCACATCAAAATATACCATAGCCTCATCTTCTTAGATTCTAACCTTTCTTATCCTCTCAACAGATTCACCACTGTTCTTGATTGTTTAACAAAGGACACAATGGGTCTCAGAGGGACATTCTGTTTGTGGATCTTGGGAAGACCATAGAGTCTGGGTGCTGAACCCTTGCTGCAGTAGAGTCAATTGTGGCCCAGCCTGGTTGCTTGTTTTAGCATGGACAATCTTGTGTTTGAACAATCTTGACAACGACCGTTGTTGCTTCGGAGTTCGGTCATCAGGTAGGTTTTGATGCGTTTTACCACCCTCCAGTAATGATATGATTTTACCATGGTTTGACTCCTTTTCCATTGTTGCTACAGCCCTTCCCTTGTCTGTTGGTGCAAAGATGAAATATTTCCTGTTTCTCAGACTTTTAATAACTTTCAGTTCTAGCACCAAGAGATTATGTTTGGGTTTTCTAATCCAAAGCTCAACATTAATCCAAACTTACGGGAAAATTATAATTTTTTCAATCGGACAAATCCTGAACCCGGTCGGTTTATAGAGGCAACAGGATGGTGTGCCACGAAGCTAGTTTCCCTCGTCGTGCCCCAATGTTTTTTCTTTGCTGTTAAGAAATAAGCCACAATATATTTGCTGTTAAGAAATATGATGATTTTGGAATTTGACACCACTCTATGCAATATATATAAGAGGCAAATGCTGTCTGTTCCACCCTGAAACACGGAAATGTTCCTCGGAGAGAGAAATATATATCAAGTAAAAGTTGCTTCAAATTAATCCAAATTTTCGGTAATATTAAAGAAAAAAAGTTGTACACAAGAGATTGCATCTTCACGCATATAAAGTGCAGATAGTGCCAATCTTTATAACTGTGAATTTCCCTGGTAGATCAATTGGACGTGGTGGGGCAGTCTCCTGGCCTCCGCGGTCTCCTGATGTGACGCCCTAAGACCTCGTCATGTCGATTATGTCAAGGATCTGACACTACAACAGTGTCAGAAGTAGTCGTAGGGATTCTGAAGAATATGCGTGGGGTTTGAAACCAGCAAGATCCCCCTAAAAAGAGAAGGAAGAAAATATCTGTAGAGCCGGGGAAAAGCATAAGTGCAGAGGACTTACAGGAACCAACCAGCAATGCCATCGATGACATAATCAGTCATGGGTCACAGAGTGATGATGGCAGCATTGATGACGCAGAGACGGAATCAAGCGAAGTAGAAGAAAGCGAGGATCAGATAAGTGATAGCATCGAGTCTGAAGAGGAAGTCCTGCCAGATGACATAGTACCATCCATTGGCAACTATTATGTTGTAAAATTCCAAGTGAAAACTTGTCAAATTTTATGTGGCCAAATTAGTGATAGTCGATGAAGATGAATGCACTATGAAGTTCATGAGGTCATCGAAGAAAGTTGACAATAAATTTGTTTGGCCATCCGGACCTGATGAGGGTAATGTTACTGCAAACCAGTTGGTTAGACTGCTGAGTCCCCCAAAAGAGGAAAGAAGGGGTGGACTTACATTCAATGTGAAGGAACTGCAAAACTTTAAAATGCAGTAGGAGGGGAGGGTGGGGACACATACCCCAATGTGATATGACCTCTATACAAAGGGTTATTTTGCACCGTCCATTCCGTCGATTTGTTCTTCACTACTGGAACCGTATTACTGTAATTTCACATGTTTCTTGTGATTGTATTGCCTTGGTAAAGCGCAATACAAGTAATATAATTGTTAACGGAAGTTTTATGATAAAATGGTGTCATATTCCTCATTATGCCGATTTTCAAATTTTTCACAATCCAAAATTGATATCCAGTACCGGTATTATTTTTAAAAAGTTTTCTGAAATGTTGTTTTTGATTCATTTTATTTTTTAAAACAGTTATAGCATTCAATGACACCCCAACAGAGGGGTTCCTTTGACTATGTATAGCAAATTCACACAGATTCAAAGTAGCCCCATTCGCGGGGTTACTGTGAACACCTAATTTCTTTAAAAAAAAAAAATTTATATGCACAGCTAAGCAGTTTTGATGCATGCTATCATTAGCTTCATTCAGTCCCCCTATTTGAGTAATGAAAGGAGTGAGATATATTTATTACATTAGCCAGGGTTCTATGGGAAAGAAAAAAAATGTTCAAAGTAGCCCCAGTTTACGGTTATATTATTTTTTTGTACCCCCGGTAGTTGTGCGAAACAATAAGTCTGAGCCTATACACCACCCGTTTGCGCAACAAAAATGCACATAACTCGAAATTGCGTGAATATAGATATTTTTAGACCTCCCCATGTTCTTCTTCAAGCCCTCCTCCCAAACCCCAAGTTATCAAGCTCCACTCGCAAAATCCAACTCATCAAGCTCCACTCCCAAAATCCAACTCATCAAGCTCCACTCCCAAAATCCAACTCATTAAGCTCCACTCCCAAAATCCAAGTCATCAATCCCATCACACCCCGAAGGCTTCAATCCCCTTCTCTCCCCCTCATAAAAGGAAAGGTTCATTCTTTCATCCGATAGGTAGATAGATAGACAGACAATAAAAAATTGTATTACCCAGACAATACACAAGGGCATTCGTACAATAGACAGACAGAGGAGAATCACGTGTACATAAAAAGATAGTGCAAGCAATAGTAAGTAGTCCCAGTGTCCTTTTGTAAGGGAAAATGGTTTCAAATGGAGTGTGGAATGTTTTCAGAGTTTGTTATGAATATACTTTCACAGCATAATAGTAACTAACTGTTAAGACTGCTAATGTTTCCCGATGAAGTAAATTGAGGGAAAGATCGTTAGATGTTGACAGAATAGTTTGTGGATTTATTATTATTATTATTATTATTATTATTGTTATTGTAGTGAAATTGTGCCTAAGTTTGAACCCAGGTGTTATGCGGCTCCTGTCCACTGTGCGGCAGTTATAAGAACTCAGACAGACAGCGCTACGATCATTCCTGTGACATTCATTCTGTGTAATGTTGTGCATAATTAGATGGTGCGTATCATTCCTTTGTTCCAGGCTTGCTTGTGCTAGTTTGCAAATCCATTACTGATTCCTATGAATGCTGAATATTGATATGTTGCTTGTTGGTTTTCTTACAGGTATTGCTAGAGATTGATTCAGAATTAAACTCACAATCTGAGACAATGTTGTAACTCTGGTTTTTACTACAATTAATTCTGAATCCTCTCTTGTCTTGAACAGGAACGCCATGACTCATAAGCTGATACATGTCCCGATCTTCGGAGCGGATCCCCAGGCGACGGACGCGCCGGCCCAGCTCCAGCATTGGCTAAGTCTGCTGACAAGTTACCTGGGTGCCCAGGAGGGTCTCACGTATGCAACCAGGCATGCGGTGCTGAACTCCCGCGTGTCTAATATAGTTTTCACGTGCATATCCCAGTGCGGCACGTACGCCGCTGCTGAGGCAGAATTACGACGGATCTACATCAAGACTCGGAGCGTGGTCTATACTCGATACCTGCTCGCGTCTCGGCGACAAGACCCATTGGAGACCATCGACCACTTCGTCCAGGAACTTCGCCGATTAACGAAGAACTGTATGACGGAAGCACGGACACACGAACAAGTATGTGACGATTTGATGAGAGATTCATTTGTTTCGGGGCTTCACTCTCCTATAATACGACAGAGATTGTTTGAAGAAACGGATCTGATGCTGGAAAAAGCTCATAAATTATCGCTCATGTACCAAGAAGCACAGGCACAATCGGAAGCGTACGATCGCCCGTACGTCACTGCGGGTTTAACCGGTGCGACACGACCGGAGAGAGTTACTATCACGGAGCAAATGGATGCTGAACCTCCGCCGGAATCGGGGACAACGGACACTCTCGAGGATCCCGGCCCGAGTATGACAGCCGCCGCCGCTGCTGCTCCATCAGCCGGAAGTAACGCTAAGTGCTTCTTCTGTGGGAACCGGAATCATTTGAGGTCAGTTTGTCCGGCCCGAGAAGCGACGTGTCATTTGTGCTCTCGGAAAGGACATTTTGCAAAGGTTTGTCGCTTGTCATGGGGCCGGCGAACTCGCTCGACTTTGTCTGTGATTCTCTCTCCGCCCGAGAGACAATCGGCGCCCCGCGCGGCCTTGATTGGGATCACCTCCCCACGTGGGCCCCGCGCAGTTCATGCGATCTTGACTAGGATCAACTTGCTGATGAGAAAATCAGCACCTCACTCGGCTCGAATGCCCTTGACTGGGATCCTTTCATCGCCTGGGGTTCGTTCGGCTTCACGATCGACGCTGGCTGGCGTCGGGTCCACGCGCGTGGCTCGAGCGCCCCCTCTGGATGACTCAACGACTACCGGGCCACCTGGACTGTCCAACGCTGTTATTCCAATTATGATTGAGGGGCAGATCGCAAACGCCTTAATCGACACGGGTTCTACTGATCGCTATGTCGATTTCCGACTCGTTCAGAAGCATGGCTGGCCGATTCTCGGGCCAACACGCCGATTTTTTATGGCTTCCCAAGGGCTATGGCTACGCACTCGAGGGGAATGCCGGCTGAAGCTTGTGATTAATGGCCGAATGTTTCTGGATGTGCACTTAATGGTCTTACCGGCGTTATGTGCGGAAGTGTTGTTAGGACATGATTTTCTCCATTGGCATGGTCGTTTAGAAATAGAATTTGGTGGTGGTGATACTCTTGCTCTGTGTGCACTGGCAGGGATGGAAATTGAACCACTGTCGCTGTTTCCCAATTTGACTCCTGACTGTACACCGGTTGCCGTTAAATTGCGAAGCTATTCACGGGCTGACACGCAATTCATTGCTGAGGAGACTGGGCGGCTACTAAAGGAGGGCATAATCGAACCTAGTCGATCGCCTTGGAGAGCCCAAGTTTTGGTAGTTCAGACCGAAACTTACCGCAAACGCATGGTAATCGACTATTCGCAGACGATTAATCGGTTTACGCAATTGGACACCTACCCACTCCCGGGATTGGATTCTCTGGTTCGCCAGGTAGCACAGTACTCGGTATATAGTACTTTAGATCTCTGCAGCGCGTATCATCAGATTCCAATCTCTGAGGCAGATCGCATCTACACCGGGTTTGAATCCGGACAGAGGTTGTACCAGTTCACCCGTCTGCCTTTTGGGGTCACAAATGGGGTTTCTGCTTCCAAAGGGCCATGGATGACATCATTGCTAAGGAGAGCTTAACCGATGTCTTTGTTTACCTGGATAATCTCACGGTTTGTGGGTACGATCAAGCTCATCATGATGCTAATCTGAAACGCTTCCTCAAGGTTGCGCGCAAGTACCGCCTGACTATGAACGAGGCTAAATGTCGCTATTCCACTCAAATGATAGATCTCCTGGGGTACACCGTGACCCACGGCACTATCACCCCAGACAAGGAGCGACTGCGACCCTTGCTCAACATGCCCCCGCCGCATGATCGTGCTTCTTTGAAGCATGCTCTCGGGCGTTTTGCTCATTATTCAAAAAAACCCACCGTTTAGAGGCCATTTTTCCCCGCAAAGCGGGGGTTGGCCTTTTCGGGGACCGTGGTAGTTGTTGTTTTTTGGTCCCCTTTTTGAAGCAATGTTTTACGGCCGGATGCCCTTCCTGACGCCAACCCTTTTTGCCGCCTTTAACGACAAGCAGGGAATTACCAGTGAACTGGTACTCAATTAGCCGACCTCGGAAGGATGACAGGCTGAGTCAACCCCCCTGGCATTAATTCGGCGATCGACCGAGATTCGAACCCAGGATCCTAGGATCCTAAGCCGGCACCCTAGCCGCTAGCCCAACACCAGGGATTTGCTCATTATTCAAAGTGGGTTCAAAATTTTTCTGAGAAGCTTCATCCCCTTGTGGATTGCAAAGATTTCCCCATGTGTCACACCGCTAAGGCCACTTTCCATGGCCTGAAGTCAGACATAGCTGGCGCCACTGTGTCGTCTATTGATGAAAACAAGTCCTTTGTTTTGGAAAGCGATGCGTCGGACCACACGATAGCTGCCACACTCTCACAAGGGGGGCTACCTGTGGCCTTCTTTTCAAGGACTCTCCTCTGCGGAAAAACGACACTCATCTGTTGAAAAGGAGGCGTACACCGTTGTTGAGTCTATCAGGCGCTGGTGGCCATATTTGCTTGGCAAATGTATTGAGATCATTACTGATCAATAAAGTGTCACTTTTATGTACGACACGCGCCATGCTCAGCGCATTAAGAATGAGAAAATAACTCACTGGAGGATTGAATTAGCCGATTATTGCTACACTATCAGGTATCGCCCAGGGCGGGATAATCTCGCAGTGGATGCATTATCACGGCCAGCGGTGTGTGCAAGTCTCACCTCCTTTGAGGACCTGCACGTTCTTCATGACTCATTGTGCCATCCCGGCACGACGCGTTTAGCTCATTATGTGCGCAATCACAATTTGCCTTATTCCATTGAGGACATTCGTCAGCTATGTAGCACTTGTTCCGTTTGTGCTGGACTCAAACCTCGCTTCTACAACCCTCGGATGGGTACGCTGGTCCAGGCTACCTTGGCCGTGGAAGATATTGGCAATGGACTTCAAAGGGCCCCTGCCGACTTCGTGTCTACCACCTTGTCCGGGTATACTGGCTTCGGGTAGTTCCCGTTATCTTCTCACGATAGTTGACGAGTTCTCCAGATTCCCTTTTGCTTTCCCGTGTGGTGATATGTCCGCTGCAATGGTTATCCGGTGTCTGCAGTACTTGTTTTCTATGTTTGGGAATCCGGCCTACATGCACACCGATCGAGGAGCGGTGTTTTTGCTCCAGGATGTGAGAACCTTCTTGCTCCAGCGTAATATCGCTTCTAGCTATACTACTCCAGGCCACAGGTGAACGGACAGGTGGAATGATTTAATGGCATTATATGGAAAGCCATTACTCTGGGCCTTAAGTCCCATGGACTAGGACTGGACCGATGGGCCTGGATGGTACCCGGGGCGCTAAGCTCGATCAGGACTTTATTGTGCACCACTACTAATCAAACTCCCCACGACAGTATGTTTCGTTACTCGCGTCGTTCTGGCGGTATCCGTCCTTTGCCTGGCTTGCTTGCTGAGCCTGGACCGGCTTTCCTCAAACACGCGGTTCGTTCAAGTAAATATGACCCGCTCGTTGACAAGGTTCATATCCTCCAAGCCAACCCTGAGCACGCTCGAATGCTGCTGCCAAATGGACGTGAGTCTACAGTCTCGGTGCAGGGATGCTGTTGGGCCGGACCTCGGCCCGGTTAATCCGTCGATGGGGAATCCACCGTCAACCCCACCACCACACGCGCCCGATCTGGATGGCCTTGTGGAGCCATCGTCGTCACCCGAGTTAGGCGGTTATTCCGACGCGGGGGAATTTGGCCTCGTGGTTGAAGCTCCTGACACCTATCGGACGCGCGCCGGAAGAGAAATTCGCCCCCCGATCGCTATGGCTGGGACTAACATGCACTGCTGCTAACTGATGTTTCTATGCTGCTATGGCTTGCTAGCTTGGTTTCCACCACTAGGGGTAGTGTAGTTTTAACGCCGGGGAGAATGTATTGAAATTGTGACTGAGTTTGAACCCAGGTGTTATGCGGCTTCTGTCCACTGCGCGGCAGTTATAAGAACTCAGACAGACAGCGCTACGATCATTCCTGTGACATTCATTGTGTGTAATGTTGTGCATAATTAGATGGTGCGTATCATTCCTTTGTTCCAGGCTTGCTTGTGCTAGTTTGCAAATCCATTACTGATTCCTATGAATGCTGAATATTGATATGTTGCTTGTTGGTTTTCTTACAGGTATTGCTAGAGATCGATTCAGAATTAAACTCACAATCTGAGACAATGTTGTAACTCTGGTTTTTACAACAGTTATTATTATTATTACCTATGGTAAGTGAGCAAACCAACCATACTGAGATTATACACCACTCGTGGAACTTCGTGCTTCTTTAGCCCATTCAGGGGGAGGGTCGGCTCTGGTGCTGTATCAAGAAAAGCTGGCTTCAAGTGATCTGTGGAGACCGTCTCATGTCCACCGTTAATATCGAGTGTGAAGGTCTTCTCAGAGCACTGTATAACTTTGTAAGGTCCATCATATGGTTGTTGCAAGTGTTTCTGACAGCCTCACACCGCACAAATACATGGTCGCACATTAAAAAAAACTCCTAGGGAATAAAACCCAGGCATGACAAAGGCATAGGTGTTGGTGTTGCCTGGAGGCCCTGCATGGCTGTACGAAGTTGGTTGGTGTAGTTGCTCGTGTCGGGCAAGGTGTCATCAGATGCTGAGAAGAATCCTCCTGGGAGATGAAGCATTGCACCGCACACTATCTCTCCAGTGGAGCACCCAAGGTCGTCTTTTAGAGCAGCTCACATAACAAGCTGGACCATAGGTATGATGTTTGTCCAGCGCATAGAGTTGTCATGCACTTTCAGGGAAGATGCAGGTGCCATCTTGGAAAAATATCCACATGGGCCCTGTCAAAACGCCTGTCTGGTGTTGTAAAGCTACCGAGTGGTGTGACAGTATGGCATTGGACCTTGGAGCATTGGCAGAGAAGACATTGCTTGGCCAAACAGCACACGTCAGCATTGATTGCCAGGCCAGGCGTAGCACATGGTGATGAGTGGCTGGGTTGCTTGAATACCGAGTGTGTGAGTGAATGAAAAGTGGTGAAGACTGTATGACAGATGGTGCAGGTGTGAAAGGGCGTGACTGTCCCATCAATATATCACATACGAGGGTAATGTCTGTCCCTGGCATCGATACCTCACGAAATGTAAGTGAACCTGCTGCAGACCTTAGACGGTGTAGCTTCATGCCCTCCCTTTGTGCTGTTGCCAATGCTGGCTGGCATGCTGGTTGAGGACAATGCTAATACCACTATGCATGAGAGAGAAGCAGCTGTAAAGTTTGCGATTCCTTTGATGTGCAGGATGTCGATGGTGAATTGTGAGATATAACTGAGTTGGCGAAGTATGCGAGGACAGTGAGTCCGAATGGGTGGAGAGGGGAAATGTTAAAGGCTTGTGGTCAGTTAAGAGACAGAATTGTCCAGCCTCTAACTAACAAGTGGCAGAGGTGCTTGATGGCGAGGCATACAGCAAGAAATTCCCTATCGGAGGCACTGCACTTCCTCTCTGGTGGTTTCAGCGCTTTAGAGAAAGAGTCGATCAGGATCGAAGGGCTGCACCCACTGCAACCTCGATGCGTCTACCATGAGGCATGTTGGCGCCTCTGGCTTTGGATGAATCAAGAGTGAGGCATTAGCCAGTGCATCCTTCATGATATGGAAGGCTTACAAGGTTGGCTCTGCCCATCGGTACACTTAAGGTTCTTCCCAGCTAAAGTAACTCATTCAGAGGCTGCAGTGGTGTGGCTGCGTTTGGAGTAAATCGATGGTAAAAGTTGACGAGGCCCAAAAACTCTTGCAGTTTGCATTGAGATGAAGGTAACAGAAAATCCCGAACAATCTGCACCTTCTCCTCGAGCGGATGGATGCTTGAGCAGTGAGCACAGTGGCCGAGGAATTTCAACTCCACAACGCCGAATATGCACTTTGTGGGATTGATGATGATGCCGAAATCCTGCAAACGGGTGAAGAGGAGATGTAGGTTTTCCTGATGTTCTTCTGCAGTTGTGCTGGCTATTCAAATATCATCTATAAACACATAGCAGGGTGTAATCCGGAGCACCTGATCAATAAAATCCTGAAATGTTTGTGCGGCATTGCACAGGCCAAACAGCATCCAAAGGAATTTGAACAGGCCAAAATAGTACAATATCTCTGACCTCTTTTGTATATTCTAGTGATAAGGATCTAACAATGTATTTGAACCTTGTCAACTCAGTAGTAATGTTATTGGTGTCAAATTGCACTTCAACTTCTGTAAACCACAGCTGCACTTCCTTAGGCCAGAATGGCGGAAGTTTTGATCTTGAAACCGTTGCCATGGATGAAGCTCGTTGAGTGACCGGGAAATGCTTGGTTGTTTGAGATAAATGATTGGTCGTTTGTAACTCCTTGTCTGTCCATTTGTATCATGTCAGGGTTACCAGTTTAGCGTGGAAGGAAAAGATGTCTGAGACATTCGGCATCCATGTCAATCATCTATTCACCAACGTGACCAACCAAAGCCTGCTCGTCGCTTCCGGTTGCACCCGGTACCGCAAACCCGATATTAACCATATTTACATATTACCACATGAATGGAAAAATGATGCTGTTGCACTTTCCCTCACACAAGGCATTGTCAAAGTGTTCTCTTGTATTCATAACTAATGATAATATAGTGGAAGCATCAGTAATGGAGTCCCAGTTTGCATTTGTAAGTGAATTTGGAATGTTTGTTTTTATGCTATGATTTTTCTTTAACAGCATACCAGTTTGAACTGTTAACGCTGATACGATTTCTCAGCAAAGGAAATCGATGGAAAGGTAATGATACTGTTGCGTTGCCCAGTGATTAAGTCCACTGGATGATGGAAAGCCTAAACAGTCCTTAATTACGAGGCGCGTAGCCGAAATTGGCAGTTGGTCCGTTGCGGGCGGTTGCAGGGAACAAAGTGTTTGCCTGGACGGAACGCACGGGTTTATACCGAAACCACAAAACATACAAACACAACCAAGAAAATTCAACAATAAGAATTCAATGAAAATAAATCACAAAGGTGAGAATTAAATAAAGTTCTGGTAAAAACTAATTGAAACTCCTACTTTGAGGATCCTCCATTCAGACACAAATACAACACATAGGGAAAAGATAATGAAAATAAAATCTCTGTTAGACGGCCGGAACTCAGCTCTGGCCCCAAATGGCTTTTAGGAGCTTGCTGGTCATTGAAGCTTGAAGCCCCACAGGCAGGAAGCGCACAAGGAGGCATGAAGTGCTCCTTGGCACCACAAACGTGAGGTACTTTCTGAGGGCGGTCCTCTTTCGGGTCCCTCTGCCATCCAGGGAAGCACAATGCGGACTCAATCCACCACGACCTCAGCAGTGTCCCAAAAACCCTTTAATTATTCTGCCGACTCGGCAAAAGCACTCCTGTCCGAACTCCAGGACCACACACAAAGGCGCCCATCTTTCTTGTCCAAAAAACCGAGAAAGAGAGAGAGTCGCTCTTCTTCCTCTTTCTCGAAACCTCTCGATGAAGTCATACTGTCCAATCGCTGATCTCCACTTAATCACCCCATGCTTCCTGGACCAATCACAAAGCTTGGGGTGTGGTCTGCCAGTTATGATCTTTTGGAGGCAGAGTTTAGTTCGGGAGCCTGTTTGCTTTGTGTGAGCGTCATTAAGGTGTGATTTCCTTGCTGATCTGCAATGTTCAGATACTGTCGGCAATTATGTCGGTTATTATTGGTTAATGAATGGTTTTATGGCCTGCCTTGTTGTAATTTGTAACAAGACCGAAAATCTAACAGCGGCATAGCCGGGCTTGTTTGATACTTTAGTTGAAGATAGACATAATGACGTAGTGTGACACAAAACTGCCGCTACTTTAATATACAGAAGATATATTTTAACCTCTCGTAACTTTGCACTCACTACGAAGGGAGTAGTGTTACGAATACATGTATAAAAAAAACAAATTATGTTACACTATCATTATTACAAAAATGATATTACTATTAAAAAAAACCCCCGAGCCTAATTCCTTACTTCCGCGGTTACACCGCTTAATCATTGATTCATGAACCATACACCACTTCAATCCATTAACTTACCATTCATAACATTGGGATTAAAGTGTCATGGTTATATTTACTATATTATTATAATTCTTACGAAAACTATATTACTGAAATGATGCACTACTGTATTAAGAAACCTGGGCTTAATTTGTCCGAAGCGGTCCGAAGGTGAGGCATGAAGCCTAAGGCCTATATGTACCATATTGTTGGAAGAGATGTAATGCCTATTCTTTCGATATTTGATGGTCATTTTAACAATCGGTTTGTTTGTGTTTCACACTGAATGAAAAACGTAAAGGTAGAGCATGGGGATTGTGAAATATGACAGGTTCGACAATATGTTCGGCCTGAAGGGTGGAATTAAAATGGCGGTGTGCGGAGTCAGCCGCCGTACCGCCGTAATGACATCACCCTTCATTTGACCAGATCCTCAGCTCTGATTGGTATACGTTTGAGGGGACATACATACATACATACATACAGACGGACAAACACTGTTCTCGATGGCTTTGTCCTATGGGCTATGCCATAAAAAACGTAGGGAAAAACCACCGAGGGCAATCACATACTGGGGGAAAACTAATCTTAACCCCTATCTCATTACCATAGCTTCACCCCTCATGTGAATACATGTAAGCAACTTGGTACATGGTCCTCCCAGTAACTACCTGGTCTCGGTGACCCCCGGACCGTGGGAGGCACCCCGCCAGAAAGATATATGATTTATACGCTTTCGTAACGCAATCAATATGAATTCCAGTCAATAAGAAACCCCACACCAAGGATCCGGAGTAATCAATAATATATTCCCCCAAGGAATCAACAACCATCAACAATCAACAATCAATCACTAAGATGGCCATCTTACATATGTGTCCCCCCCGTTCCCCACTCACGACCCCTTTGGTCACTGTCCCTCACAATGTCTCTAGGCCCCTCCAGACCTAGGTGAAGGTCGGCTTCTCCGCACATGGGCGGTTGAACGAACCCCGGGCGGACGTGCTCCAAACGTGCACGTCGCGTACCGGGGACAGCGGCTGCAGCGCACACCTCCTTGTCAAGCAACGGGGCAAAACCAAGTGCGGCTTGCAACGCGCGCGAGGCCCAAGGTGCGACCCGTACGCGTCCTTGTAGACGGTGAGGCGAACTGTGCCAGACGCTTGGTTCCGTGCACGAACCCACGGCGACTTGACGTGTAAATGGGTAATTACCCCGCGCAGGTAACTCCTTTCGCCAGACGGGCTTTCAAACGCAGCGTCCCCCCACGCTGCTCAATATCGATACCGCTCACGTTGGAGCTCGGCGAGGAAGAGGAAGATCGCTGCTTCTCCCAGACCTCGTGTCTTTTCTTCTTCCGTTTCCGGTCTCCTTTTCCCCAGAAGGGCTCCTGACCCTTTAATCACAACAAGCTTTAATCGACTACACATTAATAAGCAAAGACCTGAATAGTAATTCACATAAATCCACATAAATCCGTAACAAACTTCAGCTCCGGTTTCCCTACTTAGTACATTGAGATGCCTCCTACTCGTCCACGGTCCATGTTAATACCTATACGATCCGATCCTGCCTCCACTATGGTAATCCATCATCTACCCCCACAAACATAACAATACGTTGACAGAATTGACTGAATAAGTTGAGGTTTTCTTTTTGACAGAAAAGTTTTTTGTTTTTTTCTACTTCTGACGGTGCATGTATGAATCAACGACTCTGAGTATATACACCATGTGCGCAAAAATAATGCAAATAACTTGAAATTGCATGAACAACATTTGTAAACCTCTGCATGCACTGTATGCACCCAAGAGCTTTTAAAAGATGCATCATTCAGCATTGTGCATGCTGTGGTTACAATGTTTACCCCGATCAGATGCAATCAGGCAACTTGCATTTATATATTTGTAATATATAACTTACACATATATATTTCTGAATTGAATTTTTTATTATTTAGTAAAAAAAAAAAATTCATTCCAAAATTGACATTATGGGGTATTATGTGTAGATCAGTGACAAAAAAATCTCAGTTTAATCCATTTTAAATTCAGGTTGAACACAACAAAATGTGAAAAGGTCAGGTGGTGTGAATACATTCTGAAGGCACTGTATTTTCTTTAAGCGTCAGGTGCATACAACAACTCAGGACATTCCTTATTGAACCTCCCAGTTTTGAGTTCTTTCAACCAGCCCAAAAAAGAAAGATCCCATTAAAAAAAAAATTATATTGTGGTATTTTTACCATTGGCTTCTACTAACATAATACATACATTATACATTTTCAAGTGTCGCCATAAATGCTCAACTGGGTTCAAGTCATGACTTTGACTGGGCCACTCAAGGACATTTATTTTCCCAAAAACCCATTATAACCTCAAGACCCTTTAAGACCCCTAAGTCCCAGTTGACCCCCAAGATCCTTTGACGCTTTAGGACACTAAGACCCTGTAAATCCTATAGATGCCATTAGAACCCTGAAACCCCTCAGGACCTTCTGTCTGAGGGCCTTCTGTAGTAACACTTGAGGGTCACCAGCCATAATCAAAAAGCCCACCATTGGTAAACCACCTCAGTACCAAACTAAGAAGGTGCAAAATAGAAATATTAATTAATTTCTCTGTCTTTTTTAACGTTCTGCTCATCTTGATTGGCAGCATAACAAAAGGTTCCACAGGGCATAGAAAAGTCCCACATGGCAAAGAGAAAAAGGGACCCTTGGAAATTCCACGTAATGTAAAATTTGACTTTGAGTCCTCAACCCATTTCTTTTCAACTCCTTTCTTCATCTACTGTACGTATATATGTCAAATTGTTCGCCCATGACAACAATTCCACCCCCATTATAATCCAATCGGATTTTTTGTGATTTTATTGTTGCCAAACCTTAGGAATTTTTCAAGATATCAAATTGAACCTTACACAGCTTATTTGTACAAATGTGTAGTATATGTGTATAAAATCTGATCAAAATGAGCCAAAGGTCAAGGTCAAGGCCATCCAAAACATGTAAAACACCTATTAGGCCGCAATTAGAAAATGTATCAACCAAATTTGTTACGTACAACATTCCATCATGTAAAACATTTGATAGGTCAAATTTTCAAAATTACCAATTTGCTGTTTCCATGGCAACCATTGTTTATTTCGATTTCACAATTATCGTGCTATGCACGCCATACGTATATATATATATATATATATATATATATATATATATATATATATATATATATATATATATATATATATAATTTTTTTTATTTTTATCGCCAACGACAGTTCTTCTTCTGGGCGGACCACCATTGTCTAGAAAGTTAACATGTACCACATCACACATACATGAGGGGCAATCCACATCATCACTTTACATTGAAATCTCATTTCTACCAATACACACTCCAAAAATGGCTCATTTGAGGTGAGACATCTACGAAACTGTCAGAGACAGGTACCCTTGTAGTGATCTGCAAAACGATTCACAAAGAACTACTGGTTATATTTTGACGTGTGCTTCCCACACACAATATTTGGTTCAAAGTCGACTCGAGGCAAAAGCTCTGTGCTTCGTTTTACTGATTTACATTTACATACAGATCTGGAGAGTCATCATAAATGAAACCCAGATTGGTTTACTGTACATGATTTGCACACAATGTTAATGAAAACCACAAAACGTGCTATTTTATAGCTAGAATGATTTTAACAGAATTTTATACACAGCATATACTTCCACAAAGATTTCAACCTTTCACCAATCCAAATTAATTTTTCACTTCTATATGTCAGGCTATTCGAGGACTTGAGAATTGGCTTACTGGTCAACTCTCAATGAGTGTTTAATTCAGGAAATTTGCAAATAAGAAATGGAATTAATTCAGTCATTTTTGTGCAACACATGGCTACTGGTAGCACCATTGCTGGGAGAGTAGCTGTACCACTGACGCAGTGCCCCCCTCCACCCCCCCCCCCCCTTTAGGTGAGAGCACAAATTGTGGTTTGTTCAGGGTGCCTGAGATAACGTGCTCCCTCATTCCGAAAGACACCATGGGACATTTGCCATCCACCAATGACCTGTGCTCCGACTTAGTGTTCTTCCGAGGGACAGCACACACACCGATACATTGGCCAACATGTGAAATACCAGGGTGGCAGTTTATAGCTGGGTCAAGATTCAAACCCAGGATGAACAGCACAAAAGCGAGCGTGCATACGTTTAAGGTATCCTGCCAACTACTAAGACATAAATTAAAACGTTTTATGATGGATTTTTATCTGAAATATAACATGACAATGATAAACTATAACATGAAATTACTGCATTTGATTATTTTTATTATAGGTGAAGAACCCGTTCATACAGACGGGATAATTACCCCGGATGCAAAATCGGAGGCTAAGCAATTGGTTTATGTCCGTCCGTTTGTCTGTCTGTCTTATCATTTTATGATTAACGAGAAACTTATTTGAATCGAATGTTGTATTTTGAACACGAATCGGAACACGAATATTGAGACGACAAGTTTACCGTTTTATAGTACTTTGGCTTTGAATTCGTCCCGAACGCACATGCGCACAGAGGAGTGAGATAATACATTTTTCTTTGTCTGCATCCCCGGCAATCAAACAAAATTGAAAATCATTCCAAACAGGAAACTTACTTTTTTTTAAGGACGTCATAAAGAACACAAACAACAGGCACAAATATTTGATAAAACTCAATTTGAATGAAGGTTCAATGCACATAAGGTATAAGTGTGGTATTCGGGACTGATCCTGGACTACTTCAATAGCACTAAACTTTCGGATTTTTTAAACAATCATTAAAATCATTATTGCATTCAAATTGAAGAAACACGTAGTATCATGTTTGGTACCATGTTCTATGAAAGTGTGGGGTACCATGTTCTATGAAACCCGTAGTTTCCCCAGCATTACTGATGAGTGACTTGGAATACCCCCATCCCACCATTCGTGGCGATACTCGAAACACACTTACAGTAAGAGAACGGGGGTGCTCCGCACACCCCAAATCCTCCGGACTACTCGTTTTTTTAACCCCTAAAACATTCCCGTGGACCCCAGCAGAGTACAACCAGCAGTTTTCCACTCATTCCGTCTTGCAGTCCAGTTCTGCATCAAAGTGAAACAAAAAAAACACAAGAATAGATACCATTGAAATTGTTATTATTATTGTTGTTATTATTACTGTACTACTATTTTAATGGCTCCTGTGTCCACAATTTTCAAATTAATAAATACACTATTGGAATAAGCTTTTTGTAACGTTGTCGATAACAGAACATTCTCCATTAAAAACAGGTTTCCGCATTGCTTAGGGTACATTTGGGACAACAGATTGAGGGCAACAGAGAAACTTAAATTATAAAATGAGTACACGCGATATAAGCCGATGGTGCCAGGACCTAAGTCCGTAGGTCGACGTCTGAATGGGAATTGTGAAAAGGAGCGTGAAACTCCAATTACAAAAGGAATCACGTGATTGCCACGTGCCCCGGAGCACTCCACATGTTCTCGCATGTGGTGTATGTTAAACACAGTTACTCGTCTCCTAAATGAAGAGTAAAACCGTTACCTCTTGAAGTAATGCTAACTGGTGAGGAAAGTTCAAAACGTTTTTTTTAAAGTTAACGATGCCAACGAGCTTGAATATCATGAATGTCTTTTACCAGTCATGCAACTATATATATATATATATACAGGCCAATACATATATATATATATATATATATATACAGGCCAATACATATATATATATATATATATACAGGCCAATACATATATATATACAGGCCAATACATATATATATATATATACAGGCCAATACATATATATATATATATACAGGCCAATACATATATATATATATATATACAGGCCAATACATATATATATATATATATATATATATATATACAGGCCAATACATATATATATATATATATATATATATATATATATATATATATATATATATATATATATGTATATGTAAACATACATATATGCACTCTGTGGAGCGCATACCTCCGCCAGGCTGAACAGTTTACGTTTTGTATCCCACTGATAGGCCGGATCTGGATTCGAACCTGAACCAAAATCTAATCGGCTTGTTCTTGTCACCTAACCAACTCATCCACCTAGTTTTGTCCGAATCCGTTCTCAACGTTTTTGTGATATCATGCTATATATCGCTTTCGGCCATATCTCTCAGTAGTGTCAATCACCATATAAACTTCTCGTATCCAAATCCGGATCTTCACCAAAATCGAATCATTTCGTCCTTGTCGCACACCCCTCGTCTACACCAAAATTCATCCGAATCCATCGGTAACTTTTTGAGATATCTTGTTCACAAACAAACAATCAGACAGGCAGACAGACGTGAAAACATAACCTTCTCGCATGTAGTGTATGTTAAACACTTTCGGTGCGGTGGTGAAAAATACATACATCGATTTTTAGCTCTGGATCGCCACATCACCCCAAACATGATTAAAATCTACTACATTAACAGTAAAACAAGCTACAGGAGAAAGAAAAAAGTACACACTTTGAATCCATGAGGGGTGATCAGTTTTACATATATGAGAGGAGGCTGATAATACGAGGGGAGGTTAATCTTGAACATACAATGAGAGATCGATTTTGAAATAGAGGGCCGATCAATTTTACATATACAAGAGGGGATCCATGTTGAATATATGAGAGGCAATCCATTTTGAACATACTAGGGGAGATCGATTTTGAATGTATGAGAAACCATTATTGAATATACCAGGGGAGATCAATTTTGAAAAAATGAAGGGAGATCAATTTTGAATGTATGAGAAACCATTATTGAATATACATGGGGAGATTAATTTTTGAAAATACAAGGGGAGATCAATTTTGAATATACGAGCAAAGAACAATTTTGAATATACGAGGTCGGATCAATTTTCAATATACGAGGGAGATCAATTGTGAATATAAGAGTGGGGATCACAATGAATATACGAAAGGAAATCAATTGTGAATATGCAAGGGACTATCAATAGTGAATATACAAAGTGAGATACATTTTGAAAGTTTGAGAAACCAATTCTGAATACACGAGGGGCGATCAATATTGAATATATGAGGGGAGATCAATTTTGCGAATGAGAAACCAATTTTGAATATACAAGGAGTGATCAATTGTGAATATATGAGGAGGGATCAATATTGAATATATGAGGGGAGATCAATTCTGAATATACGAGGAGGGATCAATATTGAATATACAAAGGAAGATCAATTGTGAATATACGAGGGGAGATCAATTGTGAATATACGGGGATGGATCAATATTGAACATACAAGGCGGGATCAATATTGAACATACGAAGGGAGATCAATTGTGAATATACGAGGGAAGATCAATTGTGAATATACGAGGGAAGATCAATTGTGAATATATAGGGGAATATCAATTGCGAATATACAAGGGGAGATCAATTGTGAATATACGAGGGAAGATCAATTGTGAATATACGAGGGAAGATCAATTGTGAATATAAGAGGGAAGATCAATTGTGAATATAAGAGGGAAGATCAATTGTGAATATAAGAGGGGAGATCAATTGTGAATATATGAGGGGAGATCAATTGTGAATATACGAGGGAAGATCAATTATTGTGAATATAAGAGGGGAGATCAATTGTGAATATATGAGGGGAGATCAATTGTGAATATAAGAGGGAAGATCAATTATTGTGAATATAAGAGGGGAGATCAATTGTGAATATATGAGGGGAGATCAATTGTGAATATACGAGGGGAGATCAATTGTGAATATATGAGGGGAGATCAATTGTGAATATATGAGGGGAGATCAATTGTGAATATATGAGGGGAGATCAATAGTGAATATACGAGGGGAGATCAATTGTGAATATACGAGAGGAGAGAAATTGTGAATATACGAGAGAAGATAAATTGTGAATATACGAGGGGAGATCAATTGTGAATATACAAGGGGAGATCAATTGTGAATATATAAGGGGAGATCAATTGCGAATATACGAGGTCGGATCAATTTTCAATATACAAGGGGAGATCAATTGTGAATATAAGAGTGGGGATCACAATGAATATACGAAAGGAAATCAATTGTGAATATGCAAGGGACAATCAATATTGAATATACAAAGTGAGATACATTTTGAAAGTATGAGAAACCAATTCTGAATATACGAGGGGCGATCAATATTGAATATATGAGGGGAGATCAATATTGCGAATGAGAAACCTATTTTGAATATACAAGGAGTGATCAATATTGAATATACGAGGGGAGATCAATTGTGAATATACGAGAGGAGATCAATTGTGAATATATAAGGGGAGATCATTTGTGAATATACGAGGGGAGATTAATTGTGAATATACGAGGGGAGATCAATTGTGAATATACGAGGGGAGATGTGAATGAGGGGAGATCAATGGGGGATCAATATGAGGAATATATGAGGGGAGATCAATTGTGAATATACGAGGGGAGATCAATTGTGAATATATAAGGGGAGATCATTTGTGAATATACGAGGGGAGATTAATTGTGAATATACGAGGGGAGATCAATTGTGAATATACGAGGGGAGATCAATTGTGAATATATGAGGGGAGATCAATTGTGAATATACGAGGGTAGATAAATTGTGAATATACGAGGGGAGATAAAATGTGAATATATGAGAGAAGATCAATTGTGAATATACAAGGGGAGATCAATTGTGAATATGATGGGAGCTCAATTCTGAATATACGAGGGGAGATCAATTGTGAATATACTAGGGGAGATCAATTGTGAATATATGAGGGGAGAGCAATTGTGAATATACGAGGGGAGATCAATTGTGAATATATGAGGGGAGATCAATTGTGAATATACGAGGGGAGATCAATTGTGAATATATGAGGGGAGATCAATTGTGAATATACGAGGGGTGATCAATTGTGAATATACAAGGGGTGATCAATTGTGAATATACAAGGGGAGATGAATTGTGAATATACGAGGGGAGATAAATTGTGAATATATGAGGGGAGATGAATTGTGAATATATGAGGGGAGATGAATTGTGAATATATGAGGGGAGATGAATTGTGAATATATGAGGGGAGATCAATTGTGAATATATGAGGGGAGATCAATTGTGAATATACGAGGGGAGATACATACGTTAGTGGCATGAAACTATACGTAATTAATTTCCACCCATTTTAACCATACATAACTGGCCTTCATCTACCTTCTCTCTTCTTGTCATCTGATATTCATTGTCAACCCTCTAAGTGTTCATACCTCTTCTTCTTCCTCTTCGCAACTTTTCCATCTATAATGGCTCCAAATGATTCTCATTTTGTTGGATCAGCTTGGAGTAACCATTCTGCCTCAAATCTTTGTTGAACCTGCAGGCCAAGTCTGACGTTCGACTGTGGCAGGAATTGGGAATTCCGTAAGCGGACCGGCGATAACTCGCATATTCTTCATGAAATATATCATGCGATCTTGATGTCCACCAACTACATAATATCTGCAGAGTTCAATATTGCTGGTCATTGTGAAATGTCAACTAATTCAGCAATTAAATAACCTAAGAGCACAACCCTTAGCCAATCAGAGTTCCCTAAATAAAACTGTAAAGTTTTCACCAGTAAAAATACAGGATAATGCAAGGCAGGGTTTTCATGATTATAAGAAGTATATTTGTGCCGACAAATGATAAATTGAAGGAAACTTGGTGCACTTTGATCTGTTTACAAATGCTGCTCATTGTGAGTCGTACAATCGCTGCTTCATTAATACATGAATGATTTCAGCTCCTCTATGATGATGGGCCCAGAGTTTGTGGGAAACGAGTGAGCATACATTTAATGTGGATCTGCACATCTCTCCTGCAGATCGAATCTGGCTCAAGGGACAGGAGGTGAGTGTGATAACTGCCAAGTCCAGTGGAAATGGCTATCCATCGCCATCCTCCATTAACGGTTTGATCTCTACCTCCGTCGAGTCCACCACCATCACATTTTTCGGATGGCCACATCTCTTTTCCATTTTATTGTGTTCGGTTTAGTATCCCTCTAACATCGCCTCTGACCTGTCGAGCCTGGGTTTGAATCCTGACCCGGCTATAAACTGTCATCCCGGTGTTTCGCAGGCAGAGTGATTCATCAATGTGTGTGCTGTCCCTCCGAAGGACATTAAGCAGGTGTCCCGTCTGCCAGCATCAATTGCTGGACGTAAAAGGACCCACGGTGCCCTTTGTTAAGAGTAGGCAAGCAATCTCCGGCACCATGGCCAAACAAAATTCCTAGATTCCTGCCCTAACCTCGTGTCCCCCCTTGTCCCAAGGGAATGAAGTGTAAAAGGGTCAGTCCTACACCCCTTAACCTGGCATGCGGATTAGTAATAGTAGTAGTTTGAGTCCATTGTCATCATACATTACTGATCGGTTTTTTTTGGGGGGGGGGGGGCGGGGGTTAGGCCATTTTTCCCCGCTAGAGCAGGGGTTCGCTCCATGACGTCATGGTTCCCTTTTTGAGGCAATGATTTTATGGCCAGATGCCCTTCCTGATGCCAACCCTTCCTCGCCTCTCACGATGCGCAGGGATACGGTGTACATTTTCTAAATCTTAAAACAAAAAAAAATTGTACACACCGTGATCATTCATCCCAGCAAGCTGGTGCTCAATTTGCCGACCTTCGAAGGTATGATCAGGCTGAATCAACCCCCTGGCGTTAATTCAGCGATCGACTGGGATTCGAACCCAGGATCCATAGGATCCCAAGCCGGCACCCTAACCGCTAATCCAACACCAGGCTTATCATCATCCATTACTGGAAGTTCTGAATGAAATTTGACTGATTCTAATATACACCAGAGTAGCAGAAGTGGATGTACCAATTTTCATTGTTGATTTACAATTGGTGGGTATTCCAGTTAATCGACAGTTTACTATGGAATCATATGCCGCATCATCTAGGATACTACACATGAATATATACGAATATATACAAATATATACGTGAGCTGGATAGTCTACAGCTCACTACATTATTTACCAAATTTCACTTTGAACGAACACTGAATTGTGTTTGTAATACAAGGGTTGATGAGCAAGTCTGTTGTTTAATATACAAATTGAAAAAAACAACAAAGGGAGATTGTTCAGTTCAAAGGTTAAACCAGTAAAACAATGGTATTGAAAAATTCAGTTGAAGTTGTTAAAAACAAGAAGAGCCATGTTTATTGATTTGTTGATCTAAGGCTACGAACCAACTGACATCCTTCATTTTTCACAAATAACGCTTAATTTGTACTTCTGACACAAGCAACATACTGTAGGCCTACCTCATGTCCAAACTTCAGCCACAAGTACTTTAATGTACTTCAGGTTATAAGCATACTGTACTTCAGGTAATAAACATACTGTACTTTACGTTACAAGCCCTGTACTGTAATTATGGTAGGCTACAGCACTGCACTGTACTCCAGGTACAAAAATATTGTACTTTAGCTTACATGTCCTGTACTGTACTTAAGGGACAGCACTGTACTGTACTCCAGGTACAAAAATATTGTACTTTAGCTTACATGTCCTGTACTGTACTTAAGGTACAACACTGCACTGTACTCCAGGTACCGTACAATATATTGTACCTTAGATTATAAGTGCTGTACTCGTACTTAAAGTAGACGATACCATATTGCAGACACAAACAGTTACGGTGGAAATGCTGTTATATTTTACTTTCAGTTTACAAATGCAAATGCACATCAGGTACAAGAAAACAACAAGTACAAGTATTATACCATACTTACAGCACAAACACTGTTCCAGAAATACTGTTTCTGGCACAAACAGTGCACCATCATTTAGATCTAAACAGACACTGTATTGCAAGCACAATCACTACAGTACTTTGTGTACCTTATATACATTCTGCCATACTTCAAGTAAAATATCACCCGTTCAAATGAATTCGATATTCTCTGCATCAGATTAAGTACCTCGCCATTTTACAGGCATTGCAAATAGATACTTTCACTCAAGTCGTATCAACAATCAGTGATTTCCTGAAATATTAATCTCCGATGGTTACGTGAAGCGAATGATCAATGCATCATAAGCAACTTGCTTTTATCATCATAATTATTATGATTCAGCGGAGATACACAACATGACCAAAAGTATGCAGACACCCCTTCTAATAAGTGGATTTGGCTATTTCAGCCACCCCCATTGCTGAAAGGTATATATAACCAAGCACACAACCATGCAATCGCCATAGACAAACATTGGCAGTAGAATTGGCCATACTGAAGCACTCAGTGACTTTCAACATGGCACCATCATAGGATGCCACCTTTCTAACAAGTCAGTTCGTCAAATTACTGTCCTGCTAGAGCTGCCCCGGTCAAGTGTAAGTGCTGTTATTGTGAAGTGGAAACGTCTCGGAACAACAACATCTCATCCGTGAAGTTGTAGGCCACACAAGCTCACAGAACGGGACTGCCGAGTGCTGAAGCGCATGGCAGGGAAAACTCGTCTGTCCTCGGTTGCAACACTCACTTCCGAGTTCCAAACTGCCCCTGGAAGCAACGTCAGCACAACAACTGTTCATTGGGAGCTTCATGAAATGGGTTTCCATGGCTGAGCAGCCGCACACAAGCCTATGATCACCATGCGCAACGCCAAGCGTCGGCTGGAGTGGTGTAAAGCTCGCTACCATTGGACTCTGGAGCAGTGGAAACTCGTTCTCTGGAGTGACGAATAACGCTTCACCACTTGTCAGTCCGATGGACGAATCTGGGTTTGGCGGATGCCAGGAGAACGCTGCCTGCCCAAATGCATAGTGCCAACTGTAAAGTTTGGTGGCTGAAGAATAATGGTCTGGGGCTGTTTTACATGGTTCGGGCTGGACCCCTTCGTTCCATTGAAGGGAAATCTTAATGCCACAGCATGCAATGACATTCTAGACGATTGTGTGCTTCCAACTTTGTGGCAACAGTTTGGGGAAGGCCATTTCCTGTTTCAGCATGACAATGCCCCCATGCACAAAGTGAGGTCCATACAGAAATGGGTTGTTGAGATCAGTGTGGAAGAACTTGAATGGCCTGCACAGAGCCCTGACAACAACCCCATCGAACACCTTTGGGATGAATTGGAACGCCGACTGCGAGCCAGGCCTAATCGCCCAACATCAGTGCCTGACCTCACTAATGCTTTTGTGGCTGAATGGAAGCAAATCCCCACAGCAGTGTTCCAACATCTAGTGGAAAGCCTTCCAAGAAGAGTGGAGGCTGTTACAGCAGCAAGGGGGGGGGGGGCGGGACCATCTCCATATTAATGCCCATAATTTTGGAATGAGATGTCCGATGTTCGGGTGTCCACATACTTTTGGTCACACAGTGTACATCGCAAATGGTATTATTGTTATTAATATTAGTATTAGTTGTAGTAGTAGTATTGGATACCCAGATGTATAAGCAAAGGATGCATTCGTTTAAGAATTGCGGTATCCACCACATGGACAAAAGGCTAATCAACAAAATTAGAAAATTATATATGATTATTAATTATCTTTTGCTTCAATATGTCATTAAATTTCTCAACAAAAATGAAAATTGATGTCATTTTGTCACAAAACAATGCGTACACACACACACACACACACACACACACACACACACACACACACACACACACACACACACACACGCAAACACACAAATGCACAAAATAATTACCAAAAAATATCTGCGTAGAACGAGGCTGATCTTGAATACCTTTCTTGAATATCTTGAAAATACCTTTCCCCAAGGAACATAATCAAAGCCACAAACTAACTTGAAGTACCAGTGTTCCGGTACAGTTGCAGAATAATAAATTGGCCACAAGCGGAAATCAATAAACTAGATATCAAAACAAAGAAACTCCTCACTATCCACAAGATGTTTTACAAAAATCAATGCATCCCCAGAATATACCTGCTGAAACGAGAAGGACCTGATGGAGCTCAATCAAGTGCACAGAGTGACAATAATAGGATTGGCTGAGTACGTGAAAAGTGCGACAGACTACCGAATCGAATTTGTTTGCAAATACTAAGACAGCAAACCAGAGTAGGAATCAATAACCCAACTTGTAAAAAAATGTCCAAACACAGGTGTGAATAGTTGTCACACTCATGCATGAAGCCGAAACAGCAATGAATACAGCCCCAACAATTGAAAAAAAAGAAAAACATAAAGCAAAATATCAACAGATATAAACCAACAACTGGTTGAACGACAAAAGAGCAGCATGATATCTAAAAAAAGAGTTGGACAGATTGGGAGTAGACAAAGAAGGCTCTTTGGAATGCCTAAGAAGAGGTCAACTCAACTGGGATGGAGAGCGAATTATTATAAATGTCCAAGGACAAGTACACTACACCAATGGCTTTAAGAAAATTGCGGAACTGAGTCAATCAGACAAGTATAAGTTCTGCAAGGTAGAAACAAAAAGTACAAATAATCTCCTATCAGGATGTAAAAAACTCTTGTCAGAGCCGCTTTACAACCAAAGGCACAATAAAGTATTTCGAGTAATACCCTGGCTCATTTGCAAAAGTCTCAATATTCCATTCCCAGAAAACTCATGGAAACATGAACTAAAAGCAATCACTGAAAACAAGGAAGTAATGCTCACGTATGACGTGATTATCCCATCAAACATGAACATAGAAACAAAACATTATAACCGGATATAGCACTGAGGTACAAAAAAGAAAAAGTGGCATTGCTGATTGAGGTTTCATTACCCAGCAATTTTGGCCTAAACAATCCAGATATCAAGAAAACAACCAAATACAAAGATCTCAAAAATGAAGTCAAAAATACTGGAAGCTGAAGAGCACCGAAATTGTACCAGTGATCATTGAAGCATTGGGAATGATGAAGAAGAACCTTACAGAAAAAAAATCCATGGGAATATTACGACAAATGAACTGCAGTTGGAAGCTGTCCGAGGCTTGGTGACAATCATCAAAGATCATCCAGGACAAAACTTTGAGAACAAGAAAACATCACAGCTTGGTCCATGAATTGTAATCTCTCACGAAAATGGAGGTGGATACTTCGAGTCCTGGGAGCACTGCGTTCCACCTTCCCAAACCCGCATATGAAGACAACAACCACATACACACACACACACACACACACACACACACACACACACACACACCATTAAGTAACATTTTCTTTCTTTGAATTTCGACTTTGAAATAGAATTTCCCATTTTTAGTCAGGCACGCGGGATATTTGAAGTGTGTGACCGAGTTAAATCGCCTGGCTATGCTTGCCTTGCATACAGCCTCAAGGTGTTCAACTGGCTTGGTTCTCCCTGAAGAAAATGTCTGATAGTCCATCCAGTTGCGCAACTGTACAATTATATTGTTTGAATTTAAATTAGATTCATCATCTGGATTTTTCAGTCTACCCATGATGCCGTGATGCCATTTGTTGGGTTTCACATTGGTGCTCACGCATTACTATTCCCCCTAATTATTATTAGATCATCGCTCTGGAAGGTAGTGAAAATGTGTGTGTGTGTGTGTGTGTGTGTGTGTGTGTGTGTGTGTGTGTGTGTGTGTGTGTGTGTGTGTGTGTGTGTATGCGTGTGTATACACACACGATATATATATATACACACACACACACACATATTCATATACATATACTGATGATAACCATTCCTTTTTGCACCGTGACGATGCATTGGGCTCCCGAAGCAGTTTCTTTGGCAAGGGTTATACTGGGTGGTTTGCCATTGCCTTCCCTGCTGTTGTGACAGCACTAATCTGGAATATGACAATGGTGCCAGCGACAGATTTTGTTTTTATCGCCAACTATTCGCAAAGAATACGGTAGGACCTTTAATACCAAACTAATGCCGATAGACGGGTACCAGCTAAACGTCTATCCGAGAGAAGGCACACGCATTGATGAATCACCTTGCCTGTGGCCACGCCGAGGTCAGCATGTATGTGTATATATATATATATATATATATCCTGTGCCAGACACTTTTGCCGAACTCTGGGTTACATCAAATGAAAAAAAATAAAAAAATCTGAACCACACGCCATTAACCAGAACATCATTTAACGCCAATATAACGTTTGGCAGGATAACCAAGTAAACAGGCGCTCACCCTAAAGGGATGCACTGATAATGTGCACACCAAGCATCAAATAGCGAGTCTTCGTAATTGATTGTGATACAGACGGCATGATGTTATGTAAAGTCGACAATAGAGCATTAGATATGTGCTTTTCAGGATATACCGTATATGTGTGTGTGTGTGTGTATATATATATATATATATATATATATATATATATATGTGTGTGTGTATATATATATATATATATATATATATATATATATAAAGACAACAACTAAAGTGAGACAACTGAGACAGTGAGACAAGTGAGACAAAGACAACAACTAAAGTATATATATATATATATATATATATATATATATATATATATATATATATATATATATATGTATGTATGTATGTATCTATATATCACACACATGAAGGAAAATCGGCATTTACGAATTACCTCACAAAGGGTCACCCATTGCAATAATTTCCAATTCAAACTAAACAAAACCGTTACGTTATACGCACAGCACAATGTCATATAGTGAATTACCTTTGAAACAAACCGATCCCATGTATCACTGAATATGGTTATTATCTACCAAGCACCAGTCGTTGACAACTTACAGACTTTTGTGTGGCAAACAACAATTTTACATTTTCCTTTAAAGACTAAAGAATGAAGTCATAAGAGGTGAAAGCGATACATGTACATATACGCTGTGTGTGTATGTGTGTGTGTGTGTGTGTGTGTATATATATATATATATATATATATATATATATATATAAATATATAAATATATATATATATATATATATATATATGTTTGTACATATGCATACATGACATATGGAACTAACATCAAACAACGACTTCGTTTTGTGCACTCTTTTAATGGATTGTTCTAATGTCAGTCTTACATGTTTGTGATAATAACGCCACTGAGCTATTTGTCGCTGCTTAGAACGAATGTTTTCTGCATTTTCTTCAGGACAGTATCAACGGGAACGAAAGGCTTATGTTTGGGTGACTAAGAAGGAATTTCGCTCTCTGTGCTCAGTACGTGTGAGAGGTGCCGATTATTCCAATTCCAACTTTCCAACGGCGTGCAATTCCGGGCACAGCAAATGAAACGATCGTCGTTTACAGTGTAAATGGCAGCTGCTTGTTCGTGCATCTCACGGTATCATTTACACTTCTATTCCCCGAGCGATGCAAGCACCGCTACTTCTTTTTTCACTGCGTATACCGTTATGTACTCTTGTTGAGAACTCGTTTACTTTCTGGTCGTCGATTTCTAATGATCTCTAAATAATTACTGGCGGTGTGGTTAAGCAAACGGACATACATCTATTGTTTTGTGTTTTATCACCCTTTCACAAAGTTCCTGGTGGGTTGTTTCGGTGCAATTAACCGCACTTGCTTGTCACAATTGTTGAGTCTCTTTGTGCGCTTCTGTTTAAGCATATTTCCCCCCTTTCTTGTGCGTTTTGCTCTCTTTTAATCCCCTCTGCACCCCGCTTCGCGCAGCACGAGCATCCGCGCCCTCGCGCACATTTTTACTCTCCTTTAAAGTGCTTCTATAAGCTGCGGAGTGACACAGAGGGAGCGGGAAAGGGAGAGGGAGCATGAGGGATGCAAGCACAGAAACAGAGGCATATGGAAGCCGTCTCTCACGCGAGACGACACTCGTAATCCGCTCCCCGCCTGTTCCTGCCCCGCCGGGCCGCCGCATCCCCTTTCCCACCTCCCACCTCTCGCGCCCCGGCTCCCCCGTACCCCGCTCCCTCATTCGCGTGGTCCGAACGGCAGCGTGTCCGGAGAGCGAGCCCCGAGCGCCACTACCGCTGTGAGCTAGAGTGCTGCGGGCCCACCATGCGGAAAACACGTCAAATTAACTGTTTAATCGGCTTTGTTACGTACTTTGGCGCATTGTTTCGTCCGCATGAAAAGAAATCGAATGCTCATCGTGTTAGAAAAAAATAGGTAACTGCACATTATCATGGATTTGTGAGTCCAGGAACGTCACGTTTTACGGGTAACGAGTTTATTTTTGGCTTTTTCACAAAAAGAAAGATTTAAACCCAGGCGTTGTGCGCCTCGTGGTCGCGCGCGTGCTCCGAAAGCGAATTAAAAGGAGGGAAAAAATAGCAACATCGGATCGGTGTATCAGAGATATAACCATGTGCGCAGAATGCACAAACACCGTGCAGATCGACCGATTATGGGCCAGAGTGCATGCGGCCCGAGCTGGACCCGAAGGTCTCGTCACGCTCAAAAGGCTCACCGCGTCCGCATCGCTGCCCTCCTCCCGCTTGAGCCGGCCCACGGGCTCCGGCTCCCTCGCCGCGGGCAGTCCTCCGGGGCCTCCATGCGAGCTCTGCCAGCATGCCGCTAGGCCGGCCTCGGCGTGCACGGAGCGCGCACCGGGGACGTCCATGCCGGCCGAGACCATGTGAGAGCGAGAGCGCCCCGCGGGCCGAGCTTGCGGCTGCTTGCTCGGTGTCGTGCGTCCAAGGTAAGATGTGCGACGACAAGGCAACGAGTCGGCGAGCTCACGAGTTTCGGAACCGATAGGCCGATTGTATCCGATGAGTTGAGGAGGCGTTGACGATGGGAGGTTCTAATGACTTTCTAGGAGTAGATCTCAGCAATGGAGGTCCTTGATAATTCGACCGAAGCGGGTAAAGCAGGGCCCTCGAAAGGAGGCGGAGGAGGAGCAGGAGGAGGGTGAGAATGAAGAAGAGGAGGAGGAGGAAGATTATGATGATGATGAGAAAGAGGTAGCGTTCAGCAGCGGTGCACGAGTCGAAGTGTAGGTTTGTAACCCTAATGATAAAGGACCGAGGGGAGGAGCGCTCTTTTTCTCGCTCAACCCTCGCTCATTTTGACTCTCATGCACCAATGGGATGCTCGATGGGTGCGATCTCCACCCGCACGTCGCCCTGTTATCGGCTCGACCCTTTTATGGGGGGGGGGGGCAGAGCGGGGGGAGAGCAGCTCACGCTTGTGGAGACCAATCCCGAGACGTACAACGAAACTCCCAGAACACGTGTCCGATTTTCCTGAATCCCGCTACGACGCACCTTCTCAAGGTTCCTTCCCAAAAAAACCCCTCGAGGTGTTGGCTAATTGGAGTCGGAGAGAGCGAGCGGTTCAAGCACCTCCGTATACCTGCCGTGCACAAAAGCATTCGTACAACAAACGTCACGTGGTGCATCCAGCGTATCCACGTCGGCATGTAAGCATCTCTACATATACTGTGTACAAATCACCAGATGCTTCGTGGACACGAACTTCCTTTTGTTCCATTTTGCCGTTTGCAGAGGGAACGCCATTGTTACGTCATTCGATTAGCGTTCATTGTTATGATGTGAACGACGGAAGGCTAAACGTTATTAACGTGTGTATTTGGCATGTTTACATCGTCACCCGAACGATATGGTGAACACATGTTCTATATGTCTATACAGTATATATATGGCGTTGGTAAATATAAAGGTTGTTGGACGAGTTACTAGGACAACACCTGAAATGCGTAAAATGCGTAAAATGCGCATTACTGTGTATGTGGTTGAAGGTGGTGGAGGTGGTGGCCATAATGTGCGTTGTGGTTGTATTGGGGTATCGATGTGTGGTTATAACGAGTGCACACACACACACACCGTGCATGGTGCCCTTGCCGCATTCGAGGTGCACGGTGTTAGGGTCATGGCTTTCCTTGTTTGAAAATCCGTTTCATGTTCCTACGAGGCGATAACAGACGCTTCACACAGCTGAACGCCATAGATCTTGTGCGTCATGGCTCCGACACGTTGGGAAAACAACGACGGCGAACAACGTCATCGATACGTCGCAGGTTCGTTCGGTTACCGTCGGTGGACGACCTGAACACGCGCACGCAGGTACGGTTTACCTTTGCCAACGCGCACTCGTACTCGCACAGAAACGGTCGTCGATGGAGTTGTAATCGCGATGTAGACCACGGGTCCACATTAGCATGACCCCTGCACACACGTTATACCGACCCCTGCCCCCAATTCCCCCCACGACCCAGATAATTCGTCCTCGCACCTGTTCCGTGTTGTGTCCACAATTGTCGTGTGTCCACCAAAAATACAGACGTGAACCCAAGGATCGACTCCTGAGCATTGCTGATGGGACGGGATGCTCGATGCGTTGATCAGTATGAAGTTCAAGGACAAAACATGTACGACAGTCGCTGCAGCAATTGTACAATGAACGACGAACAACTCAGGTAGCACACGCAAAATAAAGGCCACCTTGTTGGACAGGTGGAGGCAGTACGACGCTAGATGTGGACGTGGCCACCTATGGGGTCGTCATTCATTTATTGGTGCACTTACTGTACCGGGGTCTGGAAGAAACTCTTTTACATTCTGTGCTCTAGTGCTGATGCGAAATTGCAAAACCATCACCTGGCAGCATCATTTTCCCAGAACCAGTTGATTGGTAGCAATATGGACTGAATAAACATGTCAACGTCAAAGAAGGTGCGCAACAAACCCAGCGAGAACCTGTCCCTCCATCTCCGCCTAATGCGGTGCTTAGTGTGTCAATTGCTCATGTGTGCTACATAGGTGTTTCACATGTGCTATATAGGTGTTTCACATGTGCTATATAGGTGTTTCACATGTGCTATATAGGTGTTTCAATGTGCTATATAGGTGTTTCACATGTGCTATATAGGTGTTTCACATGTGCTATGTAGGTGTTTTACATGTGCTATGTAGGTGTTTCACATGTGCTCTGTCGGTGTTTCACATGTGCTACATCGGTGTTTCACATGTGCTATGTAGGTGTTTCACATGTGCTATATAGGTGTTTCACATGTGCTATATAGGTGTTTCACATGTGCTATATAGGTGTTTCACGTGTGATATATAGGTTTTTCACGTGTGCTATATAGGTGTTTCACATGTGCTATATAGGTGTTTCACAATTGCAATGTAGGTGTTTCACATGTGCTGTATAGGTGTTTCACATGTTCTATATAGGTGTTTCACATGTGCAATGTAGGTGTTTCACATGTGCTGTATAGGTGTTTCACATGTTCTATATAGGTGTTTCACATGTGCTATATAGGTGTTTCACATGTGCTATATCGGTGTCCCACATGTGCTATATAGGTGTTTCACATGTGCTGTATAGGTGTTTCACATGTTCTATATAGGTGTTTCACATGTGCTATATAGGTGTTTCACATGTGCTATATCGGTGTCCCACATGTGCTATATAGGTGTTTCACATGTGCTATATAGGTGTTTCACATGTGCTATATAGGTGTTTCACATGTGCTATGTAGGTGTTTCACATGTGCTACATAGGTGTTTCACATGTTCTATATAGGTGTTTCACATGTGCTATGTAGGTCGACATGCAGTTTGTTATTTGTACAGCACTTAGTCTACTGTACCAGAATTCAAAACCGCTACCGACACAAATAAAGCACGTGTCCTCCCTCTCTTGAAAACGGTTTGGCCTCCGAATCACAGCAATGCACTCCAACGCACCACACCAAACTAATGCAGCACACCAAAGACGAAGGTTGCACGTTGCCATTGCAAACCGACTCGGCGTGAGACGGTCACCTGATCTCGATAATGACGTGAACTTGCAGCAATTGGCGCACATGTCCCGAGCACATGGCCCGGGTGGCAATGGGGGTGGAATACACAATGCGTCGTGGGGGACATATTGTACACTCGATATCGTAACACAATAAGGTCCCAGCTAAAGCACCTTATGACACACACACACACACACACACACACACACACACACACACACACACACACACACACACACACACACACACACACACACACACACACACACGTTGTTGTTTACCTCGTACACCATAATACTTAACGCTTTGCCTTTACAGATATTCTTCGCACCTTTAATGAATCCTCCTTTACCGCCGTGTGTCTATATAAGTCCCGCGCAGGGCGCGCGCGCTTTTGAGCCACCGGGAGGATGCAGCGCGCGCGCTTCCGCAGCATGGTCGGCGCGCGCGCCCGTTAATTGCGTCGCGCGCGCGTTTCGTTCACACCGAGGTTACGGCGCGAACGCGCCTCGCTTGCGCTGACATTTCCATACCTGGCGTGTTTGTGCGATTGCAAAGGCATCATAGACACATCGTCGCCGCATCGCGTAAACAAGACGTGCGGCGGCAGCTAATCGCTAAAGGGGGGGGGGGGGGGGGAAGATTTGTGTAAAATGGCGACAAGTTCACGCACTGCGTCTTGTCGATGAATAACGTCGTTTGAAGCGGAGGCCTCTACGTGAGCAAAGAACTCGCTCGCAGGCCCAGAGCACGAACTCCGTGCACGGACGCCGTGCGCTCGCTTCGAGGGGCCGCGATGTCAGCGTGGCGAGAACGCGCCGTAATTAAGAGCGTCGCACGGCGCGCCGATGGCGCCGTAATCGGCATAACGAACGGCGATCGGTGAGCGGCGACTCGAGTGAAGCGTCAATTTCAAATGTCGAGCGCATTGAACCTTTTAACGTGTGAAGAAGGAGAACCTTTCCCGGGCGCGCGAGAGCCCCTTTTTAATGCGCACGCGCGCCCGAAGGTGCATTAGCGACTAGGAGACTCCTTGCGATCCGGTCGCATCGAACGTGAGTCGAAAGTATAAATAAATAAATAAATAAATAAAAGAAACGCAAATTGCGCGGCGCCCCGTGCGCGCTCCTTCTTTAACACACTTGGTCGCGTCCGCCCTTCCAGGCTCCGAACTCACCCCTCGCGCGGGTTTTCTTGTTCGAGTCTCCACTCGTGATTTTGCTCTTGGGAGTTTCGGAAACAGAGTCCTGGGATCGTGTAAACACGTTGAACTCCTCGGTGTCTCGGCTCGACGCCCTGGTCTTGGCGCGAACTTTGCGCGCACAGAAGATGGGAGGGAGGCGAAGCGATTGGGTGGGGTAGGGGGAGGGGGCGGCTGGGGGTGACGTTGGATGGAAGAGCAGGAATAATTTCACCATGAGGGGTTCGATTTGACAGAGAAGGCGTTGAGGTTACTCTCGCTGTCCTACATGTATTTTTTTGCCATAAAGACCTTGCAGACACCGCGATGTGAGAAAGTACGAGGGATGTACATTTTGATGTGCGATTTGATATTCTAATGTATTATTGTAAGTGGAATCCGCACGTCCGTCCATACAGCGATCTGTTCGTGCTTCATCTGCGACGGGAATGTGAATGCGAATGAGTGGTTCCGTAATGTGAGCGATTTCTTCTTTTTCATCCAGACATCGAGAGACAAAACGAGGTGGAGCTCAAAAGGAGCCACGTCCTCTCGCAAGGCCGGGCAGGTGCGCCCGAGGCGGTGGCGGCCTCGTTACCTGTCCTCGGAGTGCGCGCGCGTGCGAGAAGCCGGGATTTTTTTTTTCCCCTTTCTTCTGGATCCTCACCGTGTACCGCACGGTCGCGCGGGATTACGCGCTATTGTTTCAGCCACGTTTGCCCGATCGGCCTTTCGCACTCACAAACCGCCTGGGCGGCTCCACGTCCCCCAAGCCCCGTCCCGTGGTCGTTAGTGATTCGTACCCCTCCCCCTTGGAGCTTACGGTCACGCCCTTCCCTCCGCCTTCCGTGTCAACCTGCGCTTTCGGTTTCGTCCACCAGGCGTCCATTCCTACGGACAGGATGAGAACAACTTGGCTAGGACCAGACCCTACCGAGTTTGGTCATGTCGCGTCGTCGTCACCAACGGAAACCGGCGTGATTACGGATGAGCAGTCACCACCAATCCACCATAGCTTGTGGTATTCCTTTAATCAGCCATCTTAGACATTCACAACATTAACTTAAAGTTAAACGTTTCACCTTGGCCTATTGCTTCAATCTCAACTGTGTTCATTCTTTATTATCCCGTGCCCTACACAGCAGGAGATGGGGGATGGTAATCACTTCTGTCTGTCTGTCTGTCCGGGCCATAACTTTTTTACCATTTGAGTTTTGTCATAAATTTTTCAACAAACCTTTGTTATGATAATATGGAGAAGGCAAATTAATAATTTTGTCAAAGGTCAAAGGTCAGCGTCACATAAAATCATCAATTTTCATCCAATTTACCTGAAATTTAAATTTACCATTTGAGCTTTGTCATCAATTTTGCAACAAACCTTTGTTATGATAATAGGGAGAAGGCAAATTAATAATTTTGTCAAAGGTCAGCGTCATATAAAATCATCAATTTTCATCGAATTTACCTGAAATTAAAATTTACCATTTGAGTTTTGTCATCAATTTTGCAACAAACCTTTGTTATGATAATATGGAGAAGGCAAATTAATAATTCTGTCAAAGGTCAAAGGTCAGCGTCACATAAAATCATCAACTTTCATCCAATTTACCTGAAATTTAAATTTACCATTTGAGTTTTGTCATCAATTTTGCAACAAACCTTTGTTATGATAATATGGAGAAGGCAAATTAATAATTTTGTCAAACGTCAAAGGTCAGCATCACATAAAATCATCAATTTTCATCCAATTGACCTGAAATTTTAAGAATTTGCTTATTGGGTCACAGAATTGGTTCAATAACAATGGACAACAAAGATTTTGCGACTGGGGTAGAAACATATATGTTCTAGACTAAATCGAGTTTGCTGATTCTGAATCTGAAGTCAGCATTTTCTCAGCACGTCAGGATTTTGAGTTACACATATGGTCCAATTACAGTAGCTTGCTCTGGTGGGTGATTTTGAGCGATCATAAATTATTATTTTTTGTATTTTTTGTTTCAATTATAGCAATACATCTGTTGCAGAATATTATTTCTCATAAAAAGAGCTTTAGAATGCACTTTAAATTATTTAAAATTGATGAAAATCGACCAAGATATGAATTTTAAAGTAATATTTTCCACGTGGCATTACAATTTTTCGTGCCGCTTCCGTGCTGAGAGGAGTTAATAACTTGATACTAAAATGTTTAAATGTAATGTATTTATTTTAAGAATGTATCAAGATTGAATTCATATCATGCGAATAGTATCTATATATTTTCAGGTTATAACCTAATATATTTTTCTGTATATTTTCAGGTTAGGCATATGTTACTGCAGGCATCATGAATAGGCGAAGCTGTGTGAATCACCCTGATAACCTTTGTTATATCTGTGGGAAATACACTCCACATAGCCTCTTACCAAGAGGGTGAAAGCTGCTTACAAGTATTATTTTGAATGTAAAGTTGGAGACCAAGACGAGCTGGGCACCTCATGTTTGCTGCACCGTGTGTAACTCGGGGCTTACGCAGTGCTTGAGTGGTAAGGAAGGGAATGCCTTTTGCTGTGCCAATGATATGGCGTGAGCCAACGAATCATCACTCTGACTGCTCCTTTTTATGACAAATATTGCTGGTTTCTCAACGAAAAACAAGTCAAAATTGTATATCCAGATTGTAAGTCTGCTCTGAAGCCGGTCCCCCATGACCTGGATTCTCCTGTGCCACTTCCAGCAGAAGCTGCTGCAGATGAAACTGATGACAACTCTGACGATGCTATGGGTGATATGGATGAACTGTATGAACCTGAGTCTGAAGAAAAGAAGCCACACTTGCTAAATCAAGAGGAATTGAACGATCTGGTGAGAGACCTGTCATTGTCAAAGGAGAAGGCTGAAGTGTTGGGCTCCAGACTTCATCATTGTAATCTCCCAGAGGAAGGAACCAAAATTTCCTGCTTCCGTGATCGCAACACAAACGTAGCTGCCTTTTTAAAGATATAAAACGATGTTTGTTTCTGTGCTGATGTTAATGGCCGAATGCATGAGCTCGGAAACAAACATGTGTCTGATGAATGGAGACTCTTCATAGACTCCAGCAAAGTGATCTCAAAGCTGTTTTGTTGCACAAGGGTAACAAAAAAACCTTCTATTCCTGTAGCTCATGCTATCGGCAAGAAGGAGACGTGTCGGAGTCCATGGAAATCCTTCTAAAAGTGATTAATTACTCAGATCATAATTGGAACATTTGCGGTGATCTAAAAGTGATTTCTCTCCTCCTCGGACTGCAGCTGGGGTACACAAAATACATGTGCTTCTTGTGGCTATGGAGCAGCTACGATGAGAGCAATCATTATGTTGTAAAAGACTGGACTGAAAGGCATGAACACATATGGCGCTTTTCCACCGCGGTACCGTACCGTACCGTACTGTAACCAAAATCCGTTTTTCCATTGCCAAGCGAACTGTACCGTACCGTGCCGTACCTAAGTACCCATGCTAAATTTGGTTCCTGCCATGGATAGGTACCAAGCGAGCCGAACCCAGACATATGGGTGGAGCTAGCAATACTGCAGACCGTTGATTGGTCAATCGCAATCGTCACAGAACCGTCACGCTACGTTCACACCCAACCGCCATTTTGTAATACAACAATTCCGGAGAGAATATAGCGAAAACATAAATGATAAGAATCAGAAAAAATACATGGAAAACCTGGGGAGTTCAGTTTACTCCGCCTATTTTCACGGTTCTGTTGTGCGATGGAAAAACGACACAGGGATTACCGTACCGAACCGTACTGTACAGTGCCATACCGTACTATTCTGTGCAATGGAAAAGCGCCAATAGTTGGCAGGTTCAATGTGCATCATAAGCCAAAGGTAGACCCACAAAAAGTCTGCCTTCCTCCGCTTCACATCAAACTTGGCCTTATGAAAAACTTTGTAAGGGCATTGGATCACGACGGTAATGGCTTCCAATATCTGATGCTAAACTCAAAGCAGGCATTTTCGTTGGGCCCCAGATCCGAGAACTGATGTGTGATCCTGAGTTCAAAAATAAACTGAACCCACTTCGGTTTGCAGCTTGAGAAGCATTTGTGTTGGTTGTGCAGAACTTTCTTGGGAACCACAGAGCTGAACAGTATGCTGAATTAGTGGACAACATGCTAAAGGCCGATCAGCGAATGGGCTGCAGGATGTCTCTTAAAATGCACTTCTTGCATTCTCATCTTGATTTCTTCCCACCTAATCTGGGTGAGGTAGACTGAGCATGGCGAAAGGTTCCACAAGACATTTCGGTCATGGAAACGAGGTATCAAGGCCGGTTCAACCCAAACATGATGGGTGATTACTGCGGGTTCCTACTACGAGAGACCAATTCCACACACAAGCGCAAGAGCAAGTGTCTCACACACTTCTGAACAAGTCTGAACAGTGGGGCCTACACTGACTGTATTATAAGGAAAAGTGTAAACTTGAAATGTTGTTTCTCAATCACTCACAATGGGGCAGATTTCCCTATAAAGTGTACACCTTTCCTAATATTACCATGTTCTAATGTTTTATTAACCTCTTTTTCTGCAACCTGTTTATGTTCTTGGTTTGTATACGGCACATTATACACGGAGATCAATCATTGTTATCTAAATATGATGTGAAAGTAATTACTTAGCCGGTATTAGATGTACAATGTGGCGATCTGTAATAATAAAGTATCTAATATAGTATGCCTGGTATCATTAATACATATACCTATTTTGAAAACCTGACGTGCTGGCTAAATTCTGACTACACATTTGAAATCAGTGGCCCAGATTTAGCCAAGAACACCTGCATTTCCCTTAGTAACAGACGAAAAATTGTATTTTTTGCCCAGTGTAATCAAAAGGTAGGACTCGATTGTTTTTTTTTTGTTTTTTTTTAGATCTAAAGCTCAATGGTCAATACTGCATAAAATCATCAATTTAAATTTTGTATTATTTTTAAACAGTTTTTGTTATTTTGAACATATGGAAGAAGAGGACGTCTAAATACAAACGGACACGGATGGATGGGCTTTGCATTTTCAGATGCTTTCTAGTTGATGAATTGCAATCTGACAAAATATTGGTAGATCCTTGGCATTTCCTTTCTTTTTCTGTTTTTGGATACAAAGTCGAGGCTCGTGGAAGAGCTTGTACGCTGAACGGAGGCCAATATAGAGGGATAGTTTGAGGGCCAAGATAGTTTTACCAGAAGGGGGTTGATGGTGGACCGTGTGTGCCCTGCAGAAACCTGGGGGTACAAAGCACGGAAAGAGCAGAGGGAGCAAGACCAGAAAGGAGGTGGTAGAAGACAAAGAGATCACCGATCTATTGTTGATGACAAAGTGATGGGCCCATAGCCTGGGCTTCATTGCAGGAGATTCCAATAAGGAATTAGGGAATAAGGAATTCTAATAAGGAGAAGGCCTTGATTTTCATGCCATCAAGCTGAGCAAGATGTGAGGTAGGGGAGCCAGCCTAGATGGCAGAGCATTACTCCATCAAGCTGAGTATGAAGACCTTGTCAATGGTTAGAAGTTCAGATGTGCCAAGGAAGGACTTTGTATGACGATGTGGTCTGCCTGGAGTGTGAGGTAGCAACAATGCATCCTTCTGACTTCGCATTGTATGTTGATCTGGCTATACCTCTGGATCTTGAGGTTTCCCCATAGTGTCCACCTGTAGAATACTGATGGGTACTTCAGCTGCGTTATCAGTCTCTGCACCCATCTGTGCCCCATCTCTTCGCTTTGCCATATGTTGCTCTTTCATTGGTTGATATATCTCTGGAACACAGCTCGCCTTTAAATTTCCCATATCAAGAACATTCTGATGATGTCGACACTTCTTCACATGTGAAGTGATTCTGTCATAACAAATCCCACATGGCGAATGTACTGTCACCTTCCTTCCAGCCTTGGAAACCACAGCGTAAGTGTCTGGCAGGAAGTGCGTGTCAAGTTTTCTCGGATTCTCACATTTCAACAACACGGTATCTCCCGGCAGCACATCGGACTCTTTAACATGATGTTAACCTGTTAGGGTTAGCAACTTAGCTGATCCCTTCTCAGCATCCTTGCCTGTAACCTCTGGGTCAGCCAAGTTATCCTTCAGCTCAGGCATCTTGGTGCAGATATTCCTTCGATCAACTTCAATGTCTAGTCATGTTCCTCATGTGCACAGCATCAACAATGATGTAATCAGAGATGTTAGCTGTCCCCGGAATGCCTTGCATCACCTTGTGGATTTCATGTTGGTAAATCTCAGGTGCTGCATTGATACCAAATAACAGCCTCTTGTACCTGTACAATCCACAGTGTGTAATGAACGTTGGCACATTTCTTAACGCCACATGCATTCCTAACTGGTGGTACCCCCACTTCAAGTCCAACTTTGTAAACACTTTACTCATTGACAACTCCTGTTGTACCTCATCTTTTGTGGGTATGGGATGGTCCTCCCTCGCCACTGATTCGTTCACCTATCACATATCCTTCACTGAATTTACTCCCAGTCTGATGTGTAATATATCCAACGCCTGGGCAGTCTCTTTACTCATCAATGGCTCCCCCTTTTCCTCAATTACCACAAATTCTGCACTAGTCTAGCACTCACTTCTGCAGTAAAACATCCCACCGTCTGAAGTCGCAACTTTGACGTGTACGGATACAGCTTCTTTGTCCATTTTCGTGACTTGTATGTTATTTTAGTTTGCTTCATCTCTTCCTTTGTCTATCACATTGATGTCACTTCCAGAATCCACCAGGATCTGTACATCCACAACACCAATCACTACGGCAACTTTCTCCTGAGGCCTACATCCCTTTAGTGTAAAAGCACAGCCATTATTATCACAGAGTCTGTTCTCCGAACGTGACATACATTTTTGCCATATTTATTGATCTTACATTTTCACTTCCTGGTAAAATGATCCTTTCCCCAACATTTCCAACATAATTTGCGTTTTGCAGGGCAGCTCAAATCCTTCCAACTATGTCCTAGATGTCCACATCTGAAATATTCTTTATTCATATTACTTGGTAGAACCTACTCTTAATCTTGGCAGAGACTTTCCAGCATGTCCAGCATCCAATTTCATCGTCTGAAATTGAGCTTCCACTGTTTCAAACATTGAATAAATCTTTAGAGTTTCTGCCAAAGTGAGATGGTCACCTTTCTCAACTAATTTGCATCTCAGGTTGGCGGACCTGCAGTCTTGAACCACTTGATCCCTGATCCGATTCTCCAGATCCCTCTCGGTAGCTGCATCCATCAGAAACTTGTTTCAAATGCATCACAAACTATGCCACAGTCTCCCTATCAGTCTGCTTCATCTGACAGAATGTAGCAATGGTCCTTACAAAGTAGTGCCCGCAATGCTCTCACCTCTTCTTCATAATTCTCTTTTTCTCCTGGTATCATGAAGCGTCTTGAAGCAGCACCGCTGCACCAGCATTGAACAATAACAGTGCAATCCTCTGTGTCAGTTGAACTGGTGATGTGCCATCCAAAAACAGGCCTCTGCTGTTGGCGTATGATTCGAACTCATCGAGCCAAGCCCTCCATTGCACACTCACGACGCTAGCATCACCCATCGTATAAAACGACTTTATGTCTCGGACAAGACAAATTGCTACCTCAAAATGCCACCTTGACAGTCACACTCAGTCGACTTTAATTCTCTTGATACAGTACTATATTGTATTACGATTGATGTACACTTTGTATGTATTGTTACGTTTGTGGGGGTAGAGATCAATTTCATAGGAAAGTTTGGAATGTTTAGTTTAGCATGGACAGTGTGATGCAAATAAAAATAACCTCGATGTACTAAGTAGAGAATCTGTATAAAATAAGATTGTATATGTGTCTACATTCAAGGGGTGGAGCTATGCTAATTAGGTAGGGCTTAAGGGTAAACCCCAGTGCGTAATTGCCCTCCTGTGATTTCCCCTAAGTTTTATTTCATCAAAAAGGGCCGCCATTACAACAACAACCACGATCGCCGAGAGTACCCGAACATTCCATTGGGCAAGTAAACCCTGCCCAGCCAAATGTTCCTGAACGGCGGCTAGACTACGCCTTGATGGCTTTTGTGCAATCGCAATCCACCTTCAACCGTCACCCAAGCTAACAATAACCAATAACAACTCCACACCCCTCCCCCCACTCCGTCATCCCCCCACACCCCCCTTCAACCATCACCCTAGCTAACAACAACCAATAACACCACTTCCCTCACCCCACTCCACCATCCCCTCACAATCCCCCGTCAACTGTCACCCTAGCTAACAATACCCATGACCACCCCACACCCCCTCCACCCGCACCCCCTCCACCATATTAGAATCTCAGCTCTCAATGCACCGTTTTTCTATGTACTGTCACCGGCATGTTCACGGTGACTTCGCAATGTGACCTCACTGGCAAACTCAGAAACCGACAGTCTTGGGGGGTTTTTTTCTTCATGATTGGCGAATAAAAAAAATATTCCCTTCAAATTAGACCGTGATTAATGATTGCCAATGGTTATTCAGAATTTTTTTGCGTTTGGTTCCCCTTTAAGGGTCTTTTTGGGTCTTCACGGTCTTTTTAGTCTTCTGGATCTTGAGGGTCTTTTGGGTCTTTTCAGCCTTTGGGGTCTTTTCGGTATTTTGGTCTATTCAAGGCTTTTCGGTCGAAGTGGTGGAGGACATCAAAGGCTTAGTGAGGCCGAAAGAGCCAGGTGTTCAATTTGATTTGTCAGAGCCAAAGATGTCTGAGGTTGAGGTAGTTTTGAGGAAGGCATGGGTGGCATTTGCTCCAGGACCAAGTGGAGTGCCATACAAGGTGTTTAAGAGTTGTGAAGGCATCAGGCAGTATCTGTGGAAGGCTCTGAAGTTGGTATGGAGCAAGGAGTGGTGCCCAGGCAATTGAGTGCGGCAGAAGGAGTTTGTATTCCAAAGCAGGAGAAGGCTGTGACACTTAACCAGTTTAGACCAATATCATTGCTCGATGTAGATGGGAAGAAATTGATGAGTGTCTTTGCGGCACGGCTCTCAGGCTTCATCAGAGAGAATGGTTTTGTGGATGGTTCTGTGCAGAAGGCAGCAATACCAGGATCACTAGGATGCATTGGCAAGTGTTACAGGAGGCAAAGAGGCAAAGGAAGGATGTTGCGGTGGTATGGCTGGATTTGGAGAATGCATATGGGTCAGTGCCGCATGCCTTGATCAGGTATGCCATGGATTTATTTTGGGTGCCACGGAGATTTAGGGGTTTTTTGATGGCATATTATGATCAGTTTTTGATGTGGTTTGCGACACAGTCCGATGTAACAGAGTGGCAGAATTTGGAAGTGGGGATCCCGATGGGATGTAACATCTCCACTATTTTGTTTGTGCTGGTTATGGAGTTGCTGTTGATGATATGGTAAGTGGGCATGGGAAAGAAGTGGAGCTAGACCCTGGTCAGAGTTTGCCAACGATGATCGCATTCACGGATGACCTGACAGTTGTCCAACAGTCGGCTGATGCAGCAGTAGAGGTACTGGGACGACTGGAAAGGTTGATACGGTGGGCAAGAATGGGCTTTAAAGCAAGAACGTCGAGGAGTGTGGCGGTGAGAGGAGGAGTGGTAGATAACATGCACAGGTTTGAGCTGGGAGGGGAGGTGGTTCCCATCATTGACGGAGGCCCCATTGAAGATCTTGGGAAAATGGTATACAGTGCAGTTGAATGATGTGGGAAGGGTGGAGGAGGTGAGGAACAAGCTTTTGAGAGGTTTGAAGAGTATTGATGGATGTGGTTTGCCAGGTAAGTTGAAGGTATGGTGTTTGACGTTTGGATTGATGCCACGAGTACTGTGGCCATTGAGTTGAGTCAATTGAGTACTGTGGCCTTCAGAGAAGAAGGGAAGTCGGAAGTGGAATGCAAGAACAAAGGTGGATGATATGGAGGAGCGGTTGCAACAGGAGGAAGTCATGGAGATGGCATAGCACGGGAAGCATGGCTTGGGGTGGATGAAGCATGAGCGATGGGAAAAGGCATGTGTGAAAGAGGAGGAAGATGGTTGAGAGGGAGGTGAGTAAAAAGGAGGAGGAGGGGAGATATGTGAAAGCAGTCGGACATGCACAGCAAAGTGCGTGGACATGGTGGGAAGGTGTGCAGGTGAGGACATTGAAGTGGCAAGAGATTTGGCGGATGGAGCCAATATTGTTGAGTTTCCTGTTGCGGGCAACGTATGATGTGCTTCAGTCGCCAGTAAACTTGAGATTGTGGGTGTTGTTGCAGGAGGAGAGATGTTCTATGTGTGGAGGTTTGGGAACAGTGCCGCATGTACTGGATGCATGCTCAGGAGCATTGGCAGCAGGAAGATACAATTGGTGGCATGATCAGGTGCTGGCGGTGGTAGTGCAGATGGTGCACCAAGAGGTGCTGAGATCGAGAGAGAGAATAGTGGAGAAGGAGACCGATGGGGGAGAGGTGTTGTTTATCAAAGAGGGCCAAGTGGTAAGAGGTGGAAAGAGGAGGTGTAAAGCAAGAGGGCTGTCAGATGCTTGTGATTGGCAGGTGGTGGCATACCTAACGCCACAATTGGTATTCCCAGAGGAGATCTGTGTGACAAGGTTGCGGCCTGACATTGTCATCTGGTCAGGTGCAACAAGACAGGTCAGCTTCGGGGAATTGTCTGTGCCTTGGGAAGAGAACATGGAGTAGGTGCACGAGAGGGTGAAAGAAAAGTACAGTGAGCTGGAGGCAGAGTGTCAGGCGAAGGGTTGGCGAGTTTCTTGTTAGCCATTTGAGGTGGGGTGTAGAGGATATATTGCCAATTCCTTTTCTGCATTTCTAGCTCGGCTTGGAGTGTGTGGGACAGAAAGAAGGAAGATGTGTGACAGAGTGACCCAGGTTGCCGTGAAAGGCTCACTTTGGATATGGAGGAAGTTTACGGAGGCCGTCAAACGGTGTAGGTTGAGGTTGTGGGTGGTGGTTCATTTTAGCCTAAAGTGTTAGTGACTGAGCGCCGAAGAGAAATGGAGATGTGTGAATGGTGTATGTATGTGTGTGTGTGTGTGTGTGTGTGTGTGTGTGTGTGTGTGTGTGTATGTGTGTGTGTGTGTGTGTGTGTGTGTGTGTTGCAGGTGTGGTTTTGCATGAATGTGTTTTTGTTTGAGTGATGCCTCTTGTAAGGGTAGGTGATCGGTTGGTTAGGGGTGCTTTTTTTTTTGATGTGTGAGGAAGTGGTTGAAGGGCTGTGGATTCTGGGAGTAGAGGCGGTTTTGCTGTTGTAGTCTGTGTTCTCACTGGCGGGGGTGGGCGTATGTACGCATCCAAGTGTATCTGCTGCATGTGGATGTGTATGTGCCCCTGCTGGCCCACCTTAGCTGACCGTATCGAGGTTGAAGGGCTGAAACAGGATGATGCTGAGGACCTCAACTGAGGACCCGGTCAGTGAGGCACTCTTGTGACCAGGTGTGTTTTGATATGATGTATGTGTATATATATATATATATGTCGTGTGACTACTGTGTGGTGAACACCGCAAGGCGACACGGATGACCAGACGAGCTTAACACTGTGAGGTGTTCAGTCAAAATATAGCGGAGAATACGCGTGGGGTGGGAGAGGGGGGGGGGGGGGAAGCCGAAGAGCTTTCCTTGATGGGTCCACCGGCAGTCCTCGCCACTGTAATAAATCAACTCAAACCGACATGGAATTAAAATGTACAAAAATACCGGATTTATTAAAGAAAATGCCGGTAACAAAGAAAACACCATAAAACCATATTCCTAATTGGAGCGCTCCCATACAGACCCGAATACAGACAATGGATAAAATAACTGGAAAATAAATAGGTGTGATTTGTGGCACTTATCTCCAATCGGCTGTTGACTCTCGTCAGGAATAGTCAAAAATTGTTTGAGGCCTTGGCTGGAAAATGCGCTCACTGCACTGTCGTGGGCGCAAACTAGGCATCACGCACCTGCGTTCGCCAGCCACGCTCGTCTTCATCGTCCGTGCGTGGGAAACCGCAGTTCTCAGTCCGCAGCTCTAACTGCTCACGACCACTAGCAAGATGTCGGAACACGACCGTTCACGATGAAGCTTCCTTGCGCAAGAGCAACAGCGACTGTTCGCTATGGATCCAGAACGAGAAGGGAAAATGGCCGCTGTTCCAACTATTTTGTACTTAATGCTCTGACGTCATCCCATGACGTCTCCGTGTCCGCTCCTATCAGTGAGTCCCATCTTACCAGTGCTTGTGCCAATCAAATCCCAGTCCAATCACTGCTTTTTGGGGCGTGGCTCATGGCCCTGCCTCTGCCTGTGCGCTCACCAAGTCAATGTTGTTTGCGGTAGTGCTTGATGCCTGGTTTCCGGTTGGTTTTTAATTAGTGTCATTAATTATGGTGTCGATTGCTTAGCTTGGCTATGGTGAATAGTGCAGTGTCATAAGGAACACAGGAAAAGTTAACAGAGGCAATTACATACAGGGGATTAATTTACCCATAATCCCTCGTTAATTAACAAACCCCACCCCTCTCATGGGGATGAAGATACACTTACACGACATCCGTTCTACACAAATTTCCTACTTATGATACATCGAGGTTTCTTCTTCTTTACGGCAGTCGGAGCACACTATCTATGCATTCTACCTGGTTCTAAGGTAATCATTGTCTATCCCCTCTAAACGTCACAATATGTACTGTATATATATATATATATATATATATATATATATAATTATATATATATATATATATATACATATATATATATATATATATTTGTGTCATTTGTTAAAATGGGCGACTCACTGTCCCTGCACACTATTGTTTTGCTCATGGAGTGAAGATGGTAGATTGTAAAGTTGCTCGGCTTGGCAACCACAAATTATATTGTGGGACAACCATAAAATCCTGGGCTCATTGTCATAAAAAGTGTGTCTGCCTCTGCAAAATACTGGTTCATTTGACTTCTGATATACTCGTTTGAGGATTAGGAATTGCTTCCTGGTTTTGTTATAATGAGGAGCAGCTCCAATAAAGTATGCCCAAATTGTGCAGAGAATGTCCGCAAAAGAGCATTCATCATCCCAGACTGCCAACATGACAGCGACGCTATGAACTATTTCATATAATTTGCAAAACGGTTCCTGCAAGAGCAATGTGGTTTATACATTGTGAATACGTTTCTCAGACAGAGATTCTTCACAATTTAAATCCATGACACCCTTTGCAGATGTATCGACTGTTCAGCAAGAATATGGATTTCGCATTGAGAGACATTTCTTTGTGTCTTGTCATTACAAAAGGCCTTTGTGGTTGTGAGAGTGGTGTTGGCAAATGGAACTCAAACTGTACGCTCTGGATCTACCAGTAATCAGAAATGCGTTGGACATGTTTGTTTCCTGTGACTCAGAATTGTTCAAACCAAGGAAGGGACAAAATGGCATCTGTATTCGCATGCGCAGGGAATTATGCTCCATTGCAGAAGATGACATGCAGGACATTGTCATTCAGAACAGTGAGAGACTCTGGATATCACGCTGCAAGGGTAGCAAAGGCAGGAAGACGTTGACTAGAAAGAATTCCTGCATTTGTAGACCATGTGTTTGTGATCAATGAATCTGTCAAAAATTCTGCTTGGGTTTACAATTGGAAATCGGTAACCAGAAAGTATGAGAGTAATGGAGTCGACCATCTCCATCTTCCTATAATTCACCAAATGTCTGTCTGTCTGTTCCCAGGTAACGCAAAAACGGCTGAACCGATCGCAACGAAATTTTGGGTGGGTAATCCTGTGGCCCCCTGGAGTAAAATAGGCTAAATTGTTTTTTCCACAATTTCCCAATTTTTCCAATTTCCAAATTTTCCAGTTTTTCCAAACACGATGGAATAATAAATACCGATATCAACAGTGATGTGGTTTTAATTGAAATTCTACAAATACAACAACACACAACAGGCATTTTAAGGCCATTTTCCCTGCTAGAGTGGGGGTTAGCCTTGAAATTCTACAAATACTGTTTAGATTTTGATGATTTGCATGTGATATGATTTAACGGATGTTTATATAAATCGTTTAATATTTGCCTTTTCATTTGGGCCTCCCAATTGAAGCCCGCCCATAGGGCTGGTACCGTTGCTAATAACGATAATTCTTGAATTGGTCATCCTGAGAGAAGTTGACTCTTAGCTAACATGTAAATTATTTCATCAGTCATTAAATACGCAAACAACATTTTTATGTCTTTGTGTAAAGCTCATTCATGTTGTCGTGTTTTTTTTTAACGGTGTGCGCACCCACAAAGGCAAAAAGCAATCATTTTGTGCTCTTGTTGCCTCAGCTTGGTGGGCAGAGCTGTATGACTAAGTGTGTGACGTCTGATGTCAATCGAATAGAGACCTCAGAGATGTCCCATACTGCTCGAAACTCCCCATCCACCTTACTTTTTATGATTATCATCCTCCTCTTTTGAACAAGCAATATTAGTCCATGCCATTCCGTGAGCCAGTTTGACTACCATTGGAGGAGAGAAGAGGCTAGACTCCAAAGCAGCATGGGAGAGCGAGGTAGTCTTCTTCAACCTACACAAGCATGCTATGATGTGGGGTTTGGTACCCACTGTGCCCCAGGTGGAGCTATTTCCCACCTGCTGGACCTGTCCTCTGCCACGAGGAGAGATGCCAATATCCCACTCCACATGAAGTCAAATTTTTTATCTCCACCCCAGTCTGAAGGCTGATTTAATTATTTGCACCCCACTTCTTCCTGACCAAATCGATTTACTGCACAAGTAAGCAGCTGTAGTTTATATACACAAAGAATTAAGTTAAGCACCCCCCCCGTTTTTTTACAACCTCGCACATTACAAGTTTGTTGTCGTCAAAACAGTGTAATATACCCATGATATTGCTATATTTTCTGGAGAAGTGATATTATGGTCACATAAAAACATAACAATCATGCCGTTTTCAATATTTTATTCTGAATAATTTAAGGTGAAATTTTTTGGGAATTTTAGGCATATTTTCACCTCAATTTAAGTATGGAGCTATAGGTCCATCACGGACAGTGTGGATGACGTTTATGTTTTCTAACGTACAGTCATTGTTCTGAGAAGACCTCTAGCGATCTTTGCGTCAATAACGTCTGTAGGACCCACGTGATCGGATCACTGACTCAACCCTACGTCTCATAGACCCTGTAAGCCGTCGTATGCGTTGCTGTGGCAGGTTGAACCCCCTCGAGCACGTTTGGGACATGTTGGGACGACAAATTGCGAAGATGGTCCCTCCAATAGCCAATCTGGATGAATTGGAACGTGCATTACATCGGGAATGGAACAACCTGCCACAGCAACGCATACGACGGCTTACAGGGTCTATGAGACGTAGGGTTGAGTCAGTGATCCGATCACGTGGGTCCTACACACGTTATTGACGCAAAGATCGCTAGAGGTCTTCTCAGAACAATGACTGTACGTTAGAAAACATAAACGTCATCCACACTGTCCGTGATGGACCTATAGCTCCATACTTAAATTGAGGTGAAAATATGCCTAAAATTCCCAAAAATTTTCACCTTAAATTATTCAGAATAAATTATTGAAAACGGCATGATTGTTATGTTTTTATGTGACCATAATATCACTTCTCCAGAAAATATAGCAATATCATGGGTATATTACACTGTTTTGACGACAACAAACTTGTAATGTGCGAGGTTGTAAAAAAACGGGGGGGGTGCTTAACTTAATTCTTTGTGTTAAGGGAAAAAAAAGGGAAAAAGGGAAAAAAGGTTAAGGGAAAAAAAAAATTCTCGTGTTTTTTAAAATCTGTTTCTGATACATACATACATTTATTTATATTTATATATATATATATATATATATATATATATATATATATATGTGTGTGTGTGTGTGTGTGTGTGTGTGTGTGTTTGTGTGCATATATCTACAAGTCACAAAAAAAACATTAAAAACTACAAAGAGCAATCGAAGATTGCATACCCTCACTCGGACTTGTTTTGTGTGTTTTTATAGTATGTATCTTATAGACGTACTGTCGTACTCACATTCTAATTGTACCATACATACTGTCGTGTTCCTGGGGTTTAAGATCCTCCAAGGTAACGGGTAGCCGATCGAGCTTTACACTCCAAGGCGTTCAATCCAACGGCGGTGTGAATACGCGCGGGAGGGATGAGTGCAGTGAAGGGTAGTGAAGCTCTTACCTGCACGGACCCCACTGGACGTCTTCGACACTGGTAAACAACTCAACCCGACACGGAATTCAATTGCAACAATAAAAAGGTGTATTAAAATAAAGGGCAGGAAACAGAGAAATGCACAGTAAACTAAAATTCCTAAATGGAGTGCCCCCATACACGTATACAACACAAAGGGATGATAAAATAAACGAAAGTAAAAATGTAGTGCACTCAGCTTTTAGCGGCTCTTGAACCTCGTCGGAGATCGTTGGGGCCCCACGTCCCTGCACGGGAAAACACGCCTTGGCACGCAGTTCATTCACCCACCAGACGCAACACGGGCCCCCGAGTCCGTGCGATGGAAAACAGGCCTTGGCACGCAGTTCGTTCCTCCAGCCGCCGAGCGCGAAGCGAGCAGGCCGTGCCCGTCCACTCGCAGTTTGCTCCACACAGCACCGCTGTCTCTCACCTCGGACAGCCGCCGCACCATCAGCTCCAATGAGCCAGGGGAAAAAAATGCGGCCGCTCGAACCGATCGCCCGGACCAAAAAGCACAAATGTCTGACTGCACGGCACCAATGTCCTTGGCTCAAGAGGTCGGAAAATGTGAATGTTCGCAATGAAATCCAGAACCAAGAAGAAGATGAACTGACTGCTTTTCATCAGCTCAGGACCCAAAACGAGGCAGAAAATGCCGAGACACAGTCTCTTACATCATCCGATGACGTCCGCGCACATTCGGTGCACATTCGTCAGGACATTCGGAGCACACTACCCTACACAATCCTACCTGGCCCCAAGGTAATCCATTGCCCGCCCCCTCACAAACATAACAATACTTTATATACGTACTCACATTCTACAGACTTGGCATTTAATATGGAATTTTTTTTTTGTGGGGGTGAACTTACTTTTCAAGATGTCTTAGAACCAAAAGTTCATTGGAATTATGTTGAAATTATTCTAGATTTTGTTAATGTGACCTTTAAAAGAAACAAAAACCACATTTGACATTTCGAAACAAATAAATTGATCCTTGAAAGTGATGTAAACTGATATCGAACTCAATTCATGGACAGTACTGTGTTAAACAGTACAGTACGTTTTCCAGAAGTATCTCTTTATTTTTCACATTAGCCAAATTGGTTTTTAACAAAAACCAAAGTTAAATTACGACTGGGATTACGGACAGTATAATTACAGCTCAGTACTTCGTGTAACCCCCACGAGCATTCAGGAGAGCACGTACACGTTGAGGCATGCTGTTCACGAGATTGGCCAAGGTTTGGACAGGAATCGCTTGCCATGCAGTGACAATAGCCTGCTGCAATTCACGCACAGAGGTCGGCTGCTGGTCCAAGTGGTCGATTTGACGCGTTAATTCTGCCCACAAGTTCTCTATCGGATTCATATCCGGGGACATGGCAGGCCACTCCATATGCTCTACACCACGGCCAGCAAGAAAGTGTTGGATCATGCGAGCACGATGAGGCCGTGCATTGTCATCTTGGAAGACAAAGTTTCCTCGAAAGGCTGCACGAGCAAATGGAAGCAATGTTTCTTCCAGAAAGGCCCTGTACTTGAACTGGTGCAGGTTTCCATTCAGAACAACCAGGTCAGTTTTGCCCCCTGCATGAAAAGCAGCCCAAATTGTCACCCCACCACCTCCAGCTTGGACTCTTGGCACTATACAATCTTTGTTGTAGGCTTCATGCACTTGTCTGCGCACTCGGACGCGGCCATCTTGACGATAGACCAGAAATCTAGACTCGTCACTGAAGATCACGTGATTCCAGTGTCCTGGCTGCCATTGACGATGCTCTCTGTCCCACTGCAATCGGCGCTGGCGGTGTTGTCTGGTCAGGCGTGGCTTTCTCAGGGGACGCCTGGCATGATAGCCTGTTTGAACCAGTCGTTGGTTGACTAGCCTTCTGGATACAGGCACATTTGTCAGTTGCTGCCACTCAGCCCTAAGCCGATTAGCTGACTTGGTATGGCCATTGCGGACTAACCGGTGCAGCTGCCGATCATCCCTCCTTGTGGTTCTGTGGGGACGTCCTGGCCTCGGTATTGGAGTAGGGACACCCCTCTGAGCATTTCGTTTCAGGATCTTTGACACCTGACCTTGAGTGATGCCATACTGCCGAGCAATAGCACGCTGCTTCATGCCGTAATTTCGTAAAGCCACCACTCTATGACAAACAGCATTGTCGAGTTGACGGACCATTTCTAGAGGAAGCGGCAATAACTTTTGGAGACGTGCAGCAGTTGTTTTCCACTAATACAGAACGCAACAACCCTTGTATACCCGACTGTGAAGCCAATCATCAAATGCACCTGTCCGTTCATTTGGCCACGCCACCTGTGATATAATCCTGTTGTTGACTTCTTGCTGCGACAGACAATCAGTGACATGGTTCTTTTAACAAATAAATCACCAAAGTGTAAAAGAAACTCACCAGATTGATATACTGAGGTAAGAAAGTAAACCCAAGTCAAGAAAAAAAAAAATTCCATATTAAATGCCAAGTCTGTAATTGTACCGTATATACTTTCTAGAGATAATTGGTTGAAAAAGGATGTGTAAAAATGTGGTCTATGTTGGCTCATTATATTATAAAGTGCCTAAACCTTTGTAGCTATATAAAAGGTAATATTAAATGATCTCCGACCCCATTCTTTTGTAGGTATGGAAGTGTTTAAGACCCCTCTCCCCCCCAGTGAGCTCCAGTCCCCGCCCCCAACCAAAAAATAAAAATAAAAAAACAAAATTTTATTTCCTTAAGAATATTAAAACAGTTTAGAATAAAATTAGAAGAGCACCGGGCAATGAATGCAGGTACCCTTACTGGTAAACTATAAAGCATGCACACATGAGGTGCTAAAACGTTGTTACCTCCACCGCTGAAGGTGGGTGGACGTTTTGTTTTTACCCTGAAGGTGGGAAGGTATTGTTACGGACACGACTTAGATGTTATGATGGGCCGAGCGGAATGGCCGCCGTGTTCGCACAAGTTACCCGATTATACTCGAACCTTGGCCGAGTCGCGCTACGCTAAATCAATTGAGGAAAGGACACAACGGCTGGGTTTAAAATGACACGACACCAGGGGTACGGTTCTCAAGACCTCCGGAGGAGGTTATAATATTGCGGAAGGTTAGATTACAGGGATGAGAGAGACAGCATAGGAAGATAGGCACTTAATTACGGTCTTATAGTAGCCCCGACAGACGACAGATAAACAGGACAAAACTGACTCACACGGGGATTGATGGCAAGGAAAGGCGGGTATTCGATGGCTCAAGGTGCACCTTGGCTCAGGGGCAAAATCGACCCGGTCCGGTCCAAAGATGCGGGGAGGTCGCTCAGCGCTCGGAGGTCGCGACTTGTCTTTCCAAGCTGGGGGCGCATCTGACGTCACGTCCGGTCAGTCGCTGCGTATATCCGGCGGGGAGTGACACGCCCTCGGCTCGTTAGCGCCGCCCCAGATGGAATCGGCCCGTTGCTTCTTATTGGGTGCGGGGGTTACCGGGCTCCGCCCTTGACGAGGAGCTGACAGCCAGCCCCTTCGTGGTAACCCCGTGGGCGCACATGGCAATGGCGGCTAACCAAGCCGGTGTGAGGACGCACACTCCCCGCACGCCGCGCCGCCCCCCTCTGTTGTTGTAGTTGTTGTTGTAGTTGTTGTTGTAGTTGTTGTTGTTTCATGGGGAAGATGGGAGGAGGTATGGGGAGGTCCTAAACTCACTACTGGTGCCATACAATCACATTCTGGTGCAACGAAGAGTCAGAATTAATGGAAACGAGTCCTTAACTGACATAGACTAAGAATAACTAGCAAGATGTCCGAAAGTTGTCTACGTGAGATGCGGTGGACCTGGGTACGACATTTAATGGGGGAAAAAGGGGAAGGTCGGTTCTACAGAGTGTTATTTACAGGCAATGGGACTAGGGAATGGGGGATTGGGGATAGTTGGGGGGTATTGGGGAAATAGGGGAATATTTACAAGCGGATATGGAGGCCAAATCCCATATCCGCAACAGTATATTTGTTTCTTGCAAAATCAAAGATTTTTCAAGTTTATTGGTCGGTCGACTTTGTATGTCTGTCTGTCTATCTGTCAATCACCTACAGGTCACAAATCTAAACCCATCGTTAGGAAGCAGTTGTAGAGGTAGTCTCAACTGAAAAGCCTATTGATTTTGAGGTCAAAGGTCATCTTGAGGTCGAATTTCTAAAATCACAATTTTTCATCTGATTGATTTGAAAGTTGAACAGGATTTGCATAGTGCATCACCGAGTAGATAAACCAACTATTTCTGAGGTCAAAAATTAAATGGTCAAGTCAAGGTCAAACTTCTAAAATCATCAATTTTCATCTGAATTTTATTTTTGATCCGATTAACCCGAACTCTGATTAATATCGTTAATTTTAATCCTAATGAAATGGACAATCTGAAGTATCCATGGCAACTTTTTTAGGGAAGGGGTGGATTTTGCAAGTATCATGCTCGGCACGATGTCTTTTTTGTTTATCTAGACTTGGTTATGACATACTTCCCTGCAAATGTCTGCTGCTCTTTTTCTGCTCCAATCAGTTTTCTTCTGATCATGTGCTTGTTAAAGTGGACATCTCTCTGGCCATTCTCAGGCATTTCACTCAGGCCGACTGGCATGGTCTGCAAGCAGCCATCGATCATCTGGACTGGTCTCCCATCTCTACCGCCTCTGACATAAATTCTTCCAGGGAATTCTTCCAAAGCAAACTGCTCTCTCTCATGCACAGATTTATCCCATCTCGTCTTCAGTTGTCTTACCCTTCCTCCCGTCCATGGTACACTGAATCTTGTGGTGAGGCAGTTGCCCTGAAACAATTTGCCTTTGCCTCTTGGAAGGCAAATCCAACTGAAGGAAATCTCAGTTCCTTCCACCGAGCTCGGAACAAGTGTGTGTCTACCCTCAGGAGTGCCAGGAAGCACTACATCTCCACACTCAAGAATGAACTCTAAAACCTGTCTCCTTCCTCCAAATCCTGGTGGCGTCTGGTCAAATCCGTTTCTGGTGTTTGTTCCCCCTCCATCCCCTCCCTTACCTCAAATGGCTACACAGTTGACACTGCACGTGACAAAGCCGAATGCCTCAACTCTGTGTTTGCCTCAAAATCTTGTGTCCCAAACCCATCTCTCTCTGTTCCCACCTTACCCAGTCGAATGCAACTGCCCCTGGACTCTGTGTCCTTCTCTCCTGACAAGGTGGAGAAGTTTTTGTCAAACCTCGACTCTGATTCTGCAACTGGACCAGACGGCATCAGCCCACGGGTCCTAAAATCCTGCTTTGTCGCTCTATCTCACCCTCTTTCTGTTATTTTCACACTCTCTTTTGCTCAGGGTCATCTGCCAGCATCTTGGAAATCAGCAAACATTACCGCTTCACACAAAAAAGTGCAAAAACAGATCCTTGCAACTACAGACCAATCAGCCTGCTCCCAATTATCAGCAAAGTCATGGAATCCATCATTGCTTCGGATATCAAATCCTTCCTCTTCTCCAATGGCTTGATCTCTGATCATCAATTTGGATTCAGACCAGGTCATTCTACTCTGGACATGTTGCTTCTGCTGTCTCAACAATAGATGGAGGTCCTCAATGCCAAACAGGAAATCAGAGCTGTCTCCCTTGACATATCACGTGCCTTCGATACGGTCTGGCACCCAGCTCTGCTCACCAAACTCTCCTCCTATGGTATCCATGGAAATCTCCATGCATGGCTTGCGGACTTCATCTCTGGTCGTAGTCAACGTGTGGCCCTGAATGGATTTCTCTCATCTCCCCTTCCTGTTCTTGCTGGAGTTCCCCAAGGTGGTGTTCTGGGCCCTGTGCTTTTTCTGGTCTACATCAATGATCTCTCCGACTCTCTGGAAAATCCTCTATCTCTTTGCTGATGACTCCACTCTCTGCCGCTCCATTCCTCATCCCTCAGATCGGCAGTCTGCATCCTCCTCTCTCTCTCTGCAGACCTGAAAAAAAATCACAGACTGGTCAAACATGTGGAACATGTCTTTCAATCCTGACAAATCTCACACTCTTACTATGTCTCTCCGAAAAGACCGACTGGAAAACCCTCCCATCTACTTTCTCAACAATCCTCTCCAAGAAGTTCTGTCGCTCAAGCTTTTGGGTCTCACTACCCGCCATGATCATTCTTGGGAAAACCACATTTCCAAGCTGGCCTCCAAAGCCAGTCGCCGACTGGGCATCCTCCGTCGTGCGAAGTCCTTCCTTGGCACACCTGAGCTCCTCACCACATACAAGGCTTTCATCCGCAGCTCAATGGAATACTGTTGCCCCCTCTGGGCCGGTGCTCCTGCGTCACACCTCGCTCGGCTTCCCGCTGTTGAAACCAAAGCTTTCAGAATCATTGGAATCTCCTGCGATGAAGCTAACTTCGAGGGCCTTTCACTCACTCACCGCAGGCAGGTTGGTGGTCTTTCTGTCTTCTACCGACTCCTCTCCGGCCTTGCTCCCCCAGCTCTCTCTGTGCTCTGTCCCCCAAATATTCCTACAGGTCGCACAAGATCTGCCAGCAACCCTCTGATGGTTAAACTGCCAAAATCTAGGCTCTCTGCTCACCTTCACTCTTTCATTCCCGTTTTCTCCCACCTCTGGAACAAACTCCCTCACTCTCTTCAATCCCACTCCTCCCTCGAGGTCTTTAAAACAGCTGTTCACCACCATCTCTTATTTTCCCCCATCCAAAACCTTGATCTTTTCTACCCCCATTAATTTCACCCCAGATTCACTTTTTTTTAAATTCGGACCTCTTTCGTGGAAGTCCTTGTCGTGTCCTTGTGTTTTATACTTCTCCCACCCCTCCCCCCCTTCCCACGCCTCCTTCCCCCAAGCCCCTTCCCTCCCACAGATCTCTCAATGTCCCTGCTCTCAAATGTTGTGTTTGTGTGCTTCCCCTTCTCTCCCCATCTTGTCAACCGCTCCCCTTATTATATACTTTGTGCGTCTGTTTGACTTTTTGTGTGATAAATATTAGCTCTTTGACGGGCCTCGATCCTGTCTACAAAAAACAAATTTTTTTTTATCTGTGATCACATTATCAACATCACATGTATGATATGTGCAGGGAAGATATTGTATCACATACAACTAAGATGTCATAGTATTGTGTTGTATCACAAGGCTGTGGTGCAGCATTATTGGCTGTTGACGTGGCTGTGTCATCGATGCAGTGCCCCTTGCTGGTTAGGGCAGGAATTTGTAATTCCAGGATGACAATTTATATCCAAGTCGGGATCCAAACCCAGGCTATACAGCTTAGAGGTGTGTGTTTGCGTAACTCTCGGCCATCCTGTGTCAGCCCGTTTTCGTGTTATAGCATGTAAAGGAGGTGCTTTTGCATGTGTTGTATGCTCAGATAGGGTGCGATAGCCTATGTGTTGTATCTATGGAAGATTGTTTGTGCACTTGTTTTTGACGAAAGGTGTCATCATATTCTTGTTATGTATGCAAGGTGTGCGTGGATGTGTGTTGCAGTGACGTGTTGGTGCCATCCTCACCAAGTATTCACCAGCAGCACATTTGGGACGCCGTTTGTAACGGCATACACTGCTTGCAATGCCTGGCCCTGACCTTTCCCCTGCGGTTTCACCATTTGTTCGTTTTCAGTAAACATCGTGCTATGGCTGCCGGATTAACTGCCCCATTTTCTCATCAGTGTGTTATATAAAGTATCGTTAGCATCCGAACACCCCAGTAGTTATTTCGGCCGTCGATGTTTTGTGACGTCAGCTGTACTGTCAGCCATTATCTTTCTTGGGGACGACATTTCTATCTTGGGACAGGTCGATGGTCTCTTTGTCTTCTGCTGCCTCCTAGGACAGGTTCCTGGTCTTGCACCCTCTACCCTCTCCGTGCTTTGTCCTTCTCCCCCCTCCAGGTGTTTGAAGGACGCATGCTGTCCACAATCGACCGCAGCCCTTGTTTGTCCATGTCCGTTTATTTTGACCCTTTTTCCCTCCTCTCTTTTTGCTGTTCCTTTTGTTATTTTGTGTCCTGATCCTTTCTGTGTTCTAGCTCTTCCACAAGACTTATGAAGCAATTTACTTCACCAAGAAACCTTAGAAGTCGTTCCAGTTAGTCACTATTATGCTGTCAAAGGACATTCATAGCAAACTCCAAACACATTCTGCACTCCATTGGGAATTGGGAATGAATTCCTTTACGAATGGGACTCCTTACTAATGCTTCCACTTTATTTTCTGCACATGTGAGGAGTGCCAAAGAATGCCCTCTGACAATGCATTGTGTGAGCGAAAGCACAAAGTTTCCCAGGCGGTGTATAATCCTAGAGTCATTGGTTCGCACACCAACCAGAAGTATCTTACCATAATTCACCAAATGTCTGTCTGTCCGTCCGTTCCCAGGTACCGCAAAAACCGCTAAACCGATCGCAACGATATTTTGGGTGGGTATGCCTGGGACCTTTTAGGCTATATTGTTTAGGAGTAAATTAGTAAATTAGGAGTAAATGGAGTAAATTAGGAGTAAGTGGAGCTCGTAGAGTGGGTAGCGTTGTTCTCCCTGGAGTAAATTAGGCTATTGTGGCGGACACGATGGCTCGCTGGCGCGGTGACATCATTCCACGCACCAAGAGGGTGTCGGCCACGCCCGAGAGGTAGGCCAAGGACGACCTGCGCGCATCCGCAGCGGAGTTAGTCTTCGGACAACCGCTGCGGGTGCCGGGCGAGTTCCTCCACGGCACCATGGTCCGCGGCGCAGCAGCGCTCCACACTGCAGGAGACCGCCCGGAGGTTCGCCCCGGTGCCGGCGGCGCACCACGGGTGCCCGCCAACGCACGTCGCCCCGGAGCTTCGCACGGCGGAGTACGTGTTCGTCCGCCACGACGCCCACCAGAAACCGCTGCGGCCCCCGTACGACGGGCCCTTCCGCGTGCTGGAGACCGGGGCGAAACACTACACCCTCGACATCGGCGGTACTCCTGACCGCGTTTCCGTGGACCGCCTCAAGCCGGCCCACCTCGACGTGGACCACCCCCCGGCCAGTGGCCCGGCCCCCGCGGCGGGGCCGCCCCCCGGCGGGTGGACCTCTGGCACCACCCGGCCCCGCCGGCACGCCCCCTCCACCCATCCCAGGTGCCGCCGGAGGCATCCCAGATGACATCCCGGCATCCCAGACGCCGCCAGCCGCCAGAGGGCGCTTCGGCCGGGTCATCCGTTTGCCCTGCAAACTGACCCTTCAGGTGCGCGGGAATTCTGGGGGGGGGGGGGGGTGCGTGTGGCGGACACGATGGCTCGCTGGCGTGGTGCCATCATTCCGCACACCAAGAGGGTGTCGGCCATGCCCGAGGGGTAGGCGTGGCCTCGGGATATACACGGGGCACGCAGCCCCGAGCACCTCAGTGCTACAGTTTGAGCTATTGAATAAAGACTCTTTTTGGTTACCCGCGTTGTTGCTTATCTTCTTGGCAAACAAGTCGTGCGCGTAGCACCGCACTTCACTATATTGTTTTTCCAATTTCCAATATTTCCAAACACGATAGAATAATATTTACCGATATGAACAGTGATGTTGCTTTTGTTGAAATTCTACGTACCAGGAGAGAGTAGATCGACTCCTGACGAACTCTTCCTATATAAACGTGCGGCTCCGAAGAAACACGGCAGCGTGTGCAAAGCGACTGAGAAACAGGTGTAGCGGCCGCTTCCGTGTTACAGATTCGGCGCGAACACTTCACACATAAACGTGCGACTGAGAAAGACGTGTAGCGGCCGCTTCCGTTTTGCAGATTCGTCGAGCGCTCTTCCGCATCTCAACGGTTCTGTTGTCATTGTCGTCGTTCATCGCAAAATACAACTGAATGCAAGTTTAGAATGCAAGTACACGAAAAAACCCGAAATACAGTTTACTTGAAGAGATATGTTTTTAACACGCACGAAAGCAATATGACGTCATTGACCGCCATGAAAATCCACGAAGTATTTTACGGTATTAAAACTGAGTCGCTCTTTACATACTTAGGGCAAAATAAAAAAACACCAGTTGATCGTCCGGATTAAAAAAAAAAAAAAAGGAGGACGAGGCCCTTTTAATTCAATCTTTTTTCAAAATGGGCGCCATGTACTGTTTAGATTTTGATGATTTGCCTGTAATATGATTTATCGGATGTTTAAATAAATCGTTTAAAATAAAAAAGCCTTCAATTTCTGATAATTTGGCTTTTCATTTGGGCCTCCCAATTGAAGCCCAGCCCGTAGGGCGGGTACCGTTGCCCATACCCATACATACCCGTTGCCATACCCGTTGCTCGTAGGGCAGGTAGCGTTGTTGTAAAAATGAACCTTATCCGATCAACACAAAACTTCACAAACGTGATCCCCTACCCATACAAATGCAGAGTGTACATTTCTAAAGGTCATATGACACGTGGTTTGCCAGCAATATTTACATTGAAAGCCGATATTCTTAAAAAAACCTTCTCTGAAAGCGCTTCACCGATCGATGTGAAACCTGTCATGGCTGGTGAAAATGTGATATTTCAGAACAGCTGAAGGGATTTAAATCAAACGTGTTTATTTTAGGACAGTGAACGAGGGCATCTACCCATTGTCACGGGCGGAGATAGGCGACGCAGTCACATTGCTCTAGTTTTAATAATAATTTCAAATCTAAAAACCATTTTTAATTCGTTATAAGGTTTAATGTAGAAATATTATTGTATATAGTTGTATATAATTATACACTACTAATAACCATGTAACTCAGGTGCAGAAACTCGTAATAGAGCGCAATTGATGACCATGCAATAATTCATTCACATCTCAAAAATCACTGTCTACGTTTTTACAATCCTCAGGGTATTTCACCATGAATATGGTACCCCATTGAAGACTCGGGGTATTTTACCGTAAATAAGGTTCCTCATTGGAGACTGCATGGAGAAGCAGGTGAGGCTTTGAGGCGATGCTTCAGCCTCGCGCTTTCTTCCTGCAGTTCTGATACCTGCTCCACTGAAATGCTGATTTCTAAAACACACGTGCACACTTCCATATTTTGTTAAACTTAATATCGTTTCCGGAAAAGCACTTCCCTCGCACGAAAGTTTGTGTCTTCGGGAATGAGCATCGGAAGTCTCAAATGAGAGGTCTCCATGACCTTGTGAACCGCACGAGTGGGATGGACCGTGGTGGACGCGTGGGCCGTGTGGCCCCTGATCTCTACTTTCGGCTACTCAAGGAAACTGAAACTTTGTTGCGATCCAATTGTTGTTGTAGTTTCAAGGTATGTGGGATTTTTGGGGGAAGGGGGATACTTTTCACAATTACCGTCGCATTAGTGATTCGGAGGTAAGGTCCCATATCGCAAAACAAAGTTCCGTGAAATTGGTGATCGCCAGCTCTCACTGACTCTTAACGTTAGGTCTGGCCATCCAGTTCGTGAAAGACTTGGTTAAAATACTTTACTCAGCCGACCCCACAATAAGGTGGGAATATTTGGGGCCAATAAATTAGTAGTAGTAGTAGTAGTGGTAGCCGTTGTAGTACGACTGCAGTAGTATTAGTAGAGCAATAGTAGTTGTAGTAGTAGTAGTAGTAGTAGTAGTAGTAGTAGTAGTTGTAGTAGTAGTAGTAGTAGTAGTGGTAGTAGTAGTAGTAGTAGTATTAATAGTGAAATAAAGTAGGGTGTGACGTCAAAAAGGGTGCGCTGTCCATGCACAACATGCAACGTCGGTGTGATGGGAAATAAGATCCACATCGCACCATTTCCCGGGGTGAGGAGTGTACCCAGTACCATAAGCACAACCCCAACCACAACCCACCGCCACTACAGAGTAGCGAAAATTCATCTGCATAAAACTAAACCCACAGGGACGTGTGGAAAGAAAGGAAATAAAACGGGACATTTGCTTCCAGCTGCGGGTGCCCCTTGTTTGTGGAGGGTTTACCCCGGGGTAATGGGGATCAATGGGCGAGGATGATCGCAACGGAACGGGCGCCATGAGCGGCTCCACCAAGGAAACGTGATCGGCTGCAGCAGCTCGGTGCCCGCCTTGTCGATTCCCGTGTTTGTTTGCTCGTCCGTGTGTTTGCTGTTTCAGCACCAAGGCGAGAATCGGGATGCTGCCTTTCGGAAATGCTGACCATAAACAACTTCTGGAAGAGCCAAACAACTACCAATGTGTCTGCTTCATCGGGTGTGTTTGTATTATTGGAATAAAGGTCTCTCCTTGCCGGGCTCTCAACCAATCATCGGCGTGCACCTTCAATATGAACCTTCGACAGGGATTCGCAGAATTCGTTATTTGTGGACAATATATCCGAAAGTTTTATATATTGTTTGTGTATGTTTTGTGTGTATATATATATATATATATATATATATATATATACAGACTTGGCATTTAATATGGAATATTTTTTTGTGGGGGTGAACTTACTTTTCAAGATGTCTTAGAACCAAAAGTTCATTGGAATTATGTTGAAATTATTCTAGATTTTGTTAATGTGACCTTTAATATAAACAAAAACCACATTTGACATTTCGAAGCAAATAACTTGATCCTTGAAAGTGATGTAAACTGATATCGAACTCAATTCATGGACAGTACTGTGTTAAACTTCTGTACGTTTTCCAGAAGTATCTCTTTATTTTGCACATTAGCCAAAAACAATTTCAACAAAAACAAAAGCTAAATTATGACTGGGATTACGGACAGTAAAATTACAGTTCAGTACTTCGTGTAACCCCCACGAGCATTCAGGAGAGCACGTACACGTCGAGGCATGCTGTTCACGAGATTTGCCAAGGTTTGGACAGGAATCGCTTGGCATGCAGTGACAATAGTCTGCTGCAATTCACGCACAGAGGTAGGCTGCTGGTCCAAGTTGTCGATTTGACGCGTTAATTCTGCCCACAAGTTCTCTATCGGATTCATATCCGGGGACATGGCAGGCCACTCCATATGCTCTACACCACGGTCAGCAAGAAAGTGTTGGATCATGCGAGCACGATGAGGCCGTGCATTGTCATCTTGGAAGACAAAGTTTCCTCGAAAGGCTGCATGAGCAAATGGAAGCAATGTTTCTTCCAGAATGACCCTGTACTTGAACTGGTTCAGGTTTCCATTCAGAACAACCAGGTCAGTTTTTCCCCCTGCATGAAAAGCAGCCCAAACGGTCACCCCACCACCTCCAGCTTGGACTCTTGGCACTATACAATTTTCGTTGTGGGCTTCATGCACTTGTCTCCACACTCGGACGCGGCCATCTTGACGATAGACCAGAAATCTAGACTCGTCACTGAAGGTCACGTGATTCCAGTGTCCTGGCTGCCATTGACGGTGCTCTCTGGCCCACTGCAATCGGTGCTGGCTGTGTTGTCGGGTCAGGCGTGGCTTTCTCAGGGGACGCCTGGCATGATAGCCTGGCTTCTGGCGATAGCTTGACTAGACTTCTGGATACAGGCACATTTGTCAGTTGCTGCCACTCAGCCCGAAGCCGATTAGCTGACTTAGTACGGCCATTGCAGACTAACCTGTGCAGCTGGCGATCATCTCTCCTTGTGGTTCTGCGTGGACGTCCTGGCCTCGGTATTGGAGTAGGGACACCCCTCTGAGCATTTCGTTTAAGGATCTTTGACACCTGACCTTGAGTGATGCCATACTGCCGAGCAATAGCACGCTGTTTCATGCCAGAATTTCGTAAAGCCACCACTCCATGACAAACAGCATTGTCAAGTTGACGGACCATCTCCAGAGGAAGCGGCAATAACTTTTGGAGACGTGCAGCAATTGTTTTCCACTAATACAGAACGCAACAACCCTTATATACCCAATTGTGAAGCCAATCGTCAAATGTACCTGTCCTTGCAATTTGTGACGTCACCTGTGATATAATCCTGTTATTGACTTCTTGCTGCGAAAGACAGTGACTTGGTTCTTTCAACAAAGACATCACCGAAGGGTAAAAGAAACTCACCAGATTAATATACTGAGTTCAGAAAGTAAACCCAAGTCAAGAAAAAAAAATATTCCATATTAAATGCCAAGTCTGTATATATATATATATATATATATATATATATATATATATATATATATATATATATATATATATATATATATATATATATATATATATATATATATATATTGTTGCGGTTCTCTACGCCGCCCTTCTTCCCCTTACCAAGGGGGGATTAATCCCCTTGTTCTTGCTGGGCTTGGCGGAACCGAGGCTTGACACGTCCCTTCCTGGCAAGCGCAAGGTAGGGTTTCGGGACCAAGTCTCGCACGTACCTAAATACCTGCGCTGCCACGGAAGCGAGGAAGCAAGCCTCGCACGAGCCACGTGTGGTTTGAGTACGCCGAGCGGATTGAGTACCACATGGTCCATGCAGTCTTAATTAGTTAGTGGAACCCGATTGTAGCGATCCCATTCGTACCACGCTTAGCCAATGAATAAACCACAGGAACGATCGAATGGAAGAAAGGAAGAACACAGGTTTATTTATTCCCACACGTATGTACAATGATCAGGGACACAGAGACACAGAGCAGCCTTAAACAGTCTTAACTTATGGCCCAGGCAACGGGCCCATCTCACACTCACACAGGGAATTGCAGCTGGGTAGGTGGTCAGCCACACGTCGGCGTAGTCGTTCAGAGACGGCCTCCGTCCGGCTCTCCACGGTCTCGGCACGTCCCGCAAAGATGGTAGCAGGCGAAGGCAGGAACCTGTAGCGCGTCTCCCGAACAAGGCAGATAACGGGGTGGAATGGCAAAGGGCGGGGCTTTCAGCGCGGCTGGCGATTATTCAGCCGTTCGCACGCGCGTGACTTAAATGCGCTGTATATCGGTTCATGTGCGTCTGGCTGCGCCCGCGCCCCGCGTGTCTGTACAGCTCTCTGACGCGGCCAACTTTTCTTTCTCGATCCTCTGAGCTGGTTAGTGCACGCGAGTTCTTTAGCGCTAGCAGTCCTTTGTTCATAGGCTTTCCCGTGCTAGTCCTCGTGCAAGTTCCTTAGGCAGCAGTCCTTTCGAGGGCTTTGCGCAGCGGGTTTTATAGCTAAGCCCCCCGAACCTTCTGGATCCCTCTCGAACCCTCTCACCATGCCCTGTGATGCCACGCTGCCGCCACCACCTCTGAGCTCTGATTGGCGGCTCGTGCTTACCGTCAGCCCTTCTGCCGCTCCGCCTCGGTCCTCCTGACCTTCCTAGCCTGCCTCGTGTTAACTCGCCCAAAATGAACTAACGTTGGTGCAAAAGGGCATGAGGCTACAGACGCTGGATTGTCGGTGACAGTAGGGCCTATTCTCTTGGCTCTACTCAACGCAGAACTAGCAATGGAAAAGGACAAAGCTTACAAATACTAAGACATAACTATACTATCGCGAGGCTACATGTTGCTTGTGTGACTAACTATGAGGGGCAAATTTTAACCTTTATTAGACTCACTGTACAAACTCAAAACCGCAACAATATATATATATATATATATATATATATATATATATATATATATATATATATATATATATATATACACATATATATATATCTGTGCAGCGTCTGTCCTGTCCTGTCCTGTCCTGTGTTGTGTTGTCACTGAACTACTTTCTCAAACTTTTGTGAAATCGTACCAAACTTCTGGTATGCACATATCTCTCCCGTCGGTATGTCCTAAGGGTATATTTTTTTTGGAATTTTTTTGGGAATTTTTTGGGGAAAATTTTTTTTTTCAACTTCAATTGTTTATAAAATGTGATATCACGTATATTACAAATACATTTGTGCAAAATAATTGTTTGAATTATGATTGGTTTAAACAATGACAAAACGGCAACTCGGGTACAGTCATTTATCTACATATCACCACATCTGGGCAGTGTCTGTGTTGTCACTTAACGACTCCCTCAAACTTTTGTTTCCGTGGTTGTGAAGTGTTTTTAATAACGTTGTGGTGGTTTTGAATCACGTGGTGGTGAGGTATTTTGAATTATGTGGTGGTGAGGTGTTTTTAAATGACGTGGTGGTGAGGTGTTTTAATATCACATGGTGGTGAGGTGTTTTTAAATCACATGGTGGTGAGGTGTTTTTAAATCACATGGTGGTGAGGTGTTTTGAATTATGTGGTGGTGAGGTATTTATAATTACGTGGTGGTGAGGTGTTTTTAATTAGGTGGTGGTGAGGTGTTTTGAATTAGTTGGTGATGAGGTGTTTTGAATTATGTGGTGGTGAGGTGTTTTGAATTACTTGGTGGTGAGGTGTTTTTAATTTCGTGGCTGTGAGGTGTTTTTATTACGTGTTTTATGGCTGTGAGGTGTTTTTATTACGTGTTTTATGGCTGTGAGGTGTTTTTATTACGTGTTTTATGGCTGTGAGGTGTTTTTATTACGTGCTTGATGGCTGTGAGGTGTTTTCAATTTCGTGGTGGTGAGGTGTTTTTATTACGTGTTTTATGGTGGTGAGGTGTTTTGAATTACTTGGTGGTGAGGTGTTTTTAATTTCGTGGTGGTGAGGTGTTTTTATTACGTGTTTTATGGCTGTGAGGTGTTTTAAATGACTTGGTGGTGAGGTGTTTTGAATTACTTGGTGGTGAGGTGTTTTGAATTACTTGGTGGTGAGGTGTAATCGTCCCAAACTTCCAGTTTGCACCTACCCCTCCCCAATGTGTGTGCTGAGGGGTTCTTTCTTGAAAAAAAAAAAAAATTCAACCTGAATTTTCAACCTAAATTGCCTATAAAAATGTAATATCACAAACACAACAAATACATTTGTGCAAAGTAATTGTTTGTATTATGATTGGTGAAAATCATGACAACACAGCAACTCAGGTACAGTCATTATTCTCAGCTAAAATAAGCCCGTTCCTCAGTAACGACGCTTGGTGAGGCAAGCGCAGCCAAGCTAGTATATATATATACACACACATACACACACACACACACATACATACACACACACACACACACACACACACACACACACACACACACACACACACACACACACCGGTCAAAATTAGAGGTGATTAGAACACCTCAATTTTTCCAGTTTTTATTGAAATTTACGCAGTTTAATGTCTCAATGTACTCTGAAATTAAGCATAGAACAAATAAACAATTGGAGATAAAAAAAGAAATCATAGAATCATTTTGTTTAACAAAATTTTATTTAAAATTTTGACTCAGCAAAGTAGCCACCTTTTGCAGATATAACTGCCAAACACACTCGTAGCGTTCTTTCTACAATGGAAATCAAATATTGTTCGGGAAGTTCTTCCCAGCACTGTTGCAGCGGTTCCCACAAATGTGTTGCACTTGTAGGTTGCTTTGCTTTCACCCTTCTGTCCAGTTCATCCCAAACCAGCTGCATGTGGTTTAAGTCTGGAGATTGTGCTGGCCATTCCATGATTTTAAGCCTACCGTCTTGTTCTTTTCCTCGAAGGTAGTTTTGACATAGCCTGGAGGTGTGTTTAGGGTCATTATCTTGCTGTAGGATGAACCCCTGACCAACTAGGCGTATACCAGAGGGTATTGCATGGCGCTGCAAAATGCTGTGGTCGCCCTTTTGGTTCAGGGTGCCAGTCACTCTGTGCAAGTCGCCGACTCTGGATCCAGCAAAAGAGTCCCAGACCATCACGCTTCCTCCTCCATGTTTGACTGTTGGTGTCACACACTGAGGAACCATCCTTTCGCCTACACGGCGAACAAAAACCCTTCGTGATGAACCAAAGATTTCACATTATGACGCATCGGTCCATAAGACCTTCTTCCGGTCTTCAGTAGTCCACTGGCGGTACTTCATGGCCCAGGCAAGCCTCTTTTTATTATTTTGCCATCTTAGCAATGGCTTTCTTACTGCCACTCGACCTGTCAAACCTGCAGCTCGAAGTCTTCTCTTCACAGTTGAAACTGAGACTTGCTTACTTCGACCAGTGTTAAGCTGTGCTTGAAGCTGTTGTCCTGTGAGCCGCCGATCACGCAAGCTGTTGACTCTCAGAAACTTGTCTTCTGATTCTGTTGTGGCTTTGGGTCTGCCAGGCTTCTTCCTGTCAGAGTTTTCTCCCGTTTCCAATATACTACTTCCTGCAGTGCAATATTGTCCAAATAATGCTTCAGAGGGTGTAATAGCAGTCTGTTCCAATACTGCTTTTATACAGACAGGGGCTTTCTAATCAAGTAATCAGCAGAGGTTGGGACACCTGAAGGAATTGTTTGCATAAACTTTCAAGGCTTAATTTACTTACATTGCTGTAGAACAGCTGTAAGTTGTTAACCCATTACTTGTTTCCTGAAAAAGGCCTTTTTTTGCAATATAACTGTGCAATTTACATTATTTTCCCATTTTTGCTAACCTAAACTTTTTTTTAACCTCAAGCAGTTTACTGCTTACCTTTGTACCATTTCAGCTTATTCACTGGACATTAAACTGCACGGTTTTTAGAACCGGCACTTGTAAATAATAATCCATGGTAAATAATTCCCTGTAAATATTCCCATCTTCTAAAGGTTAAAGGTCGCACCCTAATTAGTCCATATACAACACGTAGGGCACCATAGGAACTCTAGTTATTTCATTAGTATGTGTTTTAGGTAAGGCTCTGTTTCCAATAGTTTGAATCTGCATTGCATTAATTAAATAAGGTAGGTCCTTCAATCCCATTCATTTTGCGGCTTGACTCTCTCCAAATTGTGGTACGCGCCTCTGCTCGCCCAGCAGCGTTCGCTGCCTGGCTCAAAACGCCATTATGCACGCGGTCAAGCTGGAGAAGAAGGGCGGAGCGCCGGGAGGAGGCGTGGCCCCCCCTGTAAACTCGACATCAAAGGTGGAGCCAGCGAGCCCTCGCCAACCAACCAGGGCTGAGGTGAGATCGCTAGTGGGCGTAGCCCTATGAAGCGCGGCTTAATCTGGACCAGTGTTATATAACCGCGAGCGCAGAGCCCTTTGATGGACTACTTGTTGAACTGCTTCTCGCCACGGACTTCTGGCTGGAGCTGCGTGTAAAACTTCCCCGGGGACTTCTGTTGAACATCGGCACGTCATGAACATTGAGAAAGAGAAAGCCAAATACCCTCCCCGATATATGAACCCTGACAAATAAGGTCCGTTCGCATTCCAACGATATACGAGCAGCGCTGCCTGCCGGGTTTCGCCACGGAACTGGAGCGTGGATCGGAACCGGAGCGTGGACCGTGGACCGGGGTGGAGCGTGGATCGGAGCCGGGGCCCACGCTGTCCATCTGCTTGGACCTTCCTTCCCTGCCATCATTACCCCTTACGTGTAAGTCTGTTTGTGTCATCCTGGGGCCTGATAATTAAGACTGCACTGTGTTCTGCTTTTTCTTCTTCCCTTGTACATTCTTACCCTTTCGTTTCCTCTTCAATTATTGTTGTAATAAATTCCTGTGTTCTTCCTTACCTTTTGGTTTCTTCTTTCATTCGATCGTCTTAGTCTTTTCTGTCCATTGGGTACCTGCGGCACGATTTGGCTAATCGCTCAGGATCGGGTTAGTTCTTTTGTTAATAGCTCGGGCTTCGGATTGCTAACGGCTCGGCAAATTCCATCTTGTCCACGGTCCGAGCGGGAATTTTCTCCCTGCTTTGCGGTCGGATTGGCACTCAGGTATTTGGGACTCCATTGACCAATCACCCTGGCCAATCTCGGCCGGAAAGGAGCGTTATAATTTCCTGGATCGGGGGACGGCCAGCTTAAAAGACAAGGGGATTAACCCCCCCCCCCCTGGGTAAGGGGAGCGCCGACCCCCGAATCCGCAACAATTGGTGTCGGGGAGTGGGATTGGACCCGAACCAAATTTTAATACATCTAGAAAATTTGGTCGACATTACGAGCGGCCGAAATTTTATTAAAAGATCCAAATTGAGTCGTGCCATGGCGATCGACCAAGGAGATCGACCAAGGCGATCGAATGCCGGTGGGCGGAAATAGGGAAATAGAGGAAGAATTGGAGGCAACCCAGGACCCCAGGGAAGAAGTGGGAGAAATGGATGAGGAGGTAAAGGAGGATGCAGCAGTAGGGGTTGCAGGCGTGCAAAATGGCGGCGCCTCGCACATGGCGATGAGGGCCGCGCCCGCTGCGCAAATGGGGGTGGGCGAAATGCAAGCCTTCATGGCCCAATTCATGGCGGAAATGCAGAAAAAGAACGACAGTGTGGACAAGGTGGGAGAACAATTGGAACGAATGGGAAACCAAATTGGGGGGTTGAGCACTGACATGGGCAACCAAATTGGCGGATTGAGAATTGATATGGAAAGTCAAGTCGAGGGGTTAGACAGCAAATTTGAGGGATTAGACAGCACATTGGGAGGATTAGAAAGCAAATTAGGGGCCCAATTGGAGGACGTGAGTGGTGAAATGAACGAGGGCTTAACGAGGGTGAAAAGCAAGATGGACACCCGGGAAAATCAAATGAAAAGAATGAAGGACGGGTTAACGGGGTTTGAAAACAGAGTGGGTGGCCAGATAAAAGCATTGGGGAGAGACATAGACCACAGATCGGGCGGAAAGGTTGCAGGGGTACGCGACGAGGTAGCGCGGCTTGAGGAACGCGGGTTGAGCGAGTTAGAGCAAAGTGAAGTCGTGTGGACGGGTATAGAAATCGCGACCCGGGGTATGGGGAAGCCGGCGACCGCCGAAGTAGAGAAAATTTTATTAGCGCCAGCGGTCGTCGAGGGAAAAGAAAATAAAGAAAAATAATTAATTCAAATTGGAAAAGAAATAGTCGAAATTGAAATTGTAGAGACGGCAGAGAGAGGAATTAAATGGGAGAAAGAAATGGAATATGTGCAAGGTCCGTGCTCACATCATGATGCCGTGCTTAACCCCAATGAAAGTTTGCAGGTGTTGGAGCGAGGAAGAAGAAGCACCAAGGTGAGTCGGGCTGTATATGGCGCGAAAAGATTTGGTGGGAAAGTGTTCAGCGCAAAAAGAATTTTCGCGCGCTTGGGATTCCGGCGTAACCCGGGCGTTTGTGGGAGGTCCGTGGTGCGCTGTGTGAGAGCGAATGGCGCGCGTGTGAGAAAAAAATGTGCGCCGAGGAGCGAATGTGTTACAGAGTGTGAAAGTGGGTTGGGTGAGAGTGACACGGAGTGTGAGTGTGGAAGTGGAACGACGAGTGATACAGAGAGTGAGATGGATGAGGAGCGGGTGCGAGAATGCACACCTGGGATGGTTGTGGAGCGTGTGCGTGGGAGCACACCGGAGCGCGTGAGTGGGTGGATGCTGGAATGCACACCCGTGGTGAGTGTTACGGAGTACGTAACAGAGGAGTGGTGTACAATGGAGTGTGCGAGTAGGATGAGTGCGCAAGTAGGTGCGTGAGAGTGGTGTGTAACAGAGTGTGCGAGAGAAGAGTGTGCACGGAGAGAGAGTGCGGTGATAGAGTGCAGGGAATGGATGGGATGTACGAGAGGCGTTGGAGCACCGGGTTTTGTGAATAAGAAACGGAACGTATGGTGTGAGAATGCAATCCGAGCATTGACGTTGACCGGGGCAGCGATTTGGCCGACGTTTAGCCGACGCGAGCTCTCGATGCGCGGTGTTCTTTGTGTGCTGCGTGAGCCGGCCGGGATCGTGGCCGCGTCGCTCCTGCATGGGGCGCCATGCACGATTCTGGCTGGGGGCCACCCTGTATGGTCGGGGCCGCATCGTAGCGGCGAGCGGCATGGTTTCGGGGGAGAAAGGCCAGCTCGGACCTTCGCCCCCTGGCGGAGGCGGTGTTCCGACCAGGTGAGGTTGGGTCATCGGGCCGGAGACCGAAAGGCTCCGCGCCGAGATGGACCTTGGAATCTCGGACCGAGTATGCCTCCTCCCCAGAATCGATGCCGGACGGACCCAACCAACAGTAGACCAACCATCTGCACAGATAGCCTGCTTTTCGAAGTCGAGCTATGGAAATGTATTTCCCGCACCGAGGCTCGTAGTGTAGTGGACTGATCATAGTAGTAATGGCGATAGTGATGGCGAATGGTAGTTTTACCATTCACCTCACATCGTAACCTTTGGGCACATGAGCTACAGGTTTATGGGGTGGCTGTGTAAACTAGCCCAGGAAGGTTAGGTTAATGTATAGGTTCTGTTTCTGTTTAAGACTGCACTGTGTTCTGCTTCTTCTTCTTCCCTTGTACATTCTGACCCTTTCGTTTCCTCTTCAATTATTGTTGTAATAAATTCCTGTGTTCTTCCTTACCTTTTGGTTTCTTCTTTCATTCGATCGTCTTAGTCTTTTCTGTCCATTGGGTACCTGCGGCACGATTTGGCCAATCGCTCAGGATCGGGTTAGTCCTTTTGTTAATGGCTCGGGCTTCGGATTGCTAACCGCTCGGCAAATTCCATCTTGTCCGCGGTCCGAGCGGGAATTATCTCCCTGCTTTGCGGTCGGACTGGCACTCAGGTATTTGGGACTCCATTGACCAATCACCCTGGCCAATCTCGGCCGGAAAGGAGCGTTATAATTTCCAGGATCGGGGGATGGCCAGCTTAAAAGCCAAGGCGATTAACCCCCCCCCCCCCCGCCTTGGTAAGGGGAGCGCCGACCCCCGAATCCGCAACAATATATATAATCATGACTATAGGTTTCATGGATTGCTCATCAAAGTTTTGCCGCTTTGAAAATGCGTATGTGATAAGTAGATATGACTTTGTGAGTGTCCAGGATGCTGAGAATACTGCACTTTCCATGATATAAATCAAACATGTAACAAGAAAGCAGATGAAAATGCAAAGCCTTGCTGCGTCTGTTGATTTTTCAGACGTCTTCTTCTTCAGTATGCTCAAAATATCGAACACAGTTTAAAAAAAAATGCAAAATGAAAATTGATGATTTTATGTAGCTTTAACCTTTGTTGAGCTTTAGATCTATAAAAAAAAATACTTACAGCTTTTGATTGGTGAACCAATTCAGTGACCCAATATGCAAATTCTCTAAATTTCAGGTCAATCGGATGAAAATTGACGATTTTATGTGACGCTGAACTTTGACCTTTCTTTTGACAAATTATTAATTTGCCTTCTCCATAATATTATCATACTAAAGTTTTGTTGAAAATTTGATGATAAAACTCAAATGGTAAATTGAAATTTCAGGTTGATTGGATGAAAAATGATTATCTTAGGTGATTATTATCCAATTTAACCTTTTGACATTTTAACAAAATTATTAATTTGCCTTTTCTGTATTATCATTACTAGTGAGGTACCCGTGCTACGCACGGGTGGGAGGCCAGAAGCAAACAGACAATGCAGAAACGGCGAATGCTAAAGCATGAAACCAATAAATTCCACATTCCTGTAGCACCTTCAGTCGCACGCCAGACATGGACAGCAAGTTCGTGAAGGACTTCCATGAAAAACGTACCTGTTCGCAAATAAACGGGTACGTTTGTTCGATACCCAGTCAATGGCGAATCTGCATTTGGTGATCTGCGAATTTCACATTTAGAAAGTAGAAAACATCACGGCATTCCATCATTCACTTGAACTCGATATCTCTTTTTTCATTCCAAACAGCAAAACTCCAATCACAAATTAAATAGCATTAATATAAAAAATAAACTTTTAACAACATTCCTGACATAAACAAATATTTAAATCCTGATGTGAAGTTCCGTATGGTTGGGTGAACACAATTACGAATTCAAAATCGTAATTGTATTCACTCAATTCCAATCATAAATTGATACTTTAACAAAACGATTAACACGATTAACGTTTAACGATTTAACATTATGATTGAATGACGGTTGTATTGGGATATTTTCAAACCCGCTCATTGCCGTAATCTGTCCACTTCCGCATTCGCGGTAGGTTCATAATTCTCATCAAAATCTAACCAGTATTTGTAGAATTTCAATAAAAGCCACATCACTATTCATATCGGTAAATATTATTCCATTGTGTTTGGAAAAACTGGAAAATTGGAAAATTGGAAAAATTGGAAAAATAATATAGCCTATTTTACTCCAGGGGGTCCCAGGATTACCCACCCAAAATATCGTTGCGATTGGTTCAGCCGTTTTTGCGGTACCTTCGAAGGGACAGATGGACGGACAGACGGACATTTGGTGAATTATAGTAAGACAAAGCTTTGGTGAAAATTTGATGACAAAACTCAAATGGTAAAAAGGTTACAGCCCGGACAGCCACACACAGACACCCAGATAGACCCACACAGACAGCCAGGCAGACACACAGACACACAGACATGCAGACAGACACACAGGCAGACAGACACACAGACACGGACAGACACACAGACAGACAGACACACAGAGACACAGACAGACAGACACACAGACAAACAGACACACACACAGACAGACAGACACACAGACAGACAGACACACAGACAGACAAAGAGAGAGAGACAGACACACACATACAGACACACAGACTGATAGACACACACAAGTGATTACAAAACCCATCTCCTGCTGTGCAAGAGACGGGATAATTAAATGTGCTATTACATGACCCTCAAAACCTTCCATGGGCCTTGATGAAAAGGTAAAGGTCAACCAGTAACTTGACGAATCACAGCATCACAGCCTGTGATTCACAGGTCTTTGGACTGCAGCCATCCACCAACCCATGGCTCTTCCACACATCCTGCCCCTTACTTACCTGCCACTCCTGTCCTGTCCTTGTGCCACTTCATGTTTTTGTTAAAAAAAATGTATGAGCCTTGAGGAGACTTGTATAAAATATTAAATGTAGATAAATTTATGAGAACACCTAATAACTCAAAAACATTAAAAACCAGGCTGATACGTTTACGTTTTCTATCCCACTGATAGATCAGATCTACATTCGGACCTGAACCAAAATCGAATCGGCTTGTTCTTGTCGGTTTGTCTTGTTCTATCTATCAAGGTTTGTCATAAGTCATCCATATGCGATTTATCGTTTCGCCCCATATCTCTCAATGGTGAAAAATCACTTACAATTTAAAAAAGATTCTAACATCCGGATCCATATTCTGATCTTCACCAAAATTGAATCGATTTGTACTTGTCACACACACATCCAGTATATCGGTTTTTAGCTCACCTGGACTTTAGTCCGATGAGCTTGTGTGATCGCGCAGTGTCCGTAGGTAAGTCAGTGAGCGAGTGAGTCAATGAGTCAGTGAGTGAGTGAGTGAGTCAATGAGTCAGTGAGCGAGTGAGTCAATGAGTCAGTGAGCGAGTGAGTCAATGAGTCAGTGAGTGAGTCAGTCAATGAGTCAGTGAGCGAGTGAGTCAATGAGTCAGTGAGCGAGTGAATCAATGAGTCAGTGAGTGAGTCAGTCAATGAGTCAGTGAGTTAGTGAGTCAGTCAATGAGTGAGTGAGTCAGTGAGTGAGTGAGTCAGTCAATGAATCAGTGAGTGAGTGAGTCAATGAGTCAGTGAGTGAGTGAGTGAGTCAATGAGTCAGTGAGTGAGTGAGTCAATGAGTCAGTAAGTGAGTGAGTCAGTCAACGAGTCAGAGAGTGAGTGAGTGAGTCAATGAGTCAGTGAGTGAGTCAATGAGTCAGTGAGTGAGTGAGTGAGTCAATGAGTCAGTGAGTGAGTGAGTCAGTCAATGAGTTAGTGAGTGAGTGAGTCAATGAGTCAGTGAGTGAGTGAGTCAATGAGTCAGTGAGTGAGTGAGTCAGTCAATGAGTCAGTAAGTGAGTGAGTCAGTCAATGAGTCAGTGAGTTAGTGAGTCAGTCAATGAGTGAGTGAGTCAGTGAGTGAGTGAGTCAGTCAATGAATCAGTGAGTGAGTGAGTCAATGAGTCAGTGAGTGAGTGAGTGAGTCAATGAGTCAGTGAGTGAGTGAGTCAGTCAATGAGTCAGTGAGTGAGTGAGTCAATGAGTCAGTGAGTCAGTCAATGAGTCAATGAGTTAGTGAGTCAGTCAATGAGTGAGTGAGTCAGTGAGTGAGTGAGTCAGTCAATGAATCAGTGAGCGAGTGAGTCAATGAGTCAGTGAGTGAGTGAGTCAATGAGTCAGTGAGTGAGTCAGTCAATGAGTCAGTGAGTTAGTGAGTCAGTCAATGAGTGAGTGAGTCAGTGAGTGAGTGAGTCAGTCAATGAATCAGTGAGTGAGTGAGTCAATGAGTCAGTGAGTGAGTGAGTCAATGAGTCAGTGAGTGAGTGAGTGAGTGAGTGAGTCAATGAGTCAGTGAGTGAGTGAGTCAGTCAATGAGTCAGTAAGTGAGTGAGTCAGTCAATGAGTCAGTGAGTGAGTGAGTGAGTCAATGAGTCAGTGAGTGAGTGAGTCAGTCAATGAGTCAGTGAGTGAGTCAGTCAATGAGTCAGTCACTGAGTCAGTCAACGAGTCAGAGAGTGAGTCAGTCAGTGAGTGAGTGAGTCAGTCAATGATTCAGTGAGTGAGTGAGTCAATGAGTCAGTGAGTGAGTGAGTCAATAAGTCAGTCAGTGAGTCAGTGAGTGAGTCAATAAGTCAGTGAGTGAGTGAGTCAATGAGTCAGTGAGTGAGTCAGTCAATGAGGCAGTGAGTGAGTGAGTCAGTCAATGAATCAGTGAGTGAGTTAGTCAATGAGTCGGTGAGTGAGTGAATCTGTAAACACTTCAGTCATTATCGCTTGAACCAAACACTATGTTGATGAAACTTGGCCAAAAGCTTCATATCTGATGCCTGACGAAGGTGTATTGACCGCATCAAAATCTGCTCTCATTAAACGGGTTTACGGGGAAGAGGGGGGAGGGGGGGTTGCCCCCCCAAAATAGGCATTTGTTCTCTTCTCCAAAACTACATGCACGATTTTGATGAAACTTGGCCATAAGATTCATACCTAATGCCTAACGAAGGTGTATTAACCGCATCAAAATCTTCGGTCATTGTGGGGGTTTACAGGGGGTGGGGGGAGAGGGTATTTTGACCAACCAAAATAGGTATTTGCTTTCCTCTCCGAAACTACACACACGATTTTGATGAAACTTATCCTCAAGCTTCATCACCGTGATGTAACAATGTTTGGTCACGGCCTAAAAAAAATCAGGGTTTAAACTGGTCGGTGGGGGGCTTGACCCCACCCAAAAATAGGCATTTGCTCTCTTCTCTGAAACTACACATACGATTTCAATGAGACTTGATCACAACCTTCCTCGCCCATGATGTGCCCATCGCCGAATCAGTCCGCAGCTTTTCGAGATATCCTGTTCACAAACAAACAGACAGACAGGGGTGAAACATAACCTCCATTCACCTTTGGTGGCGCAGGTAAAATTCATACAGGTATCGACATGAAGTCGTTTTTGCAATTCCTTGAAAATATAATTAAACGATAATCCGATCGGAAGTACCATACTGTTTTACAAAGTGTTGTTTCTGCCAAAGAAGTTTCTTCGGCAAGGGTCATGCTTGACGGTATTCCATCGCTCTCCCAGCAGTAGTTAGGGTCGGAATTTGTAATTTATTCATGGTGCCGACAATTGCTTGACTACTCTTCGCGAAGGACACCGTGGGATCTTAAATATGTACCAACTGATGTCAGCGGACCAGATGCCAGTTTAACGTCCATCCGAAGCACGTGACACACATTGATGAAGCACCTGCCTGTGAAACACCGGGAAGACAGTTTTTAAACTGGGTCGGGATTCGAACGCAGGCGAGACAGCTTGGAGGCTTAAGCCATAATATCTTATATAAATACAATGAAAAATGGTTTATTTTAACGATAAAATTCCTTTATTAATACAATTAGGAAGGTACCCGCCCAATGGGCGGGGCTTCAATTGGGAGGCCCAAATGAAAAGGCAAAATATCAGGAATTGAAGGCTTTTTTATTTTAAACGATTTATATAAACATCCGTTAAATCATATCACACGCAAATCATCAAAATCTAAACAGTATTTGTAGAATTTCAATAAAAGCCAAATCACTGTTCATACAGTATTGGTAAATATTATTCCATCGTGTTTGGATAATTGGAAAAATTGGAAAAAAATTGGAAAATTGGGGAAAAAATGGAAAAACAATATAACCTATTTTACTCCAGGGGGTCCCAGAATTACCCACCCAAAATATCGTTGCGATTGGTTCAGCCGTTTTTATGGTACCTGGGAACAGACGGACGGACAGACATTTGGTGAATTATAGTAAGATGAAAATTAATTCCCTTCATAAATGGTGTGAAAATTGAATGTCACGATTTAAAGTTTCATGGAAGTAGTAGGAAGGTAAATTGGAAATTTGTGTCTGTAAGAGAATTGTACAAGAGTAAATTTGATTGAGAATGTGAAAAATATTAAGATCCCCGTGGAAGTCATTCAGTGTCAGTTTAGATTATGTGAGGAACATCAAACGGCTCTTAATGAATTTAATGATGACATTGTAAGTGTATTGATAAGGAGAGCAAATGGAGTCGTTATTCCTGACAGAGGTGATCATCATGTCACGTGCTACCTGGTTGGAACGAGTATGTTGAGGAATACTCGAGGGAGCACTGTTTTGTCACAGGATATGGGTCGAGAATGGACATCCTGAAGATGGTTTACTTGGGTAGAATATCATCAGGTATGTAAAATGGTAATGAAACTCAGAACAGGTAGTGAGTGATAAAATGGCCACTGTAATTGTAGAGACTAACTCAGGGTCCTTCTGAGCTGAAGTTAGAAAATATAGAAAGAAAACAAATGGTAGTTGATGGTATCAAGGGTCAAGAAAATATTGTGGAAATGTTTGCTGTGAACTTTGAATGTCTTCCTCAATTTAAACGAAAGGAAGACTGAGAAGAAAGCTTGTCTGAAAATTAAAGATCGACAGTCTTGAAGCTACGTCCGCTACTTATTTAATTTCTTCCGATCATATATATATATATATATATATATATATATATATATATATATATACTAGCAGAAGTACCCGGCATTGCCGGGCGGGGGAGGTGAGGGGTAAGGGGAGGGGAGGGGAGGAGTGGGGGGAGGGGGGGAGTGGGGGGGAAGGGGGGAGGGGGGAGGGGGAAGGGGAGGGGGAAGGGGAAGGGGAGGGGGAGGGGGAGGGGGAGGTGAGGGAAGGGGAGGGGGAGGTGGGGGAAGGGGAGGGGGGAGGGGAGGGTGGAAGGGTAGGGGGATGGGAATAAGGGGGAAGGGGAGGGGGAGGGGGAGGGGAGGGGATGAAGGGGAGGGCCAGTCAACAATGACGTTGCAGTTCTTATGGGAGGAGAGCAGCACAACAATCGCGACATCGTCCTGCATCTTCGCAACAACAGCACAAAGCGGATTTTGGAGACTCACCGATCCTGTGACGCCCTCCAGTACCGGCGTTGCCGGGCGGGGGGAGGGAGACCTGTACATTCCCAACCCATACATTCGCCCTCTCGACTCAAGCTCACTCGGACAAAAGCCTCGCACAAATTACACCGTGAAGGCCCAATGGCCATGTCTATGCCACAAATCAAGTACGTGAGCGAGTCTGGTGCACTGAATTGAAAATATGCTCATACTCCGTGAAAAGTGTAGCCGCCGTGTCGCCATCTTGGTTAGCGCGACTCGCACGACTCGATCAACTCGCTTCGCGGATCTCGTTTGTTTTGAACGTGTCCCAGATTTTAAAAGCGAGACAACTGTTAAAATGCCATTTTGTGCGACAATATACTGCTTCAATCGGTTAAGGAAGGGTTGTGGATAGACGTTTTACAGCTGTTTCAAAGACGTTTAATTCATATCGCACAAAATCGACAAAAATCGACACAAAACACGATCGCACAAAAGGTGAAAAAACGCAATCACTTTTCGCTCTGAATTACGTGCAAACGCATGACGGAAATCACCATCGCCCAGCATCGAGGGCCAACCAAGTTGGCGCCCAGTAGCTGCATCTCCACCTATGTGGTGTGAATGGCAATGGTCATTCTATACATTTTCCGTTCAGTGGTCTGGCAGCGAGGATGGAACATCACGTGATCGCTCTGAGCGAATCAGCGAGCTGCTCTGGCACCGGCTGAGATTCCGTGTATAATGTTTCTCGCTGAAATGCGCTGAGGTAAATATGAATAAAAAATATGGATCTCGTCAAATATTTTTATGTAGGCCATGTCCTTCCCAGGCTCAATGGCCATGTCTATGCCAAATATCAAGCACATGAGCCTCTCCGTTTAGGAGTCTATCGGTAACATACACACACACACACACACACACACACAAACTGTGTTTTATTTATATATATATATATATATATATATATATATATATATATATATATATATATATATATATATAATATTACACCGGATGAGCACTCAAAGGGACAACAGCACAAAAACAACAAATACGTATTATAAAAGATCCTTTTTCGCCTCATTTCACCTCATTTTACATCCTCATTGAGACTCATAGATAGATATGCAATGTTTGTGAAGTGCAAAATGCTGTCTTTTTTTTAAAATCTGTTAGCGAAGTGACAGGCAGGCACGGTTAGTACTGTATAAAGATATCATGACGATTTTACATAATGTATAGAACTTTTTACCCTCCACAATTATCTCTTGAACGTTAAATCGACTCCTTGAGTCTGTCCATGGCTGGTCTTCTCTCCACTCTTTCGCCATCTCAATGTTATTCCCGAACATTTATATTCTCACTGACTCTCCTCCAATCCACCAGCACTTTTCCACATTGACCTTGCTTTTCAATTTCTTAATTTCTGCTTTCATGTCTCAACTCTACCCAGTCCAGTTGGTTTCCTCGCACAGTTTGAATGTCACTGAATATATTGCCTGTGTATGGTAATCATTTCTTCCCAATTTTTCCACCCTCTTGTATACCAACCCCATCGGCTCCATTGCTGTGACAATACCATCCCTCTGTGATGCAGCTCTTTCATGAGACTCAATCTCTTCTTTAAACAAGACTAGAACGCCACTCAGTAGAGCGCATACTCCCCCCGTGGGTCAAGTTGGAATAGTACGATTTCACAAAAGTTTGAGGGAGTAGTTCAGTGACAACACAAGACAAGACAGACACTGCACAGATTATATATAAATAGAAGATTAAAAACACTTCACAGCCACGAAACACGAAATTAAAAACACCTCACAGCCACAAAACACGAAATTAAAAACACCTCACAGCCACAAAACACGAAATTAAAAACACCTCACAGCCACGAAACACGAAATTAAAAACACTTCACAGCCACGAAACACGAAATTAAAAACACCTCACAGCCACAAAACACGAAATTAAAAACACCTCACAGCCACAAAACACGAAATTAAAAACACTTCACAGCCACAAAACACGAAATTAAAAACACTTCACAGCCACAAAACACGAAATTAAAAACACTTCACAGCCACGAAACACGAAATTAAAAACACTTCACAGCCACGAAACACGAAATTAAAAACACTTCACAGCCACAAAACACGAAATTAAAAACACTTCACAGCCACGAAACACGAAATTAAAAACACCTCACAGCCACAAAACACGAAATTAAAAACACCTCACAGCCACAAAACACGAAATTAAAAACACCTCACAGCCACAAAACACGAAATTAAAAACACTTCACAGCCACAAAACACGAAATTAAAAACACTTCACAGCCACAAAACACGAAATTAAAAACACCTCACAGCCACAAAACACGAAATTAAAAACACTTCACAGCCACAAAACACGAAATTAAAAACACTTCACAGCCACGAAACACGAAATTAAAAACACTTCACAGCCACAAAACACGAAATTAAAAACACCTCACAGCCACAAAACACGAAATTAAAAACACTTCACAGCCACAAAACACGAAATTAAAAACACTTCACAGCCACGAAACACGAAATTAAAAACACCTCACAGCCACGAAACACGAAATTAAAAACACTTCACAGCCACAAAACACGAAATTAAAAACACTTCACAGCCACGAAACACGAAATTAAAAACACTTCACAGCCACGAAACACGAAATTAAAAACACCTCACAGCCACGAAACACGAAATTAAAAACACTTCACAGCCACAAAACACGAAATTAAAAACACTTCACAGCCACGAAACACGAAATTAAAAACACTTCACAGCCACGAAACACGAAATTAAAAACACTTCACAGCCACGAAACACGAAATTAAAAACACCTCACAGCCACAAAACACGAAATTAAAAACACTTCACAGCCACGAAACACGAAATTAAAAACCCCTCACAGCCACGAAACACGAAATTAAAAACACTTCACAGCCACGAAACACGAAATTAAAAACACTTCACAGCCACGAAACACGAAATTAAAAACACCTCACAGCCACAAAACACGAAATTAAAAACACTTCACAGCCACGAAACACGAAATTAAAAACCCCTCACAGCCACGAAACACGAAATTAAAAACCCCTCACAGCCACGAAACACGAAATTAAAAACACCTCACAGCCACAAAACACGAAATTAAAAACACTTCACAGCCACGAAACACGAAATTAAAAACCCCTCACAGCCACGAAACACGAAATTAAAAACACCTCACAGCCACAAAACACGAAATTAAAAACACCTCACAGCCACGAAACACGAAATTAAAAACACCTCACAGCCACGAAACACGAAATTAAAAACCCCTCACAGCCACGAAACACAAAATTAAAAACACCTCACAGCCACAAAACACGAAATTAAAAACACCTCACAGCCACAAAACACGAAATTAAAAACACCTCACAGCCACAAAACACGAAATTAAAAACACTTCACAGCCACGAAACACGAAATTAAAAACACCTCACAGCCACGAAACACGAAATTAAAAACACTTCACAGCCACGAAACACGAAATTAAAAACACTTCACAGCCACGAAACACGAAATTAAAAACACCTCACAGCCACGAAACACGAAATTAAAAACACTTCACAGCCACGAAACACGTAATTAAAAACACCTCACAGCCACAAAACACGAAATTAAAAACACTTCACAGCCACAAAACACGAAATTAAAAACACTTCACAGCCACAAAACACGAAATTAAAAACACTTCACAGCCACGAAACACGAAATTAAAAACACTTCACAGCCACGAAACACGAAATTAAAAACACTTCACAGCCACGAAACACGAAATTAAAAACACCTCACAGCCACGAAACACGAAATTAAAAACACTTCACAGCCACGAAACACGAAATTAAAAACACCTCACAGCCACGAAACACGAAATTAAAAACACCTCACAACCACGAAACACGAAATTAAAAACACTTCACAGCCACAAAACACGAAATAAAAAACACTTCACAGCCACGAAACTAAAAACACCTCACAGCCACGAAACACGAAATTAAAAACACCTCACAGCCACGAAACACGAAATTAAAAACACTTCACAGCTACGAAACACGAAATTAAAAACACTTCACAGCCACGAAACACGAAATTAAAAACACCTCACAGCCACAAAACACGAAATTAAAAACACTTCACAGCCACAAAACACGAAATTAAAAACACCTCACAGCCACGAAACACGAAATGAAAAACACCTCACAGCCACGAAACACGAAATTAAAAACACTTCACAGCCACGAAACACGAAATTAAAAACACCTCACAGCCACAAAACACGAAATTAAAAACACTTCACAGCCACGAACTTAAAAACACTTCACAGCCACAAAACACGAAATTAAAAACACTTCACAGCCACAAAACACGAGATTAAAAACATTTCACAGCCACGAAACACGAAATTAAAAACACCTCACAGCCACAAAACACGCAAGTAAAAACACTTCACAGCCACAAAACACGAAATTAAAAACACCTCACAGCCACGAAACACGAAATGAAAAACACCTCACAGCCACGAAACACGAAATTAAAAACACTTCACAGCCACGAAACACGAAATTAAAAACACCTCACAGCCACAAAACACGAAATTAAAAACACTTCACAGCCACAAAACACGAAATTAAAAACACCTCACAGCCACGAAACACGAAATGAAAAACACCTCACAGCCACGAAACACGAAATTAAAAACACTTCACAGCCACGAAATTAAAAACACTTCACAGCCACAAAACACGAGATTAAAAACATTTCACAGCCACGAAACACGAAATTAAAAACACCTCACAGCCACAAAACACGCAAGTAAAAACACTTCACAGCCACAAAACACGAAATTAAAAACACCTCACAGCCACGAAACACGAAATGAAAAACACCTCACAGCCACGAAACACGAAATTAAAAACACTTCACAGCCACGAAACACGAAATTAAAAACACCTCACAGCCACAAAACACGAAATTAAAAACACTTCACAGCCACAAAACACGAAATTAAAAACACCTCACAGCCACGAAACACGAAATGAAAAACACCTCACAGCCACGAAACACGAAATTAAAAACACTTCACAGCCACGAAATTAAAAACACTTCACAGCCACAAAACACGAGATTAAAAACATTTCACAGCCACGAAACACGAAATTAAAAACACTTCACAGCCACAAAACACGAAATTAAAAACATTTCACAGCCACAAAACACGCAATTAAAAACACTTCACAGCCACAAAACACGAAATTAAAAACACCTCACAGCCACGAAACACGAAATGAAAAACACCTCACAGCCACGAAACACGAAATTAAAAACACCTCACAGCCACAAAACACGTAATTAAAAACACTTCACAGCCACAAAACACCAAATTAAAAACACCTCACAGCCACGAAACACGAAATTAAAAACACTTCACAGCCACAAAACACGTAATTAAAAACCCCTCACAGCCACGAAATTAAAAACACTTCACAGCCACAAAACACGTAATTAAAAACACCTCACAGCCACAAAACGTGAAATTAAAAACACTTCACAGCCACAAAACACGAAATTAAAAACACCTCACAGCCACAAAACACTAAATTAAAAACCCTTCACGGCCATAAAACACTGAATTAAAAACCCCTCACAGCCACAAAACACGTAATTAAAAACACCTCACAGCCACGAAATTAAAAACACTTCACAGCCACAAAACACGTAATTAAAAACACCTCACAGCCACAAAACGTGAAATTAAAAACACTTCACAGCCACAAAACACGAAATTAAAAACACCTCACAGCCACAAAACACTAAATTAAAAACCCTTCACGGCCATAAAACACTGAATTAAAAACCCCTCACAGCCACAAAACACGAAATTAAAAACACCCCACAGCCACGAAATTAAAAACACATCACAGCCACGTGATTTAAAAACACCTCACAGCCACGTGATTTAAAAACACCTCACTACCACGTCATTTTACACCTATCCACCACATAATTCAAAATACCTCACCACCATGTGATTCAAAACCACCACCACGTTATTAAAAACACTTCACAACCACGGAAATAAAAGTTTCAGGGAGTAGTTCAGTGACAACAGACACTGCCCAGATATGTAGATATATAGATAAATAAACCTGAAAATCGCAGAGCCAGAATTATTTTTTGGTCTGGGAAGCCCATGTGAGGTTTCTTCTTCTTCAGCCTCTCACAACCCTGGGTGAATTTGCGATCTTTTAAAAAAAAAGTTCGAATTTTGCCAAATCTGTTTTATTCGTTTGTTAATATACCTCAGCCATTGACAAATCTGGAATTATAATTTTATTTGAGGTTCAAATTAACCCGGGACATTGTGTCAAACGATGCCTGCAAGTCTGTACATGTGATAAATAATTAATCGTCCACAGTCGAGACTCTTCATCTTCACGCAATAACAACTTCCAGCTTCCAGACCATACACCCAATCATCTTTAATTTTTTGCACACTTGTTACTCTTCATGACTTCTACTAAAGTATGAAGTTTCACGTCGATCAATGAAGTGGTTCAAGAGATATAAATGTTTTTATTATTTGCGTTTAATTAATGATATCTGCCAAACCACGTGACCTATCGCAAATTCCAAAAGGGCATTTTAGTAGACTGACATGCTGAACAGATCTGTGAAGTTTCCCCTCGATTGGATCACAAATGAGGGAGGAGCTAGGTTTTAAATGTTTGTGCTTAAAAACGTCATAACTCTGAAACCATGTGATGCATGATGTAATGCTCGCTGACTTTTGTTCGTCATGTGTATGCGATTCAGCCTGCAAAGATTGGCCTCGGTCTGTTCAGGCGTTTTGGAGAAAATTGGATTTTAGTGTTTTTCACTCAAAACAATATGGCGGCCGAACCACGTGACATGTGACGTCATAATACCATTAAAATATTCTGCAGACCGAGTCCCTCCTATGGTAAAAATTTGCTCTCAATCGGTCCAATTATTGCAGAGAAAATGTTTTTTAAAGGAAAACAGAAAAAACAATTCCCAAAAAAATTCCCCAAAAAACTTCCTGGATCCGGAATAATTTCCTGAGCTTCACCAAAAACTCATCAATTCTTCCTTATCCCAAGGGCAATCATCCCACCAACTTTCATCCAAATCCGTTCAGAACTTTTCCAGATATCTTGTTCACAAACACACGAACACACACACACACACACACACACACACACACACACACACACACACACACACACACACACACACACACACACACACACACACACACACACACACACACACACACACACACACACACACACACACACACACACACACGCGGACACGTGCGAATGCATTACTCCCTGGCGGGAGTAAAAAAAAAAAGGTTTATGTGGAGCAAATTTTATACATTGCTGTGTATGTAGTAAATAATGTTACGTTTGTGGGGGTAGGTGATGAAATACCATAGTGGAGATATAATTGTGTAGGGTAGCATGGACCGCGTGCGAGTAGGAAGCCAATCTCGATGTATTTAAGTAGAAAAACTGTGAGCTTAAGATAGTTTACATGTCACCACACGGGAGGTGTTGTTATGTTAACTAGGTAGGGTCTAAGGCTAGTTCTCCCAGTATGTGATTGCCTTCAGTGATTTTTCCCTTTGTTTTTTTTACAATTGCAACAAGGCCAGCCATGCAAATCCTGGTCGATCGCTGAATTAACGCCAGCGGGGCTCCATTAAACCACAACAACCGACATAATCGCCGACAGTACCCGGACATTATGATCGGCAAGTAAACCCCCGCCCAACCACCCCATAATTACCGACCGAAGCCGAACATTCCCGAATGGCGGCTAAACTCCACCTCCAAGGGATCGTAACCGACAGGCCAAGTGCATGGAGTGATGCCAATATAATTGCTATATAAGCGATATAATAGCTATATAATTGCTATATAATTGGTCGGGAGGACATGGAGTGATGTAATCGAGCTCGGGCAATTGGACGGCGTGACGTCAGAGCATGAGGTTTTGGGCAGGAGGAAAGAGGACGACTCTGGGCCTCTTTGTCCTTTGTCTCGGGTGGCTCTCGGCTGCAGGTGGCTCATGTGGAGTTTTTGAGGAGAGCTTTTGGAGCTGTTGTGGGACTTTTGAACAGTCGGAAGAGGAGGTCTTGTTGACGATGGTGCTCTTCGGATACAGAGGAGGTCACGGGCAAGGCGAAGGAGGCTATCCTGTCTGCTTGCCTCACGCCGGCGGCTGCTACGGGTGCGACTCCGCACCATCTTGTGCATTTCCTGTGCGAGCGGCCTCGGGCCACTTTGTTGCCGACTTCATTCGGCGATCTTGTTGGAGCAAAGCTGAGTTCCGGCAGCTTTAAACAATTTGTTTTCTTTCATCATTCCCCTGTCTGTTTTTGAGCCTGCATGGAGGGTCCCTCAAAGTTGCGAGTATTCATTTTACCTCAACATTTATTTTGTCATTTTATTCTTTGCTTTATTTCATTAAATTCTTTTGTTGCATTCTATTTGTTGTGTCATGTTTCTCTTTTCGTGGGTTTGAGGATAAACCCGTGTGGCGGCTATCCAGGTAAGCACCCTGGTTCCTTCACCTGCGCACGACGGACCAACCGCCATAATTTTGGCTACGCACTTCGGGAGTAAGAATGATCGGTCATTCGTCACCTATCGGTGTTAACCGTTCCGGCTGACATGACAATAATATGACCTTCTTGGCTTTTATTAGTTTACTGAAACGTATATCAATATACACTGCTCAGGGCTAACTTGTTGTATCCCTCAGCATACAAGGCTTGTTATTTTGTGACGTCACATCCAAACTGGGCTTGACTCAGTTTATCTTGCTTGGGGATCATCTTCAGGAGATTTTGGGCTTTCTTCTTCAAAAGTTTATCTTACTATAATTCACCAAAATGTCTGTCTGTCTGTCTGTTCGAAGGTACCGTAAAAACTGCTGAACCGATCGCAAATATATTTTCGGTGGGTAACCCTGGGATCCCCAGGAGTAAAATAAGCTATTTAGTTTTCCCAATTTCAACTTTAGTCTCTAGCATTCTCAGGTTTGGACTCGAGCATAACATTCGCGTTTGCATGACGTTCATTGTGACGTCTTCTTATGTCGAGCAATGGTACCCACCCTCCGGGCGGGGCTTCAATTTGGAGGCCCAAATGAAAAGGCTAAATATCGGAAATTGAAAGCTTTTTTTCTTTTAAACGATTTCTATAAACATCCGTTAAATCTCGATCGGTGCAGCCGTTTGTGCGGGAGCAAGTATCAGCAGGATGTGGCAGTGTGGGAGTCCTCGTTTGCACCGATCGCTGCACCGTGTGCCGCACAAACGACTGCACCGATCGCTGCACAGCTGCATAGATCGGATGTGGCATGAAGGAGAATCTGCACTTCGGCATGAAGGAGGATCAGATCTAACAGATCGCTGTCTCCATCGATCTTGCCAAGGCCATGACACCTATCGACTCAAAATCCTTTTAACTGTTGATTTGGTACAGTTACACGTATGGGGAATTTCGTATACGTATCGGAAGTACATACGACATAGTGATTGTGAACACGATTCACGATCACGATCATCATGATCATAGTGTATCGATCACGATTTGAAACACGATAGAATAATATTTACCGATATGAACATTGATGTGGCTTTTATTGAAATTCTAAAGATAGTTTAGATTTTGATGATTTGCATGTTATATGATTCAACGGATGTTTGTATGAATCGTTTAAAATAAAATAAAAACCTTCAATTTCTGATATTTTGCCATCGCCATATGCAGATTCGCCACGGACCCACGATCGATGTTTCTCTACGTGAACGTACCCGTTTGTTTGCGAACGGGTATGTTTTTCATGGAAGTCCTTCACGAACTTGCTGTCCATGTCTGACGTGCGACTGAAGGTGCTACAGGAATGTGGAATTTATTGGTTTCATGCTTTAACATTCACCGTATCTGCATTGCCTGTTTGCTTCTGGCCTCCCACCCGTGCGTAGCACGGGTATTTCTCTAGTATTATTAACAGGACAAGTTTCATGTAATCTCCTCAGACTTGCATGAATGAATGAATGAATGAATGATCGTTTTAAGGCCATTTTCCCCGCTAGAGCGGGGGTTAGCCTTGCGGGCCCCATGACAATCATGGTTCCCTGTTTGAGGCAATGTTTTTATGGCCGGATGCCCTTCCTGACGCCAACACTTGGGCACGCTCTTACGATGCGCAGAGATACGGTGTACCTAGTCTGAATCCGGGTACACACCGTGATCATTCATCCCAGCAAGCTGGTACTCAATTTGCCGACCTCGGAAGGATGACAGGCTGAGTCAACCCCCCTGGCGTTAATTCAGCGATCGACCGGGATTCGAACCCAGGATCCTAGTATCCCAAGCCGGCACCCTAACCGCTAAGCCAACACCAGGCCAACGCCACTTGCATACAGATCTTAATTAAATATTACTTACCTCTGCCACTGAAGGTGGATGGAGGTTATGTTTTCATCCCTGTTTGTCTGTTTGTGTGCTGGATATCTCAAAAAGTCGCGGACTGATTCGGACGAAATTTGGTGGAGAGGTTGGGTATGTGATACGGATGAAATGATTAGATTTTGGTGAAGATCCGGATCCGGATCTGGATCTGAGAATTTTTTAGTGATTCTTCACTATCGAGTGATCGGACTAAAAACGATATATAGTACGATATTTCATAAAGTTGAGGACGGATTATGACAAAACTTGGTGGTTGAGTTGGGTAAGTGACAAGAACAACCAGATTGGATTTTGGTCCAGGCCCGAATCCAGATCCAGCCTATCAGTGGGATACAAAACGTAAACTTTTCAGCCTGGCGGAGGTTTGCGCTCTACCGAGTGTCGTTCTAGTTTCACATAAGAGCGAATCTATCATGTGTTATTTTCATTTTATACCAAGTCTTTCCTCTGATTTCATAAACATTTCCAATGCTGTCGATTTCTTTGTTCCATCTTCTGAAAATAACATAATTTTTGCATATTTTGGTTGTATTATGCACAAATGCATTTAATTGAACCAAAACAAATAGGATGGGATTGATGCGTGTGGTGGCACCCAAGTATCGGGTGAGACGAGGCATGGTTATGGGGCATAAGGTGGCACGATAAATGTCAACACCGAGGCACAAGATGGCATTTTGCGAGGCATCACTGAGGCATGAGGTGGAACGTGCATGGCTGCAGTGAAGTACGAGGTGACATGGTGTATGGCAGTAGTAAGGCAGGTCAGATCATGCATGGAAATACAGTCTGCAATCCAAAACGCTGTGCCATGAATCCTGAACCTCCAAGCACATCAACATTCCTCATTACCGTAATCATTCGTGTGAGCCGCACTTTATCACCAGAAATATCTGAACAAAATTTGGGCTGCCAGAGTATCTGGAAACTTGAGGAGGTGGATGGGGTAGAAAAGATCATGGTTTTGGATGGGGGATGATCTGAGATGGTGGTGAACAGCTGTCTTGAAGACCTGGAGAGAAGAATGAGATTGAAGAGGATGTGGAAGGTGGTTCCACAGATGGGGATAAAAGAGGAAGCAATGAGTGGAATTGATCAGTGATTCTGGATGTTGGCAGTTTCACAATAAGGGGTTGATTGTTGGACCGCGTGCGTTGAAATGAAAACTCTATTTCTCCAGAATTCTTGAACCGACACAAGACCAACCTTCTTTACTGGGTGCGCCATCTTGAAAATGCATTGCATTGTGGGATATCTTGTACAACAATGAACAATTATTTGCTTTCCCAGAGACATTGGCACATCTTTCAATAGACGAAGGTACTAAATAATAATACGCAGATAACCCAAAATCCCGATATTGATATAAATTTGAAATTCTACCTCAAATCCAAATTTTTTCACCAAATATCCCAAAAGAGATGGTGATTTGGAGCCATCTAGCTACTTATTATATACATTCCGCAGGGAGTGGGGGGTGGGCGAGGAGGAGGGGGATAGATCGGAGCCATCTCCATTTTATATACATATCGGGGGGGTGGGGAGGAGGTCTGGGAGGAGTGTTGGGGGTTTGATAAATTGGCAAAAGTAATGGGGTAAACAATATGGGGGTTTGCATAGTTTGGGATGAGAGAGTGCAGAAGGGAAAGGCTGTTGATGTAATTCAGAAGGAAAGAGAGGGGTGGGAGCAAAGGTTATTGTGGGGAGATGGCATCTCAAAATTCCACCATTTTGCATATGGATGGTATAATAACTCGCCAATATACGTCGTGCCAAATAGTGCTATTACCCTGTGCTCGCGAAGTGAAAAGTGGGGTTCAGCAATTGGTTACGTACGTGTGCCGTATGTGTGCCGTACGCCGTGTGCCGTATGTGTGCCGTACGCCGTACGTGTGCCATGTGCCGTACGCGTGCCATGTCTGCATTTTTAAAATTCATTTTCTCGGGAACCGTCGGTCCGATCGACACGAAATTTTCACCATAGAAGCGCCTCCGCCTGTAGAATATTTCAATGATTATTATGACGTCATACGTCACGTGGTACAGGCGCCATCTTGGAAAAAAATTCGCACCTCCATATCTCTGAAACCACTCCATGGAAAAAATTGAGACCTGGCTCATTGTCAACTACTCCCCATGGGGCATAAGCTATGTCAATGATGATGTCATCGGTGCCTTCATTATGTCGTCATAATTCGACAAATACAACACATCCATCCGATCATTGTTTATAAAATTTCAGCAAGTGTTGTTCTGATGGACATGAAATTTTCACCATAGGAGGGCCTCTACCTGTAGAATATTTTAATGATTATTATGACGTCACATGTCATGTGTTACAGGCGCCATCTTGGAAAAACCGAAAAACGTTGCACCTCTATAGCTCGAAAACCGCTCCATGGAAAATATTTAAACGTGGCTCATTGTAAATAACTGCATATGGGGAATAGGTGTTGTTCACGATGACGTCATTGGTTCTAAAGCGCAGCGTTACGCGCGCTGCTTGTGAGCAAGGAGGAAGCGGACAAGCGGTAACATATAAACGCCTTTATTCAAGACTACACTGTAACACTGTACCGCTCCGGGCTGGGCGCCCGGTGTCTCTCTTGAGGCCACGCCTACCACTCGGACGTGGCCACCGCCCACTTGGTGCGTGGAATGATGTCACCACGCCAGTGGGCTTTTGTGTCCGCCACACGCGCCCCCCCAGAATTCCCGCGCACCTGGAGGGCCAGTTTGCGGGGCAGACGAATGACCCGGCCGAAGCGCCCCCTGGCGATCGGCGGCGTCCGGGGTGCAGGGATGCCAGGTGGGATGCCCCTGGCTGCTCCTGGGATGGGTGCAGGACCGGGGGGCGGCGTGGCGGTGGGGCTGGGCGGTGCCGGGGGTCCGCCCGCAGGAGGGCGGCCCCGACGTGGGGGTCGGGCCACTGGCGGTGGATGGTCCACATCGAGGTGGGCCGGCTTGAGGCGGTCTACCGAAACGCGGTCAGGAGTACCGCCGATGTCCAGGGTGAAGTGCTTCGCCCCGGTCTCCAGCACGCGGAAAGGTCCGTCGTACGGGGGCCGCAGTGGTGTCCGATGGGCATCGTGGCGGACGAAGACGTACTCCGCCGTGCGAAGCTCCGGGGCGACGTGCGTCGGAGGGTGCCCGTGGCATGCCGTTGGCACCGGGGCGAACCTCTGGGCGGTCTCTTGCAGAGCGGAGCGCTGCTGTGCCGCGGACCATGGTGCCGTGGAGTCGGGGAGGAACTCGCCCGGCACCCGCAGCGGTTGCCCGAAGACCAACTCCGCCGCGGATGCGCGCAGGTCCTCCTTGGGCGCCGTCCGGAGGCCCAGCAGGACCCAGGGGAGCCTGTCGACCCAGCCGCCGTCGCGGAGGGTGGCCCGGAGCGCGGCCTTCAATGAGCGGTGAAATCGCTCACACAGGCCGTTAGCCTGGGGGTGGTAGGCCGTGGTTCGGTGCAGCCGGACCCCGAGCCCCTGCGCAACCGCCCCCCAGAGCTCCGAGGTGAACTGGGGGCCGCGGTCGGATGAGATGTCTGAGGGGGCGCCGAACCGGGCGACCCAGGTGGCGATGAAAGCCTGCGCGACATCGGCCGCCGTTGTCGACGCCAAGGGCACGGCCTCCGGCCACCGGGTGGTGCGGTCCACCATGGTGAGGACGTGGGTGAAACCCCGCGAGGGGGGCAGAGGTCCCACCAGGTCCACGTGGACGTGGTCAAACCGGCGTTCCGGCACCGTGAACGGGGCCAACGGGGCCTGGGTGTGCCGGTGCACCTTGGCGCGCTGGCACGCGAGGCATGTCCTGGCCCAGCCGCGGACGGCCTTCCGGAGGCCATGCCAGACGAACTTGTCGGCGATCAGCCTTTGGGAGGCCCTCGCGCCCGGGTGGGACAGGCCGTGGATGGCGTCAAACACCTGGCGCTGCCAGCCCGCGGGCACAATGGGGCGAGGACGCCCGAGGGAGACGTCGCACAAGAGGGCTGCGCCCGCGCCGTCGAACGGCACCTCGGTGACGCGGAGGCCCGTGACGGCGGTCCGCAAGGCCTGGACGTCGGGGTCAGCGGCCTGGTCCGCTGCCATCCGGGCATAGTCGATGCCGAGGTGGACTGCGTGGGCGACGGCCCGGGAAAGGCAATCCGCCACCGGGTTGTCCTTCCCCGCGACGTGCTGGATGTCCGTCGTGTACTCGGACACGGCCGAGAGGTGACGCTGCTGCCGGGCCGACCACGGCTCGGTGACCTTGCCCATCGCGAAGATCAGCGGCTTGTGGTCGACGAAGGCAGTGAACGCCCGGCCCTCGAGCAGATGGCAGAAGTGCCTGACCGCCAAGTGAAGTCCGAGCAACTCGCGGTCGAAGGTACTGTAACGGCGTTCGGGCGGGCGAAGCTGCCGGCTAAAGAACGCCAGCGGTTGCCAAGCTCCACGCACCCATTGCTCGTGCACCGCGCCCACCGCGTAGTCCGAGGCATCGGTGGTGAGGGCGATCAGTGCATCGGGCGCCGGGTGCGCGAGCATGGTGGCGTTAGCCAAGGCGAGCTTCGCGCCCGTGAACGCCGTGTGCATCTGCTCGGTCCAGGTAACGTCGCCTTTGCCCGGCTTACCTCGGAGAGCTTCGTGCAGGGGGCGCAGGAGCTGGGCGATACGGGGCAGGAACCGATGGTAAAAGTTCACCATGCCCAGGAACTCCTGCAGCCCTCTGATCGTGCGGGGGCGCGGAAACCCCTTCACCGCCTCCACCTTGGCCGGCAGGGGGACGGCTCCGTGCCTGGTGACACGGTGCCCCAGAAAATCGATTGTGGCGGCGCCGAACCGGCACTTTGCGGGGTTCACAATCAGGCCATGCTGGCCCAGGCGTTCGAAGAGCGTGCGGAGGTGGCGTAGGTGCTCTTCGCGGGACGCGCTGGCGACGAGGATATCGTCCAGGTAGACGTAGACAAAATCCAAGTCGCGCAGGACGCTGTCCATCAGTCGCTGGAACGCCTGAGCCGCATTCTTCAGACCGAAGGGCATGCGCAGGAACTCGAAGAGTCCGAATGGCATGATGACCGCCGTCTTCGGGACGTCCTCCGGCCTGACGGGGACCTGATGGTAGCCGCGTATGAGGTCCACCTTCGAGAAGAAGGACCTGCCCGCCAAACGGGCGGAAAAGTCCTGAATGTGGGGGACGGGGTAGCGGTCGGGAGTCGTGGCGTCATTGAGACGGCGATAGTCCCCGCACGGTCGCCATCCCCCGCCGGGCTTCGGCACGATGTGCAGCGGCGACGCCCAAGCGCTCTCTGAGCGCCGAACGATGCCGAGTCGCTCCAGGGTAGCGAACTCCGCTTTTGCCACCGCCAGCTTCGTCGGCTCGAGGCGGCGTGCCCGGGCGTAGACCGGTGGCCCGACGGTGGGGATGTGATGGGCCACCCCGTGCTTGACGGCCCCCGCCGAAAAGGTGGGCCGCGTGAGGGCCGGGAAACCGGCGAGGAGGCGGGTGAATGCGTCCGCTGCCGGAAGCGTACAGACCAATGTGGCCGGAACCGAATCGTTCGGCAAGCCGCTCGTTGAGCTGGGCAACGCACATGCGAGCGAGCTGAACGTCTCGGCCTGGACAAGCCGTCTGCGCTTGACGTCGACCAGGAGCCCATTAGCGCACAGGAAGTCCGCGCCAAGCAGTGCCATGGGCACGTCGGCGGTGACGAACGTCCATCGGAAAACCTGCCCTCCAAACCGCAGAGAGAGGCAGCGTTTTCCGTACGTACGGATGGGCGTCCCGTTCGCGGCAAGCAGCGCGGGGCCCCCACCCGCGGCGTGCTTGTCTGACATGCCGGCGGGAATGACACTCACCTGTGCTCCCGTGTCGCACAGGTAACGGCGCCCGGAGAAGGTGTCCGTTATGAACAGCAGGCTGCTCGAACGGCCGGCGCTCATCGCCACAATTGAGCGCCGGCCCGGGCGTTTCCCGACCCGTTGAAGGAGCACGGCGGATGACACCGCCGAGCTTCGTGGCCGAACTTGGCGTGGAACCAGCACCAGGTGGTGGAGCTGGAGGAGCGCGGCTGGCTCCGCCAGGCCGGTGGAGTCGACGGGTTTCCCCGCGGTGGCGGTTTTCGCCGCGGCGGTGGGCGGGGCGTGGCGGCGTTCACGAGGTGCGTATCAGCATGCTGCTGAACCACAGCGTGCTGTAGAAGATGATGCTGTGGAACATCAGCGTGCTGTAGAAGATGATGCTGTGGAACAGCAGCGTCGAAGGCCGTGACGGCCACGCCAACGCTCGCCCGCGTGTCCGAAGCGGCGAAGTACTTGTCCGCCTCGGCCGCCAATGCTCGGGGTTCCGTTAGCCCGGTCCCGGCCAACGCGAGGCGAACCTGCGCTGGAAGTTGGCGACGGAAAAGCGCCCGGAATAGCGAACCGGGGGCTTCGTCGCCCAACAGTGACAGCATATGGTCCATTCGGACCGACGGGCGCGTCTCACCGAGCTCGGGGAGATCCAGGAGGCGGTCGGCCCGTGCGTCGTCCGTGAGTCTGAACGTGGCTAGGAGTAGCCGCTTGAGTGCCTCGTACTTGTGGCCGTCCGGTGGGTGGCGAAGGACGGACACAACTCGAGCGGCCGTGCCGGGCCCGAGGGAGGCGACGACGTGGCAGTAGCGCGTGTCATCGCCGGTGAGGTGCCGAAGCTGAAATTGGGCTTCGGCCTGGACGAACCAGACTTCGGCCTGAGCCTCCCAAAATTCCGGAAGTTTGACGAAGGCGGCCATGGCGATGGCGTCGCGTGTGGAAGGATCGCTCCGGCAGATCCAACGTCGAGGGTCACCAATAAAGCGCGGCGTTACGCGCGCTGCTTGTGAGCAAGGAGGAAGCGGACAAGCGGTAACATATAAACGCCTTTATTCAAGACTACACTGTAACACTGTACCGCTCCGGGCTGGGCGCCCGGTGTCTCTCTTGAGGCCACGCCTACCACTCGGACGTGGCCACCGCCCACTTGGTGCGTGGAATGATGTCACCACGCCAGTGGGCTTTTGTGTCCGCCACAGTTCCATAATTATGATGTCAAAATTCGACAGGGACAACGCTTAGTCTGACCAGTTTAAAATTTATTGAGCATTATCTATGCAACAATTATATAAGAGAATATAAATTTATGATGTCATGGCTCACGAGGTCTGGCAGCCATATTGGATCAAAACAAAAAGAAACGTTCAAAAACAGAAGAGTTGGCTCACACCAAGTTGTATCTCGCACTCGCAGGGTAAGTATTCAATGAATACCATGTAGTATTATGGTGGTTATTGGTCATTGTGTATGCTATTGCATGTGTCAGGATGGCTGAGCAGTCTGAGGCGCCAGACTCAAGGCTTTCCAGCTCTCCATGCACTGCCATGGGTGGGTGTTCTGGTCTCTTCATGGAGGCGTGGGCTCGAATCCCACTTCTGACATTGCTTTTTAATTGTAGTTATAAACTTTATTTTTCAAGACATATATTATTTTTACCGAGATGGACATGAACGGCAGATCCACAACTTCGGTCACGGTCACGAAAGAAATTAAAGTTATTACATCAAATCGATTGATCTAATTTGATGTCTTTTGAAGGTTTGAATGACGTCCCATAATGTCAGCCCTGGTACAAGAGTAAAGATTTGCCAACCACAAGCTTCTGCTGCCCCGTGGAATCCACTTTATCAGTTAATCCACTTCCACTTTAATCAGTGGATTTCCCACATCAATGGATCCACAACCAGTTACATCCACCGGGATTCAAATCCAGGATCCCTAGCTGGCACCCTAACCGCTAAGCTAACACCAGTCATAACAAGGTTGAAGAGAAAGAAAGATCTGTAAATGACTTCATTCATAACTACCATATATATATATATATATATATATATATATATATATATATATATATATATATATATATATATATATATATATATATATATATATATATATATATATATATATAGGAGGAGTGTCTGTGTGTGTGTGTGTGTGTGTGTGTGTGTGTGTGTGTGTATATGTGTGTCTGTCTGGATGTCCGCTTATAACTCAAGAACTACACATCGGAGAAAAGTTTTAGACACAGATTCGGAATCAGCATAAAATCCTGGTGGTTATAGGCTACGTGGGTGGGGGGAGGGGAGGGGGAGGGGGTGGGGAGGGGGAGGGGAGTGGGATGGGGGAGGGGGTGAGGGAGTGGGGGGGAGGGGGTGAGGGGGGAGGGGAGGCGGAGTGGGAGGGGGGAGGGGAGAAGAGCGGGGGAGGGGAGAAGAGGAGGGAGGGGGCGGAGGAGAGGGGAGAAGAGGAGGGAGGAGGAGAGGGGAGAAGAGGAGGGAGGGGGAGGAGGTGAGGGGGAGGGGGAGGGGAGGGGAGTGGAGGGGGAGGGGGGAGGGGGGAGGGGGAGGGGAGGGGTGTGAGGGGGAGGGGAGGGGGGAGGGGGAGGTGAGGGGGGAGGGGGGAGGTGAGGGGGGAGGGGGGAGGTGAGGGGGAGGGGGGAGGGGGGAGGGGAGGGAGGGAGGGTGAGGGGAGGGGTGAGGGAGGGGGGAGTGGAGGGGGTGAGGGAGGGGGGAGTGGAGGGGGGAGGGAGTGGGGGAGTGGAGGGGGGGAGGGAGTGGGGGAGGGGAGGGGGGTGAGGGGGGAGGGGAGTGGGGGAGGGGAGGGAGGTGGGGGAGGGGAGTGGGGGAGGGGAGGGAGGTGGGGGAGGGGAGGGGGGTGAGGGGGGAGGGGAGTGGGGGAGGGGAGGGAGAGGGGGGAGGGAGGGGGGAGGGGAGGGAGGGGTGAGGGGGAGGGAGGGGTGAGGGGGAGGAAGGGGGGAGGGGTGAGGGGAGGGAGGGGTGAGGGGAGGGAGGGGGAGGGGTGAGGGGAGGGAGGGGGGAGGGGTGAGAGGGGGGAGGGGTGAGGGGGAGGGAGGGGGGTGAGGGGGAGGGAGGGGGGTGAGGGGGAGGGAGGGGGGTGAGGGGGAGGGAGGGGTGGTGAGGGGGAGGGAGGGGGTGAGGGGGAGGGAGGGTGGTGAGTGGGAGGGAGGGGGTGAGGGGGAGGGAGGGTGGTGAGGGGGGAGGGGGAGTGGGAGGGGGGAGTGGGAGGGGGGAGTGGGAGGGGGAGGGGGAGTGGGAGGGGGGAGGGAGAGGGGGAGCTTCACCCGGGTTGAATAAGAATAATACAAATATATGATGAAAAGAACATGTATATTTTAGAGCAATATCACAGTACATTTCCTACATGGCGTTTTGTCAATTTTCAATTTCTCAAAA
>NC_136273.1:54922217-54975246 GCF_964187855.1 Myxine glutinosa | reverse complement strand
TAACATAACATATAACATATAACATATATATAACATATATATATATTGTTGCGGATATGAGGACTGTATTTTTTTGATTGTGTTGTATTGTGGTAAATTGGTGATGAATATTGCTTGAGTCTGCGCCTCCTGCCTCCGGAGCTGTGTAAAGGTCAAAAGGGCGTCCCATAATTAGTCCACAAGCATACACGTCAGCCAATCATAGAATACCCCTGTTCGATAGTTATATCTTATTCTGTGTTTTAGGGTAAGGCTGTGTCTCCCATTAATAGAAGTACTCCATTGCACCAAGTGAAAGAGATAGATTCCCTTCATTCCCATTCCCAAAACCTCCATTCCCCCTTTTCGTCGATTGGAAACTACCTCCGCTCCAATTGCCGCCATTGACCACGAGGCAGGGTTGGGGAAGAAAGGCGGGTCCCCACCTCATCATAGAGGGGAGGAGTGAGTCAGCCCCACTCAACCAACCACGAACAAGGGGTTGGACTTGGAGAGGGTGTGGAAAGAAACATCGAGGAGGTTCGCGAAGGTTGAGGGGTGGGGCCTATATAACCCGCAGGCAGGGCGTTCCCAAGGCAGACAAGAGAGATGAGCTTTGATGGAGAAACTGCGAGAGAAGTCCAGGGTTGAACTGCAGCTCGAGCCACCGAAACTGCACTCACTGCAGCTCGAGCCACCGAAACTGCACTCACTGCAGCTCGAGCCACCGAAACTGCACTTGCTGCAGCTCGAGCCACTGAAACTGCATTTGCTGCAGCTGGAGCCACCGAAACTGCAGCCACAGCAGCGTGAGGCCTGGACGGCAGTTTGGAGCAGGGCCGCGAAGGAGCGGCGGCTGCCCACGAGTCGATCAGCTGCAGAACTAGTTGGACCTCCCTATCCCGCCAGCCATCCACCAGCCACCCACCTGCCATCCCTAACATCATTCCCCGTGTAAGTGTGCTCGTAGTCTGTCTTTTGTCTTGTCCCTGGGTAGTAACAATAAGTCTGAATAAGCTAGTATTTTCACTGTGTCACCTGTGTCTCATGTGCTTGTAAATAAACGTGACTGCTGTCTTTTTGCTTATGTGTGTGAATAGTAAATAAATTTAGTAGTATTTCCAAACCTTTCTTTGCCTTCGTTTTCCTCTTTGCATTCGGTCGCTTTAGAGTTTTCCCGATTGAATAGCGGTGGCGCGATCCGGCCAAAGTTTGGGGCAAATCGGGTATTAGTCAGGGAATAACTGTTCGGTCGCAGTAATACCAACCGCTCGGTAAATAACATCTGTAACCGCGTCCGTAACAATATATATATATATATATATATATATATATATATATATATATATATATATATATATATATATATATATATATATATATATATATATACAGTGGAACCTCGACTTACGAGTGCCCCAACTTACGAGTTTTTCGAGATACGAGCCGTCACTCTGGCAGTTTATTGCTTTGAGATGCGAGCCGAGATCCGAGTTACGAGCTTTCGCCACCCGGTCACGTGGTTATCTTGCCGTGCACGTACAGTATCTCTGTCGTATAGCGCTAATGATATATAACGCCGCCGATAATGATATGATAATTTATGATAATCTATGCAGCACGACGTGGTCCTCACGTCACACAAGGCGCCTTTGCCGGCGCAAAACGGCTCTCTCAGGGTCAAACTCGGTATCGTTTTGAGCGCACGGTTCAGACCTTCAAGAAAAAGTTTATTTTGTAAAAATCGAGCCACGCGTTCAAAAGATATGACCGGTTTTGTTCGCCGGCACGTCGGCGCTCGAATCGAATCGAGTTAAAACGAACACTGCCGTTGTCGGGTCCGTCTGAGACAACCACCGGGCCTAGAACGCTGGGACCGGTCTCGTTGGATAGGCCTGGATCAGATCTCGAAACGCTGGAAGCTGCACCTCTCTGTGATAATCTTGTGGACCATGACAAGAGATCGTGCGACACGTGGTTATCATGCCGTGCAAGTACAGTATCTCTGCCGTCAACTTGTTCAGAGTGCCGGCGATAGCTCGCCTTCTCTTTGTGGAAAACACGGTGAGATCCTTAACATCCAACAACTAATGGGACGCAAACGGGGCGCCCAGTTTAGCGGTACACCCATTGATGAATCACCCTGCCTGTGATTCACCCATGACAGGTTATAGCTGGGTCGGGATTCAAACCCAGGCTGGACAGTTTAGACTTTAGAGTCAAGTGTGCGTACCTCCAGTCCAGGCCATCCTGCCAACTTGTATGCTGCATACAGGTGAAATATAAAGCGCGAGATATTTTTATATATACTGTATATTTTAAAAAAAATTGATGTGGTTTTTGGCGGGCTGGAACGGATTAATAGCATTTCAATGCATTTCAATGGGGAAATTTGATTTGAGATACGAGCAATTTGAGTTACGAGCTCGGTCACGGAACGGATTAAACTCGTAAGTCAAGGTTCCACTGTATATATATATATATATATATATATATATATATATATATATATATATATATATATATATATATATATATATATATATATATATATATATATATATATATACAGTCACGTGAAAAAGTAAGTACACCCCATGTAAAGTTTTGACTTTTTCAACATATTTCAACATACAGCTATTTGATCTTCATTTCAACAATATTGATAGATAAAGGTGATATAATATAACAAATATCATGAAACATTTACATTTTGTAGTCCATTGTATAATTTAAATTAACATCAATGCAAATTTCGCATGTGGAAAAAGTAAGTACACCCTTGGCTCAAATAAGTGGTATTGCCCCCTTTGGCAGACACACCTCAAGTGGGCGTTTCTTATAACTGTCTACCAGTCTCTGACATCGACTGGGAGAAAATTTTGCCCACTACTCCATGCAGAATTCTTTCAGCTGTGCGATGTTTGAGGGGTTTCTTGGATGCACAGCTTGTTTCAAATCCCCCCACAACATCTCGATGGGATTTAGATCCGGGCTTTGACTTGGCCATTCCAGAATCCCCCATTTATTTCTTTTCAGCCATTCCTTGGTGGATTTACTGGTATGTTTAGGGTCATTGTCATGTTGCAAGGTCCACCTTCGGTTGAGCTTCAACTTTCCGACAGATGGCCTCACATTATCCTCAAGCCCCTTGGTACAATGAAGAATTCATAGTGGATTATATGATTGTGAGATGCTGTAGGGGAATTTGTAGCTGAGAGACTCACAGGACTCCAATGACCGGACACAGGTTTACAAAAGGTCTGGTTTATTAACTGGTTATTCACTTCATTCCATTTACCAAATAATACCACATAATATAATGGATCAGGTTAACTCTTTTCGCATGGTCCTTCTCGTTCGGCTGATGTTCCTCTGCCACTCCCGTTGGTCAGAGCTTCTGGTAGCAGGTCCTGTCGACTCCACGTTTGCTCTCGTTTATATGGACAAACTGGACTTAATCCCCTCTCCGCTAATGCCCCGAGGTCATGCATGTACCAAGTCCTGGTATCAGCTCGCTCCCCTCCTGTTGTGAGTTCCGTTTACCAAACGATAGGGGGGTGCTTCAGCCAGGGGCTGTGACCAGGTGGACAAGAGATTATCATGTCGGGCGCATTCCTGACTCATTTACAAACTCGTCTTTCACAGAGTTTGCATGTAAAATGTATCTGCTTTGTTACCAGGTTAATTAATAAGTTACCAGTGCCAATTAATAAGTTACACTGAGTTTCACTTCCACAATTCCCTCATCTTTTTGTTTTTTGTTTATATTAACCATTAATCTAAACATCAATATAAGTAAACAATCAATCACTACAAGTAAACATCATTACAAGTATAAGTAAATAATCAATCACTACAAGTAAACATCATTACAAGTAAAAGTAAATAATCAATCATTTTGGTAATCAAATTCCCTTGGGCATACACCGTCATCCTGCAAGAATCACAAAACATTTCGTTGGTCATTGACTCCTTCCATATCGTTCAATCTATTGCATTTGCATCACAAATATATTTTCAAAACAACACTTCACCATCACCAAGATACAACAATTTCACTTCATTTTCAAGTTTTGTAAAGCATCTGCACCATCTGGTAAAAAACGTTTGCCTCCACACAAATGTTGACTTTGTTTGAAAGGAAGGGCTGATCACTTGTGTTTGAATCCTGATATGAAACATTTTCTCCTAATGTCTTCATAGCTCCTGCACTACTTCGTGTAGGATTTCGCTGTTGTGGTAACATTGCGGAGTCATAGACTAACCCTGCTCTCCTTGTAGCATTCTTGCCACTTTTTGCTGTAAACCATAGTAATTCCTGAACACGGCCTTCACCCAGTTGTAGTCGACTTGCCTCCACCCTCATTGTGAGTGGGCAGCAAGTATTGGTGTGACGTTGATTGGCCAGCAAGATGTGGAACAGGGATGCCGGATGCATCCACAATGATGTTGGGACCATGGTGTTCAGGTCATTCATGGTCCTTACCAGGAGCAACCAGCAGAATCGTGCACAGCTGTTGTGACAAGGGCACAGCCGTTTTTTGCAGCTCCATGCTGGTTCCCCGGACGTTGGTGAAGTAATAACATATGTCCCCGCATTTCACAGAGGTTGCCGGTAAAATGTCGTTGTCCTGCAACTTCTGATGTGGTGAATGTTCGAAGCCTTCGAACAAGAGTAAGTGATCGCCTTTCTTTCATATGTTGCAGTGTGATCCAGGCAAATGGTCACATAAATTTCCTTGGTGAAGGTAAGCATTCATCTCCAAGTTACACGGGAGAATGTCTTCATCATTCTTTGAGAAAGAGGGTGTATGCCACGATTAACTTCATTTTTTAGCCACAAATTTTCTTTCTCGAACTTCTTCCCAATTCCGTTAGCAATCCCTCCAAAATGTGATCTCGTCTTATCCTTATGCTCAGTCACATCTGAATCTGCTTTCCGCACACACTGAATCAGCTAGGGTGCATCTTACCATGAAATCAGCATAATCATGTATATCTTCCGACAGTTTCACATTCAACAATTTGTTGTTTTTCCTTAACACAAAAAGTTATATTCATTTATATGCGTCACACAAATAATATTCAATCAGGTATGTATTTTATTACTAAACTAAGAATAGCATTGTATATGATTACAATCACAAACGGGAATACCTAATTCCCAACAACAATTTTTTCAAACCAACAAATTAAACATAATGTATTATTACCATAATTCCTCTCCACTTTTTCTTTTCCCTCTTTTTCCTAACAGTGTGTCACTCGTGGTGATATGAGTTCACTGATATTGTAATTGACACAACTCATAACATTGTCGTTATGCCATTATCTTAATTCTACTGTTTCATTTGCAACATCACTTGATTTAATCTTTTAATCTCAGTATTTATTCATATCATCATAACAATCTTTCTATTTTAGGTCCATATTTGTTTCTATTCTTATCAACCTCCTACGGTTTATCAATTTGTTCCAAAACACTGCAACCAAAGGTTTTAACCAAAGCTCTACCAAACTATTTCCAATTTGAACTCAACATGCTAATTAAACAACAATTCAAAGAATTAACTTCAATGGGTCAACAAAACTCATTTTATAAACAGATCTAATTTTCCCATCCAATAATTTTCCTTGCCAAATGTCATATTGCAACACTTTAATAAACCTTCGAAAAATGTCTCCCAAATCAATAAATTCCCTTTTTACTTCGCAAATACTCATCTGTAAATTACATATTCAATTACAGTTTTTCCCTATTTGTTCGGCCTAAATGGCCACTGAAGTGGCTGCCAACATGCAGTACCGTTTTTATCTACCAAGCAAGTATTCGTCCACATAAGATCTCTACCAAAATGTTGTTTGTAAAAACAAATCTGGGATTTCTGATTACATGGATGCACACTCTCAGGACATTTCAGGCTGCTTGTTAACAATCCACTACGATTAATTAATTCCTTTACCCACAATCAAATAATTAGTACAAATTGAGGATATTATCCCTATCACATTCATTTATAGATTCATTATGTTGGATCTAAATTTTCTCCCACTGCTGCAAGGAAGAACAATAGCTCTAATAAGTCTTTGTAATATCTCACTTCATTTACCCAGCATCGAAGAATTTATTTACTATCCATTCCCATCTGTTAACCAGTGACTTTGTTTGAACTCCAAAACTTAATTTGATGAATCCCATGTGTATGGTACCACTTATTGAAACCCCTACTTTTGTAGAAAATATCCAAGTAAGTGTTTTTTTACACCCCCTTAACTGTTGCTCATCCATTTCTATGCACCCAGTGAGTACTACTGACACCAGTATGCCAATATAGGTGTGCGAGATTAACAAATATGTTGCAGGTACACGTAACAGCGCGTTCTGAGTATAAATAACGTAACAGCGCGTTCATGTCTGCCCCTTGGTTTAAGATGCACAATGCATTCCGTTTTAAAACTCACAATTGTTCAAATCAGCAAGATTTTCTTTACTATTTTCCCATATCATCTATGCCTAATACACATCCATACATGCAGCACAATTTATATGCTGATAAAATTCAAGTTTATATATATATATATAAATCCATGAGCAGAGTATTCTGGGAAGTCAGTGTAAGACCTCTCCCAAATTTGGATAATTTTGTACTCCCTCATTTCTTTTTATGAAGCTCATATCCATAAATAGCTATTATTCTCATATAAATTCTATCAAAAATGGAATCCCCAAATTACTCACAATTTTACTATTTAATTAATGGCTGCTCATAACCCAGCACATCAAATCTTTATATTCCATCTCCCTTGACAAAAGAGATAATGTTCATAATCAAATTTTATTTCTATTTTATTTTACGGATTCTCTGCATATTCAATCCCATCCACATAAAACTATCCATTTCCAGACAGGCACACTGTCGGTGTCAACAATCTTGTAAGATTGATACACAAAACAATAAAAAACACTAACATTGACACACAAAAAATACACACACACATGCATTATGCGTATTTGTTTGCGTTGGAACTATTATTTACAGATCAAGATGGGTGTCAATTTTATTTCAATTTCATAAAATTTGTCCTTCAATTTTAGAAATGCTAATACACAAATGGACCAAAAGCTTATTCTTAGAAAACCCCGATGATGTCACATTGAAATTACCCTTTCAGTTCCCACAATAATTTATCCAAATTTGACTACACACCCATTTACATGTCAGTCGACCACTGACTTATCAATCGTGTGGAACAATAGTCCGAAATTCCCACCTGATCATCACGTGACCCTTGTCCCTTGGTTTAAAATTTGCAAAGCAATTGTTCCAACTTTGTAAATTTAAAATTGTGTGCCCAACATAAAAGATCCAATTTCGGCATTTGATCAATTAATTATCAATTTGCTTACAAGCAAAAGAAAAAATGAATAATTCTTGCTCCGAAAACTTTTCAGACCCAAGAATCATCGACAGTTATTCATGTTTGTCCAGTAATCTAATTTGTTGAGGCCAATCGTCATTTGGGATTTGTCGCAATGAAGGCCTAATCATTGTCTGAGGTATCGGTCAGCACTGGTACCCTTGATCTTGGTTTCTTTGTCCTTGGTTTCTTTGTCCTTGGTTTCCCTGTCGAAATTGTCTTCTGCTCAGATATGGGCATCTCCTTATCCAGTGTCCCATCTCTCCACAGTTGAAGCACCGGCTTCTGTCGTTACCTGCTCTGTCCACCTGTGCATTTGTATTGCTGGGCTGCATCTCTACATCCCTGAGTTGCCACTGCAATCTCTCGTTGTCTCCTGAAACACGAAAAAATTCTCTGTACCGTCCTTTTTGGGGAGACAACTGGAAATCAGATGGGACAACCGTCACTTTCATTCCTAATTTCGAGGGCAGTTGTGCATTTGTCTCCTCCACTGTATCCTGTATCCTTTTTATTTTTAGTTCTAGATCCGTTATCCGTTCTTGCTGTTCCCGTTGTCTGGATTCACCATCCCAAAGATGGAATGCAAGCCAGTCTACCGTTAGATTCTGTCTCTTCCTGGCTTTCAATCTTTGTTCCAATCTTTCCAATCGACTTCGCTCAAATGTACCATCTCTTGGAAACTCCTCATCATGTCCCTTTGTCCACAAATACCAATTCTCGACCTGCCTTATAGCTTCTGCACCATAACGGTCGTACATATGATGTGTACAAGTACCTTTTTGTGGAATCTCTGGTTGTCCTTGTGTATTCTTGCAGGCTCCATTTCCCATTCTGCCTTTTATCAAAGTAGCGTTGGATGTGTTGTAGTTTGTTCCTCTAAAGCTTCACTCGTACCTCCAGGAAGGGTCTCTCCACCTGTTCACACGGTGATTTCCAGAGAATCTCCCTCAGCCGTGGCTTTTGCACAATCCAATCTCACAGATCAGTATTTGCAGATGAGCCGGAGGGTCAGTATGAAATGGGTGAATCCTCAGGTGTCCGCTCTGTTGACGGGGAAATCACACAATGGTAACCGCACATATATATCTGTATATAAACTCACCACCTTGCTCAATTTTCCCAGGTTGTCTCCACATTGTTAATATCTCGCAAAGATATCAAAGCTTCTTTCTTGAGACCGCATTTTCATCAATCAAACAATCAATATATTCAATTCAATTTATTCAGTTAAATTTATTCAATTAAATTCAATCAATTAGATTCAATCAATTAACAATTCAATCAATTATTCAATTTCAATTAATTCATCAATATTCATCAATAAATCAAATTAATCATTTTGGATGACTCCTTGCATAAGCCCTTTCCCCAATGATGTCAGGACAGGTCCATCCATTGACGTCACCTCTGGTTCGTACCTCATGTTAATTGATGAATCGCCGTTAAATCGCCGTTAAATTGATGAATCGCCAAATTAAATCAAATTAATCATTTTGGATGACTCCTTGCATAAGCCCTTTCCCCAATGATGTCAGGACAGGTCCATCCATTGACGTCACCTCTGGTTCGTACCTCATGTTAATTGATGAATCACCGTCCTGTCCTAGGGTCATATCTGACATATTTCCCCATTTTGCCTGGTCTCCACAAATTTTCTTTGCAACCACTAAAGGCAACTCATCCTTCATTCGTGAGACAGCCAAAATGGATGGCAGATATTAAAGTTCTTTGGGAAAAATATCTCATCATTTTTCTTTTAATAGTACCCAAAATCTCTTGGCAATATAAATTTCGTAAAACTCCTGAAATGGGACTGTCAAATTCCTTCAATCATGCTAAATTTTGAAACTCCATCGCTTGTAATACCCAATTTATCCCATAGGGCTTGAAAGTTCTTTCCCAAGTTCATGCAGCATTCTGCATTTGAACCCTATGATATCATTCATAATAATCATCATGATTTTATAGTCATGGTCCTATCATAATCATCTATTTAAACGAACATTTCCTTTATCACCTCAGCTATGTGGTATAATCAACAATAGAATAAAACTGTACATAGCAACAGGCTACCTCATGGCCACTTAGTATACCTATTGACAATAAGTCATAACAATATCGAATAATCATTGAACAATTCAAAAATCGCTTCCACTGCTCTAGCCGCAGCATTCGTTATTTTGTTTGCTCATTCACTATTCCTGATTCGTCATCAAGGATCTCCATCATCACACAGCGTACTTAATTCCGCATTTTAATGAGAATTCAACAGGAATTTACGACTCAAAGGAAAAAGAACGAGCAGACCTTTTGCAGGATGATCGTTACAAAAATCGTTACATATATTAAAGTATTTATAATGTCGACAAATCATATCTTAATTCTTACAAGATTTTGGTTCTTTGAATAAATCACAGCACCGGGAGAACCAGCTCCAAAAATGGATCTTTGTGTTTATTCAGCACCCTAGTAATTGGCTCTTTGTGTACTAATTACACAGCACCCAGGCCCCGCTCATATGGATCTTTGTGCAGCGCTACACAGCACCTGAGCAAAAGGGGTTTCATCTACATTTTCCCTATCCGGTGTACCATCCGTGATATTTGTTTGCTCATTCACTATTCCTGATTCGTCATCAAGGATCTCCATCATCACACAGCGTACTTAATTCCGCATTTTAATGAGAGTTCAACAGGAATTTACGACTCAAAGGAAAAAGAACGAGCAGACATTTTGCAGGACGATAACTGGAATTAGTCGTGAAAATATGTCCAAAATACACAAAAATACACACCCACACAAATAAACAACATTTATTCCGTTTAACAGAACAAACATTTCCTCTATCATGACATGCATGTCTTCAAAATTATATGACCAAGATAAAAAGTAAAACTAATTAAAACTGCGGGCAGTGATAATCCGGGGACCATACCGCTCCATCCTGATTGGACGAGTGCGTGCTAGAGTCGTTAACAACGACAGTCCAGATCCGAGTGTTCAAAATTTCAACTCAATCGATTGAAAAAATGAACGCAGGGATGCATTTTAAAGGTGCAGTGGCACTAACTGAGTTGCCACGAATATGGCCACGAAATTGCCAATATGGCCATCACAAAATATTTTCCTTAATCAATTGGCTCATAGCATAACCAATCTGTAAGTATTTCATCCGAAGATGTATCTCTGAGGACTTTTAATTAAATAAGTCATTTATAAATCAACGAGTTAATTTATTAAATGATTAATCAATAAATCAATATTTTCCTTGACAGCCACATCACTTGGTCAGTGTCATGTCCAAATATCAGCTTCCTTACTCAAAAGGTGCCTGAGTTAATGTAATGTAATTACTGTAATAAGATTACTGCAATTACTGTAATGATTACTGTAATTACTGTAATTACCGGAACTGTAATTACTGTAATTACCTCAGGTAATTACTGTAATGTAATTACTGTAATTTAATAAGAAATGTAATTAATTAAATAAGTACTTCTATAATCGCTCATAATTAAATAACTCGTGAATTCTTATCCGGTTTATTTAACATTTGAGTGTCCCCAAAACGTTGGAGCAAAACGTTGCAACAACGAAAGTAAAACGTTGTAGCGACGTTGTGGAAACGTCAGCAAAACCCAACATTTGAATGTTCCCAAAACGTTGGAGCAAAACGTTGCAACAACGAAAGTGAAACGTTGTGGCGACGTTGTGGAAACGTTAGCACAACCCAACATTTGAATGTTCCCAAAACGTTGGAGCAAAACGTTGCAACAACGAAAGTAAAACGTTGTAGCGACGTTGTGGAAACGTCAGCAAAACCCAACATTTGAATGTTCCCAAAACGTTGGAGCAAAACGTTGCAACAACGAAAGTGAAACGTTGTGGCGACGTTGTGGAAACGTTAGCACAACCCAACATTTGAATGTTCCCAAAACGTTGGAGCAAAACGTTGCAACAACGAAAGTAAAACGTTGTAGCGACGTTGTGGAAACGTTAACAAAACCCAACATTTAAATGTTCACAAAACGTTGGAGCAAAACGTTGCAACAACGAAAGTGAAACGTTGTGGCGACGTTGTGGAAACGTCAGCAAAACCCAACATTTAAATGTTCGCAAAACGTTGGAGCAAAACGTTGCAACAACGAAAGTAAAACGTTGTAATTAATCAATAAATCAATATTTTCCTTTAAAATCCCATTAAAATCCCATATCTTGTCACCCTTTGCATTGTTGAAAGCAATTAATTCCATAACTTAATATTACCTCAATTTATATATACTAGGGCGTGCCCGCACGTACGTGCTTGCCCGTACGTGCTTGCAAAAAAAACATGCGTGCAAACAACAACAACAAAAAAACTTTGAAACCACGTGGCAGTAACGACCACAGAACCCCCCTTCTATTTACATGCAATGGTTTGGTCCATTCGCAAAGCCAAAACGAACGACCACAGAACCCCCCCCCCCCCCCTCTATTTACATGAAATGGTTTGGTCCATTCGCAGAGCCAAAGCGAACGGCTTGCGAGTACGGTGACCATACCTTGGGACCCACTTGTCCGATTAATTTCAAACCTTGACAAATTTTCCATTCCTTCCCTTCCTGATCTTTCGATGTAGGGCTGGGTTCTTTTTTTAGGATCATGTTGCTTCGAGCATTATTTTCCAAAACAGTGTGAACATTAAACCACACCAAAACCTCTGACATCCCACCATTAACACCTATTGTAAGCGTGCCGAATCAGTAAGCATCACCCCTTCTATGAGCCTCGACCAGAGGGTGGTTGTTACTCACAAACACTCGTCGCTAGCTGTTCCATTGTCTGCCGATTCCCACTCTGCTGTTTTTGTCTCATAATCACCAAACAAGAACAGTACACATTTCCTGTAATTATCTCTCATAATCAGGATAAATTTGGAACAGCCCTTAAACTAACACCAAGCAGATCAATTTTTATATTTAGGTTGAGGTTTCACACAAACTGGTTAACTAAATAATACAGAATTATTTTTCGTTAAAAAAACAACAGCACTGGTTCCGTGTCACCCATGCTATTTATCTGGCAAATTTCGTCAAAAAAAAACAACAGCACTGGTTCCGTGTCACCCATGCTATTTATCTGGCAAATTTCGTCAAAAAAAAAAACAACAGCACTGGTTCCGTGTCACCCATGCTATTTATCTGGCAAATTTCGTCAAAAAAAACAACAGCACTGGTTTTGTTTCCTGGAAGCGTCCTGCAAAACGCTTTGCTTCTCGCAAAACGTCCGCCAATGGGAAGTAAAGGGAGGGAAAAAGAGCGGGAGCAAGAGACAGGGTGCCGGAATGGACATGAGGGACAATGAGGGACAGTGAGGGAGTGTTGGTATGCAATTTTTATCCAATCGCCATCTTTCACAGTAATTCTGGACCGGCATGAGGTGGGATTGTCTGTCATGAATTTATTTGTTGATCGAACGAGTTTTAATTTGTCTAAATCCGACCAGTCGTTCCAAAGATATAAGCCTTTTTGTCGCAATACCATAAATTGGAATGAGGTAAAAATATATAAATATAAATATAATTCCCTTTCCCGGTTCCCTGTCGCTCGCCGAGCGCCGAGCAAGTTGCTCGCTCGACGAGCAAGTCGAGTGCTTTGAACAAGTGCAAAAAAAGAAGTACTTTATACGTGTACGGGTGGGTAAACGAGTGTACCAGCCTTACACGTCCTGGAAGCAAATGGTCGCAAGGTGCACGCTTGCTCCGTTTGCTCCCAGGTCACAGTAAGACCCTTAATGACCAGCGCAAAAATACGTATTCACAGAAATCATTTAGAAAAAAAAAACACGAATAAATTGCTACAGTCGTTTATCGAAGTACCATTCGTGATGGCTCACGCCACCTATCGCGGCATCGGTGCGCACGGAACCCCCCAGAACCACCTCCTTCCCCATGTATGTACAAAACTATTTCCAAGTTCGTCATCATATTGGACAAAACAAGACACACTCACCTTTTTTTTAAAGACTTGTTCGTACAATTGATGTCAGCGGTGCCTCCAAATTGTAGGGGAATTTGTAGCTGAGAGACTCACAGGACTCCAATGACCGGACACAGGTTTACAAAAGGTCTGGTTTATTAACTGGTTATTCACTTCATTCCATTTACCAAATAATACCACATAATATAATGGATCAGGTTAACTCTTTTCGCATGGTCCTTCTCGTTCGGCTGATGTTCCTCTGCCACTCCCGTTGGTCAGAGCTTCTGGTAGCAGGTCCTGTCGACTCCACGTTTGCTCTCGTTTATATGGACAAACTGGACTTAATCCCCTCTCCGCTAATGCCCCGAGGTCATGCATGTACCAAGTCCTGGTATCAGCTCGCTCCCCTCCTGTTGTGAGTTCCGTTTACCAAACGATAGGGGGGTGCTTCAGCCAGGGGCTGTGACCAGGTGGACAAGAGATTATCATGTTCGGGCGCATTCCTGACTCATTTACAAACTCGTCTTTCACAGAGTTTGCATGTAAAATGTATCTGCTTTGTTACCAGGTTAATTAATAAGTTACCAGTGCCAATTAATAAGTTACACTGAGTTACACTTCCACAGATGCCCAGGCCCTGACGCAGCAAAGCTGCCGCAAAACCATAATATTTCCACCACCATGCTTTACAGTTGGTATCAGGTTCTTGTGGTCAAATGCTGTCTTTGGTTTTCGCCAAACATGTCTTCTGGTACTGTGGCCAAATAGCTCTATTTTTGACTCATCTGTCCACAGAACATTGTTCCAGAAGTGATGGTCTTTGCCTCGGTGTTCATTGGCAAACTTTAGTCTTACCCTGATGTTATTTCTGGACAGCAAAGGTTTCCCCCTGGCACACCTCCCATGTCGATCAAATTTGTGCAGCCTCTTTCTAATGGTAGACTCGTGCACTTTGACATCAACAGTGGCAAGAGCTACCTGTAGGTCCCGTTATGACATTCTGGGGTTCTTCGAGACTTCTTTCAGCATCTTGCGGTCTGCTCTCGGGCTGAACTTGCTGGGGCGGCTTGGCCTGAACAAGTTGGCAGTTGTTTGGAATTTTCTCCACTTGTAGATGATCTTCCAGACAGTCGAATGATTGATTTCAAATTGTTTGGAGGTCTTTTAAAATCCCTTCCCAGACACGTAGGCATCTATAACCTTCTTTCTGAAGGCCTCAGAGAGCTCTTTTGATCTAGGCTTGGTGACGCCGCACACTTCAACAACAAAGAGCAAACCGAACTAAATGTCTGAGGTTTAAATAAGACAGGTTCCTCCAAGATCCTCTCTGACGATGTTCTAATCATTTGCACCTGAGCTGGTGCACCTGATTCTAATTTTAGATATTTGAAGTAGTGATAAATGTAGGGGTGTACTTACTTTTTCCACATGCAAAATTTGCATTTATGTTTATTTAAATTATACAATCGACTGCAAAATGTAAATGTTTCATGATATTTGTTATATTATATCACCTTTATCTATCAATATTGTTGAAATGAAGATCAAATAGCTGTATGTTGAAATATGTTGAAAAAGTCAAAACTTTACATGGGGTGTATTTACTTTTTCACGTGACTGTATATATGTATATATATAAATATATATATATATAAATATATATATATATATATATATATATATATATATATATATATACATACAATAATGGTATCTGTAATCTGGTTCTCCAACCTAATGAGCAGACAGCATGACGTCATCGCCATGCATGTCCGCATTGCCTGCAAAGCTCCAGAGGAACCATCTAGCAGTGCGTCATTACGGGTCATAAATTCAGATACTGTCACAAGTGCATGCAAAACTCACAGTTACCGACCTGGTTTCGCCCTTGTTGGGGCTTCATCAGGGCAACGCAGTGAGGCTTTCCATACACTTGTAACTCTGTGAACCTTTCGGTTTTTATATCAGTCACTATGCGACCTTCATATCATCAGTGGAGAACCGCCAGCAAGGTGTCCCATACAGCTGCTGCTGCACCTTGCTGGGAGCGATAAGCACCGCCTGCCACACGGTAACGTTATCTCTGGTATCCACTCATCATATGGAGTCGACCTGGTTGCGGTTGGGAGTTACTAATAATGGTATCTGTAATCTGGTTCTCCAACCTAATGAGCGGACAGCATGACGTCATCGCCATGCATGTCCGCATTGCCTGCAAAGCTCCAGAGGAACCATCTAGCAGTGCGTCATTACGGGTCATAAATTCAGATACTGTCACAAGTGCATGCAAAACTCACAGTTACCGACCTGGTTTCGCCCTTGTTGGGGCTTCATCAGGGCAACGCAGTGAGGCTTTCCATACACTTGTAACTCTGTGAACCTTTCGGTTTTTATATCAGTCACTATGCGACCTTCATATCATCAGTGGAGAACCGCCAGCAAGGTGTCCCATACAGCTGCTGCTGCACCTTGCTGGGAGCGATAAGCACCGCCTGCCACACGGTAACGTTATCTCTGGTATCCACTCATCATATGGAGTCGACCTGGTTGCGGTTGGGAGTGTTAACGTTACCGTTACCGTGTGGCAGGCGGTGCTTATCGCTCCCAGCAAGGTGCAGCAGCAGCTGTATGGGACACCTTGCTGGCGGTTCTCCACTGATGATATGAAGGTCGCATAGTGACTGATATAAAAACCGAAAGGTTCACAGAGTTACAAGTGTATGGAAAGCCTCACTGCGTTGCCCTGATTAAGCCCCAACAAGGGCGAAACCAGGTCGGTAACTGTGAGTTTTGCATGCACTTGTGACAGTATCTGAATTTATGACCCGTAATGACGCACTGCTAGATGGTTCCTCTGGAGCTTTGCAGGCAATGCGGACATGCATGGCGATGACGTCATGCTGTCCGCTCATTAGGTTGGAGAACCAGATTACAGATACCATTATTAGTAACTCCCAACCGCAACCAGGTCGACTCCATATGATGAGTGGATACCAGAGATAACGTTACCGTGTGGCAGGCGGTGCTTATCGCTCCCAGCAAGGTGCAGCAGCAGCTGTATGGGACACCTTGCTGGCGGTTCTCCACTGATGATATGAAGGTCGCATAGTGACTGATATAAAAACCGAAAGGTTCACAGAGTTACAAGTGTATGGAAAGCCTCACTGCGTTGCCCTGATGAAGCCCCAACAAGGGCGAAACCAGGTCGGTAACTGTGAGTTTTGCATGCACTTGTGACAGTATCTGAATTTATGACCCGTAATGACGCACTGCTAGATGGTTCCTCTGGAGCTTTGCAGGCAATGCGGACATGCATGGCGATGACGTCATGCTGTCCGCTCATTAGGTTGGAGAACCAGATTACAGATACCATTATTAGTAACTCCCAACCGCAACCAGGTCGACTCCATATGATGAGTGGATACCAGAGATAACGTTACCGTGTGGCAGGCGGTGCTTATCGCTCCCAGCAAGGTGCAGCAGCAGCTGTATGGGACACCTTGCTGGCGGTTCTCCACTGATGATATGAAGGTCGCATAGTGACTGATATAAAAACCGAAAGGTTCACAGAGTTACAAGTGTATGGAAAGCCTCACTGCGCTGCCCTGATGAAGCCCCAACAAGGGCGAAACCAGGTCGGTAACTGTGAGTTTTGCATGCACTTGTGACAGTATCTGAATTTATGACCCGTAATGACGCACTGCTAGATGGTTCCTCTGGAGCTTTGCAGGCAATGCGGACATGCATGGCGATGACGTCATGCTGTCCGCTCATTAGGTTGGAGAACCAGATTACAGATACCATTATTAGTAACTCCCAACCGCAACCAGGTCGACTTCATATGATGAGTGGATACCAGAGATAACGTTACCGTGTGGCAGGCGGTGCTTATCGCTCCCAGCAAGGTGCAGCAGCAGCTGTATGGGACACCTTGCTGGCGGTTCTCCACTGATGATATGAAGGTCGCATAGTGACTGATATAAAAACCGAAAGGTTCACAGAGTTACAAGTGTATGGAAAGCCTCACTGCGTTGCCCTGATGAAGCCCCAACAAGGGCGAAACCAGGTCGGTAACTGTGAGTTTTGCATGCACTTGTGACAGTATCTGAATTTATGACCCGTAATGACGCACTGCTAGATGGTTCCTCTGGAGCTTTGCAGGCAATGCGGACATGCATGGCGATGACGTCATGCTGTCCGCTCATTAGGTTGGAGAACCAGATTACAGATACCATTATTAGTAACTCCCAACCGCAACCAGGTCGACTCCATATGATGAGTGGATACCAGAGATAACGTTACCGTGTGGCAGGCGGTGCTTATCGCTCCCAGCAAGGTGCAGCAGCAGCTGTTTGGGACACCTTGCTGGCGGTTCTCCACTGATGATATGAAGGTCGCATAGTGACTGATATATACATACATACATATATATATATATATATATTTATATTTATATATATATTTATATATATATACATACATATATTGTCCTGTGAATGGCTCTATTAAAACTGAGCACACCACGGATGACCAATTGAGCATTAATTTGAGGCGACGATCAAACACGGACTCACGATATATGCGCGGGAGGAAAGGAGAGGAAGAAGAAGCGGAAGCTCTTACCTGTCAGTCCCGAACAGTCTTCACACCTGCAAATTAATTCACACGAAAACGCTTTTATGTGCAAAAATAAACATGGCTTTATTGCCGGACCCCGAGAACAATGAACGCGATGGTTACTAAAACCACCTAATGAGCGCTCCTATACCAGACGTATCAAACAAACAAGGGAGGCTATAAATGAAAAGAACCATTGTTTGTGGTGTGAGCTTATATCCGTCTGGCTGCAGTATCAGGGATCGTCAGGCTCGAGCACGTCGTCCGAACACGGCTCCGGTTGGCGGGAAGAAGGCCGATCGGCCGTTGGTGCGAACCAGGCCTCGACGCGCCCCTGCTCGCGCGCTGCTAGGCCAATGTACGCTGCAGAGCAGCAAGCCTTGTGCCCCTGCGCGATCGCTCGTGATGTCCGGAACCAAAGGAGAGAGTTGATGGTCTCGGAAGGCGTGAGGGGCAGCAGGAGAAATAGGGAAAAGAGTCTACGGCGAGGAGAAGGACGTCCGGGCACGAAGGAATCCAGAACCAGAGGGCAGAAGGGCCAAGCGCAAGAGGACTAATGTCGGTCTCTCTTCCCTTTTTATCAACCCCTCATAACATCTTCTCTGACACCCCTTGTGACATCTCCCTCTCTGCCAATTAAATCCCTGCCAGACAACATTACAGGCTCAAATCTCCACCAATGGCTGCGTCACTTCTCTCTCCTCTCATTGGTTGGTGGCCAACCAGTTCGTAGCTTCCTTCCACCTTCCTTCCACCAATCAGTGGCCAGCTTCTTGCCCCTGACTTGACCAACTTCAAGCTTCATCCTGCCTCGTCTCCCTATTGGTGGTGTCTTGTCCAATGGTGTGATCTCCCCACCAAACCCCTCGGCCAATCCTTCGCGAGGTGCGCGTGGCCTCAGCCTGCTTGAGCAATGTGTGTCTGCCAAGTCAGGGTTGTCAGCCCAAGTGCGTCATCTGGGTTCCGGTTAGTTTTATTGTGAGAGGGGAATTTTATTAGTGTATGCGCTAATGGGGGATGGATTCCTAACTAGTGTCTATGTGCGTTGCCATACGGGACAATGGAATGATCACAGGTTTCACACACAGGGGAATTAGCATAATCCCTATTCTACTTATCACAAGGCCATCTTTGTATGACCACAAATATACACTTAATCCGACATCCGGGCTAGACAGGTCCTCCACTTATTTACATTGAGATGGTTCTTCTTTTTCACGACAGTCGGAGCACCTATATATGCAGATCTACCTTACTCTATATATGTCACTATCTCAAAATTCATAACAATATACTGTATATGTATACACTGGGAGTGTTTTAGGCGGGAAAAAAAAATTGAAAATAAAAAGTTCGTTTTTTTGGAGTTAAAAAAAATACGCTCGATAGTGCCGAAGCCTTTTTAAATTAATGACAACAACACCAACAACATGCATTTTAAGGCCATTTTCCCTGCTAGAGCGGGGGTTAGCCTTGCGGTCCCCATGACAATCTTCTCCATTTTGCCCTATTTTCTGCATCTCTCCTTGTTAACCCCCTTGCCCGCATTTCTTCTTCCACCATCTTTAGCCAAGTCTTTCTCGGTCCTCCACGTCCTCTACTTCCTTCTACATCAATTTCCATCACTCTTCTCAACCAGTCACTTTCATCCTTCCTCAACACATGACCAAACCATCTCAGCCTGTTCCTCTTCACAGCATCCATCACAGGCAATATTCCCATCATCTTTCGCAATTCATCATTTGTCTTCCTCTCTCTCAATGATACTCCGCACATCCATCGAAGCATTCGCATTTCCACCCTTTCCAGCCTTCGTTGCTGCTCTACGTTCATTACCCATGTCTCGCTCCCATAAATCATAACACTTCTCACACATGCAGCATACACCTTTCCCTTCAGCTTCAGCGACACTCTCCTCCTCATCAGCACGCCACTCAGTTCCCGAAACTTCTTCCATGCACATCTCACTCGAGCAACCGTTGCCGAGTCTGATCCACCTTCTCCATTCAGCATGTCTCTGAGGTAGCAAAATGTTTTCACACCTTCCAGCTTCACGCCGTCTCCAAGATCCAACTCAACATTTCCTCCATCTGCAGCTCCCTCTGTGCACAACTTACATTTGAATGTAGCTGCCACACTGGTAAATGACCCTCTCAGACCACTACATTTTTGATGAACCCACTCAGCACACATTGTACATTGAATGGAGTTCACTCCGACACCCTTCCTGCACACAGCACACGGCCACTTCCCAGTTCTTTCCACCTCACCACATGCTTTACCACTTGCCATCACCTTCGTCTTTCCTATATTCACTTTCAGACCTTTTGTCTCCATACATTCCTTCCACTTGTTCATCTTTTCCTTCAGTCCATCCATACTTTCCGCAATCAACACCAGATCATCTGCATACAACAACTCCCACGGTAAACCCTCCTTTACGTTCTGAGCCAGCACCTCCATCACAGCTACAAATAGTAGTGGACTTAGTACCGACCCCTGATGCACTCCCACCTTCACCTCAAACTCACCACTGTTCCCGTCCTTCATCCTTACAGCTGTGCACGCTCTTTTGTACATTGCCATCACTACTCTGATCAACCATTCCTGCACTCCTAACTTCCTCAATGCCCATGTCAATACTTTGCGTGGAACCCTATCGAATGCTTTCTCCAGATCAACAAACCCAAAAAACAACTTCTTCCTCTTCTCCATGTACTTCTCCTGCAACTGCCTCACAATGAAAAGTGCATCTGTCGTTCCTCTTCCTGGCATAAATCCAAACTGCATTTCGTCGATCTTCACTTTCTTCCTTATCCTCCTCTCCAACACCCTTTCCAATACCTTCATTCCATGCTCCAATAACTTTATCGCTCGGTATGAGCCACACTCTAGAGGGTCACCTTTCCCCTTGTATAGAGGGACGAGGGTACTCAGTTCCCAATCCACTGGAATGCGGCCTTCTTTCACCACCAGATTACAGATCTCTGTCATTCTCTTCACACCCCAACTTCCTGCTGCCTTCAACATATCTCCCACAACTCCCGTCGGCCCTCCCGCTTTTCCACTCTTCATTGTTTTTATCACTTCCTCAAATTCCTTCTCAGTTATCTTCTCTGCCGGTCCTAAAACTGGGTTACTCTCTATGTTGCCATCCCATTCATTCTCTGTATTCAACAGCATTTCCATATATCTTTTCCATCTTCCTTTAATTCCATCTGGGTCGACAACGATTTGTCCCACTTCATCCTTCAAGCAACTCACCCCCATCACGTCACACCTCTCTTTCGCTATGTGCTTTGCAATCTTGAATACGGCTTTCTGACCCTCTTCCGAATCCAAGCGTTCTCCGAACATTTTCCTACATGCCTCCTGCGCCTTTGCTACCTCTTTCTTTGCAGCCTTCCTGGCTGCCTTATAACTTTCATGCTCTGCTGTTTCTGCTCCCGTACCCTTCGCCTTCTGCCACTCCTTGAACTTCTTCCTCTTCTCATCAATCCTCTTTCCAACTTCATCCCACCACCATGTTGCCGAGTGCCTCGGTGGTCCTTTTGTCCATCCACATACCTCACCAACGGCTCCCAACAGACTAGCTTTCATTGACTTCCAACCACTTTCAAGCTCAATCACATCATCCTCTACCCTACTCAGCCTCTCTTTTAATGCCTCCCTTACTGTCACCTCTTTCAACCTCCACACCTTCATTCTTGGTTGGTACTTCACCCGCCGAGCTCTCCTCGCACCTTTCACCCTTATGTCGCCGACAACCAAGTGGTGCTGTGAAACAGCCTCCTCCCCCGGGATCACCTTTGTCCCGGAGGTGCCCCCTATCTCGCCTACGCACCATCAGGTAGTCAACGGTTGTCGTCGACCCACCTGATGTGTATGTAACAAGCTTATTATCCTCTTTCTGGAACTGAGTATTACAAATCAACAAATCAGCTCCATCAGCAAACTCCAAAATCCTTTCACCTTCTCCATTTCTCACACCATATCCGTAACCCCCATGAACTCCCTCAAAACCATCCATACTCCTTCCCACATGTCCATTCAGGTCTCCTCCCACCACAACAACTTCTTCATCTTTCACGTTTTCCATCAGCTTCTCTATCGCACACCAGAACTTGTCCTTCTCTTCATTGCTTCGACCAACCTGCGGAGCATATCCCGAGATGACGTTCACCAAGAGCTTTCCAATCATCATTTTCAACATCATCAACCTATCACTCACTCTAGTCACACTCACCACACTGTCTACAAACTCCTCAGAAAACAGGACACCAACACCATTCACGCCCTCCGGGCACCCTTGCCACACAAACTTGTATTTCTGTCCCTGCCTACCCTTCACCATTCTCACACCACTTCCCTTCCATCTCGTCTCTTGCACACAACATATGTCCACTCTTCTTCTGACCAATACTTCCACCACTTCTCCTGATCTCCCTGTCATTGTCCCTACATTCCATGTCCCAAACCTCAGAAACCGATCTCCACTTCGGGCTGCACCCTGCCAATATGTAGTTGTAATTGTCATGGTTCTCTTTTTGAGGCAATGTTTTTATGGCCGGATGCCCTTCCTGGCGCCAACCCTCTTAGTCGTCTCTTACGACACGCAGGGATACGGTGTACCTATTCTGACCAGGGTACACACAAATGAATTAATGACAGTTATATACAAGTACACATTCGCATAAATAAATACAAAACAATCACCAGACATTTGAATACAAATAAATCAAACAATTCCAGAAGTGTACGAAGTTGGTAGTATGGCTTCTTCTTCTTCCTGATCGGCAACACACTTAACTCAGAAACGTGATGAACGCCACATTCACCCACCAGCATATATATGAACCCCCTTCCTCTCCTGCCTCCATTCCCCTCCCCTCCCCCCCTTCCCCTCCCCTTCTCCCCCTTCCCCTCCTCTTCTCCACCTTCCCCTCCCCTTCCCCCCTCTTTCCACCTCCTCCCCCTTTCCCCCTGTCCCACTCCCCCTCCCGCTTATCCTCCTCCCCTTCCCCCGTCCCCTCCCCTCTCCACTCCCCCCTCTCCACTCCCCCCCTCTCCTCCCCCTCCCCTCCCCTCCCTTCTGTGCAAGATTCTTCTTTCTCTTCAACCTTCTCTTTGTAGAAAGAAACAATAGTTGCGACACTCTCCAGGTAAAAACCAAATGCCTCACAACTGCTTTGTTTCCATGAGAGGTTGTCAGAATCAACCCCTGTAGACAGTGAACTTGTTCGGAAATTTCATCCCCTCTCTCTTGAAGCCAACCCAGCTCTCTCCACACTCAATTTTTATTTTTACTTCATTCTCTAACAGTTGTTAACATCCTTGTATATTTTTACAAACAATGCTTATGTGTGTTTTTGATTCCTAAATGTCTTTCTCACAGTTTGTGGGCAGTGTCTTATGGTTCAACGTTTTATATTTGGTCACCTGGGGAAAGGTGCATGTTTGATGCTGTTTTTGATTGTTAACAACAAAAATAGATTTTATGTCTCATATTTTACATTCAGTAAATCTTTCTCAGTATCGAAATAGTAATGTCTTGTCAATGACTGTGTCTATTATTAAGGTTTTTAACCTGCAAGTTGGGCCTCTTGAGCTTGTTTTTTACTAGGCAGGATGAACAAGACCCGTCACCTATGATTGAGCGCCAAACTTATACATATTGCAAACCATGGTGCCTGTGCGTGCGTTCGTCTGTCTCCCGTTTACGGAGACCACTTCCACTGTGTTTCAAAAGCTGATGATTGGTTATTTTGCATTTTCCTTTCACCTTTATTGATGCAATATAGTCAATGACTTTGTCCATGCCAGTAATCTTTAAAATCAACATGAACATCGATATTGAAGTAGATTTAAAACAGATCTTCATGGAGTAACTCACTATTTAAAATAGCTATATTTTGCCCTCTCGTTAAAAATCCAACCTCCTCCGCCCAATGTTGCACCACCATTTCACGGTTTACGGTACAAGTATCTCAGAGCTTTCGCTCTGAATGAAACGAAGAGTGCAACACAATTCATCTTTTTGAAGTCCATGAAATAATTTAAATTGATAGATTAACTTAATCTGTTTTTTCATAACTGGGGACGGGTACTTATGCTTGTTTTTCCCATCACTGGGGACGGGTACTTTTGCTCGTTGATAATATGGTGAAGAGTAAATTATTGTCATTTAATTAATAAAGGTAAAATTATTTGAGAGGGATAATCAAGAATTATGTGGTCTGTCATTAAAAAGTCAATGACCTTTTCCTGTTTTCCTACTTCTGTGCAAGATAACTGACTTGCCGATCAACTCGGCCTAATTCAAAATGGCGTCACCATCATTGAACTTGATTGAGACACCACTAAAGGATAAATATGAAAGCAGACTTCCTTCTTGTCCACCTTGTATCTATTGATAGTCTACGCTCTATGAAACTGAAGGCAGTTTCCCAACAGGAATATTTAATATTTTTTATATTCAAATATTATGCAAACTTTTATATCTTTTGATCAAAATTGTTTTATCACCATCATGAATTTCCACACTTCCTGTTTAATATTAGTTTGTATAACTAATGAAGAACCTATCATTATGGATAGGTTATACATTATGGAATCCGTTCATCTGCATAAGATGGTGAATATGCAGCACTTCTTGGTGAGGTCAGTCATGTGTTGCACTTCCATTGGTGACCGAACAAGCCAATTTGGAAGTGACAGAGTCTACCACAGGTGCCGTATCTGAAGTAGGTGGCGTGGTTGTCGTGTCCTGTATTTGTGGGGTGATTCTGTTTGCAGCGACAGCGTCTGTTGTGCAGCGGCTCCAACCACTAGCCATCATGATGGCTTATTCCAGCCCATAAGTGATATTGCAAAGTGCCTCTCGGGTTAGCTACAGTTTCCCAAGTGTCAAAAATGATGTCTATGGCTTTCATATCCCGCTTACAGACATCCTTATACAGTACATCAGCTTCAAGCGCCATTTTGGTATTTTGGCCCCGGCTATCTCCACATATAGGGCGTCCTCTGGGAAGCGTCCATCATCCATCCTGTGCACATGCACACTCCATCGAAGTCGTCTTTGCTTAATGGGTGCAAGGACGCTTGGCAGATTTGCCTGGGAGAGGACTTCTGCATTTGTGCATCTGTCCCTCCATGTGATGACAAGGATGTGTTGTAGACAGCGAAGATGAAAATTATTGAATCGCTGTTCTTGGCAGCTATAAGTCATCCATGTTTCACAGCCATAAACTAGGGTGCTAATAAACGCATGCCTTGTAGATTAGCATCTTGGTCCTGAGGGTCAGCTTGCTGTTCTTCCATGCCCCCTTTGTTAGACGACCAAAGGTGGTGGATACCTTCCCGATGCGTACATTCAGTTCATTATTGAGAGACAGGTTGTTAGTCACGATAGACCCAAGATAACTGAATTTGCTGACTACAGTGTGTTTCAAAAAGAGTGATACAACTTTGAAGTTTATTTACAAAAAAACAGAAACTTCAGGAACGTGAACCAAACATTTCTTGAAAGCTTATGGCATGGTATTGTTGTCGGGAGGGGAGAGCAATATCTAGAGTCAGGTAGATCTGAATATGTAACATGCTTCGTCTGTCACGATAAGGAATCTGCCCTGTAATAAGTTCTGTGTGTAGTCCGGTTTGTCGGTTAAGGAGTATACCTGTGAACATACCAGGATGTTCGTGTGCTAGGTAGTTGTAGGGATTAAAGATAACAGCCCTTGTGTGTCAAACCTGGTAATCAAACCTTTGTCCCTTATGGCAATGCACACCAACATAAACACTTAGATAGGCCCTTAGTGCAACATTAAATAATCCCTTTCCCTTACCACAACGACTTTCGAAGACGGACAGGAAGCCAGATCAAGACACCGCCGATGATGGCTGCCGCCGGCCGCACCACCAGCTCACCTGGCAACATCGCGTGGTACGGGCTGTGATTGGTTGGAGCGGGAGGCACTCGACCAATGAAAGAAAGCCAGCGAGTGCGAACCTGCAGCCAACCAAGGGGAGGAGAACGAAGACGCAGCTGGGAGGGAGGTGACTCATTTGAAGGAAGGGTCTGGAAAGTTCGATGGGGAGGAGGAGGTTATAAAAAGGGGGCGCTGCACGACATTCGCTCTCTTGGAGTTGGCCTGGGGGTCTCAGAGCGTGCAATCGCATTCCTTTCTCTTGGCTTCTTCTCATCTAGATGCTGTTCTCTCCTCCTGCACACTCCCCATTCCTGTCTCTGTGTGCCTCGTGCTTGGAGATCTGCCCCTTCGGGTTGGAGAGTGGTCTCATGTGGGGATCGCTGGTGGTACTTTGGTGCCGCGTGATGATTGTGGTGCTTTTGGTGCTGCGTGGTGCTTTTGGTGCTTTGGTGCCACGTGGTGCTTTTGAGGTGCTTCTGGACGCGTGGTGCATTGGCGTGGTGCTTGGAGCCGGACGAGACCGCGTTGGACGACGGACGTACCACAGATAAGGCTGCACTCACACCCCACATTTACGAGTACACGACGTTTCTTTTTATTAATCCATTCCTGTGTGCTGTTTCTGAAGTGAGTTGTAGGGACGTTCCAATTTACGACTTTTATTTAATATCGCAGTTACCTGTCCCTACCCTTTTATTACAATAAACCCTTTTATTATTTCTCATTCCCTTCAAATCTTGTGTTCGTTTGAGTTCGTTCCCCTTCCACAGTTATGCGCTTTTACCTCATTTTCCGCTTCCCTTCTTCTCCCGTGCGGTTGATAGCAAAAGCAAAATCCGTGTTTGGTCGTCGCCTCCAGTAGATCCGTTTGGTCCATCCGCGGTCCCTGGTGTTAACCGGAGGGATTCGCACGACAGTATTTTCTATCACTGTTTGCGTTTGCAGTAAGTCACTGCTAGAGTTAGTGAGAGGCCAAGGTCTGAAATTGGCATTTATGCAAAATCCTTGTAATTGGCGTTCTCGATGTGTGCCCCTCCGTGGTTCAGACAGGCATTGATCCTGACTCCAAAGTTCTGTCCAACTTTCCTGTAGGTCTCGGGTGGTTCTGTCCCACAGAAAATGTTATTGTGGTTGTTGATGGCACCGTTCAAGTGGAAATGGGCTTCATCACTGAACCACATCAGGTTGATCCAGTTTGGGTACTGCTCCATCTTGTCGCTGAGCCAATTACACATTTCAAGTCTCCTTCTCATGTCATCTTGACTCAGTTTATGCCTAATATAGATGATCCATGGGAAAGGCTTCAGTTCCTTAGTGAGGATATGCCAGACTGATGTTGGTTTAATGCCCGGCTCCTATGAGCGCCTGCAGTGGCATCACTTCTTGGGATTGTCCACTGCAGAATCCCTCACGCCGTCGATGTTGGCTTGACTCTTTGTTACTGATGCTGGCTGCCTGCCACTGTTGCCCTTGCTCTGGTTGTGCACTGTACTCTTGTGCTCAAAATGTTTCACAATACGTTGACTGGCACAATTGGTGGGTCCATCACGTGTTCTTAGGTCGTATTCCCGGCAGAACCTCCGGCGGGTGTCTCCATATGATTTAGTCATGCCACAGAGCCACCACTTTTGTCTTCTGTTCCATTGTCAATGGCATAGTTGAGCTATGGAGCTAGAAATCCTATGGAAGAAATACCACGATAACACCAACAATCCCTGAAAAGGAAAACGGTATAGGTAAAAAAATAAAGACATGGCAGGAAGTCAAAGTTGTATCAATCTTTTTGAAAGCACTGTAGTTCCAGCGGAATATTGTTTAGTGTAATCAGGGGCTGGGTTGTGACACCTTGCCCCAACACCATCGTTTTATTGACACTAATGGTGAGAGAGAACATCATGCACGCATGAGCTTCTGGAGCTGGTCCTCTATGTAGGTGACAAGTGCAGCATCGTAGGCATGGAGAAGTTCTCTGATCAGGACATGCCGCACTTTTTTCTTTGCTCTTAATTTTGACAGGTTATACAGCTTGCCATCTGTCCTGGTGTGATGGTCGATTCCTCCCATGTCCGCAGGGAAGGAGTAGCTCAGAAGTACCGAGAAAAAAATACCAAACAGATTTGGAGCCAGGACACAGCTCTGCTTCACTCTGTTTTTTTTTTTTCTCAAAACTTTTTCTGAGCAGACAGATTAATTCCCCCAGAATTCGTATTTTAGTATGACTCGTAATACCACTTCCCACTTGGGGTCTTCCCACCTACCTGAACACCGGGATTATGAATTACTTTACCTTCTAAAGCCCTCCGGTGCACACCGCAAACAATCATCTGGTATCAGACCATAAAGAGCTTTATGTGTGCATGAAAGTTACAAACAAACAAACAAACAAACAAACAAACAGACACTTCTCAAATTAGAATATGATTGATTTTATCTTTTTTTATTATTATTATTGTATCACGGTTTCAGTATGTCAAACTGGCCATCACACCATCCTTGGAATATATATATATATATATATTGTAACGAATTTGAGAAGTGTAACGAATTTGAGAAAATGTAAAGAATGTGAGAATTATGGTTTTGTTGTGTGTAAATGGCACCCTCCGTAATGTAAAGAAAGGTCGAAGCTCGTCCTCTTCGTTAATTCCATAAACCTACACACAGGACACCATATATCCTTTTAAATAGTTAGTCCCTTATTCTATGTAGGTTAAGGATGTGTTTCCCAATAGTTTGACTCTTCATTGCACCGAATTAAATAAGAGTAGGTCCCTCCGACGCCCCATGGCATCTTCCAAGTGCCAGGTTTGCCAGGTTTGCTGCATTTGACTCCATTACGCACGAGGTAACCACGAAGAAGAAAGGCGGGTCTCCACCTCATCATAGAGGGGAGGAGTGAGTCGGCCCCGCTCAACCAACCCAGAACGAGGGGTTTGGCTTGAGAGGGTGGAGAGAGAACACTTGGGGGAGGTTCGCAAAGGTTGAAGGGCGGGGCCTATATAATCCGCAGCGGGACGCTCCCCACGGCAGATGAGCTGAGAGGAGAGATGAGTTCTGAGTCCAGGAGATGAGCAGGTGTGACCAAGCCGCTGTGACACGTGCCGCGCTGCAGGAGAAACGGACCGAGGCAACGCAAGGAGCGCGCGAAGCAGCAGTGCGGACAAAGGAACTTCGCCCGTGCAGTTTGGGAACGACCGCGGCTCAGTTTCTTGACGGCGATGCCTTCCGGCCCGACCGTGCCCAGTCCCCGTTGAACCTTCCTTGCCTCTCAAAGCCATCCATCTCCAAGCCATTCGTTCCTGCCATCATTTCCCCATGTAAGTGTGAATGTTTGTCCGTCTTCCACGTTGTCCTGGGGTTTATTAATTAAGCTTGTATAGGTAAGCTAATGATTTTGTTGGAACCCATCTGTGGATCGGTCCCATCGGCCGATGGGTCTGACCCATCTGTGGATGCACGAGAAATGACAATGCAGACCCATCGGCCGATGGGTCTGCGCCATCTGCGGATGTGTTGTTCACCTTGAAGGAATGTGTTGACAGAATGGTGCTCTTCAATCAGGTACACAGTCATTGGAATTACATGTGGTAGGAATTTAACAGAGATGATTTTTAACACAAACAATACAATACGTTAAACAGAATTTACGGATACAATACGGATACAATTACGGATACAATTACGGATACAATTTACGGAATACGGATACAATACGTTAAACAGAATTTAACAGAGATGAATTATGATGCATACACATTCCTTCAAGGTGAACAACACATCCGCAGATGGCGCAGACCCATCGGCCGATGGGTCTGCATTGTCATTTCTCGTGCATCCACAGATGGGTCAGACCCATCGGCCGATGGGACCGATCCACAGATGGGTTCCAACAATTTCACTGTGTCTCCTGCTCCTTCCATTTCCCTGTATATAACCTTGACTGCTCTCTTTGCTTTGGCTTGTGTAAATAATTAATAAATCCTGTTATTCCTCCGTACTTCTTCTTCTTCTTCATTCTCGTTCGGTCGCTTTAGTGGTTTCAATATTGAGTGTACGTGGCGCGATTCGGCCAACGTTCAGGATCGGGTTTAGTGAAGGCTAATGACTCGAACTTCGGGTTGCTAAAAACCGCTCGGCAACTAACGAGACCATCCAAACCGGGGTTCGAGCGGTACTTGTCTCCCCAGTCTGCGGAGGGAGGGATAAAGGTATTCGGGATAAACCCTGGACCCATAACCCTGATCCGTTCCATCCCGCGGGATAGCGTTACAAGTGCCAGGAGCGGAGACGGTCAGCTTAACAAGACAAGGGACTAACCACCCCTTGCTAAGAGGGAAGAGCCGTACTCCGTATCCGTAACAATATATATAGGACTAGATACTGTGATCTTACAACGATGGTAACTCCAAGCAAATAGCCTCCTCTCCCTGTGATTCAATAATGAATGGTTCTTTGGTGCTTGAAAAACACTACTTGGTCATAATCTCAAGTCCAATTAAAAGCATCTGCCCGATGAATTAACGCATAAACTGTCAAAATAGTGCCCGCGAGAGCGATGATGCGCTGGTCGCGAGTGCAGTGCAGGTGTGGCATCGCATGGAAATAATGTTTTGAAAACGCAGTACAAAGTAAGATTTGGCACGTTTGGGAACTCGTCTGCTCCCGCAGTCGAATCTCTTCTTGCTTCTGACAATAAAATATAAAACACCGAACACTCCCAATTTAGACTTGACAGATGCATTTGCAAAGTTCAATAAACAGCACGGTACTCTCGAGAGCTGCAAAAAGACAAGGGAATGTTCAAACGCATTGCTTTTCAACCTTTCCAGGCACCAGAGCTGCAGTGGCATCATTGTTGTTATTTTATACAGGTTTTCACACTTGGAAGAGCTTAACAACAGGGGCAAAGGATCAGTAAACAAAATGGGGCAAATGGAAAACAGTTGGATGACAAATGAATAAACCACAGCACAAGGAAGAGAAAGGAATTGCCGAAGTGTGTGAAAAGGGGCTCAGCAGGTATAGTGAAGCTCAGTAGTGGAAATGAGAGAGACCATGGGCAGGAGACATGAATTCTTGTGAGGAGGAGTTTGGGAAGTGAATTCAGGAAGACACTGACATAGATGAGATAATAGGAATATGAAAGAATACATCATCTGGATTAAGGTAGATTTAATACAGGTCTTCATGGAGTTACAACAAAAGGTGTTTGGCTCAGTGCGTGTTACCTGGGGGGGGAGGCAGAGGCTGTGTGTGTGGTGGTGAGGTGGCATGAGGAGGAAGATGATAACAGAGCTGTTGAAAAACTGCCTGGCTATCAACTTGGCCCTACGGTGAGCAGGAAGCAGACCATGAGACTCAGTCTCTTGACATAAAATTCCATTGACACCGAGAGACCTTGATCCAGGGAACTCAAGGGCGAGGGGGATGGGGCGGGTGGAAACTAGCAGCACCCCACCATTTCACCATAGGGAGGCCATATTCCATGAGTCTCAATGAAGGCTCTGTGCACTAGTATAAGCTGAACATGGTAGAGGAAGGATTTAGGACTGGTGGGAATTTTGAGGTAGCTTTGGAAGCTAAGCTTGACCCATCCAAGACAAGTTATAGTTGATAGTGACCCCCCAGGAGTTCTAGAGCCATTTTGATGAAGATAACTACAACAAAGAAACTAGAGAGTTCATAGAACACCTTACCCCACGCAGTCTTGAGAAAAAGGACATGGGAGAAGTCTTTTAAACTCTTGCTTTGCATTTCCGAGAACAACCTATATTTCCTACAACCGCCATTTTTGTCTGAATTTCGATTAATCACCAATGCGAAGAGTTCGATCGGCACATTTGATTGGTTGAGATGGTGTAAAATGGCGTGATGTTTTGTCCAAGTACTACTAAACTGGAGGTTTTTGGAAGTGACAAGAAGGCGATTTTGGTTCTAGTGTTGAAGTTTATAATTCAGTTTAAATAAAATAAAGGCTTTAAAGGACTGTAGAAATGATTTTTTCCGCAAGTTTACTGCCGTCGATGCACCGTCTTTTACAATTTACACCACCTGGTTGAGGACATTAAATTAGTTATTCGTGCTTGGTCTTTGCATCCTTTATAACATCCCTAGCAACAGTAAGTTTCTGTTCAGAATGATTTTCAGTCTTGTTTCACTGCCAGACAGCGGAGAAGTCAACAAGTCACTTGAGCCGTCTCGTCATCTTAAGTAGTTGAGGTCACATCTCAGGTCAAGTCTCAAGTCTTCGATGGTAAGTCTCAAGTAAAGTCCCAAGTCTTTCATGGTAAGTCTCAAGTCAAGTCTCAAGTCTTTGATGTTAAGTCCCAAGTCTTTGATGGTAAGTCTCAAGTCGAGTCTCAAGTCTTTGATGGCAAGCCCCAAGTCAAGTCTCAAGTCTTTGATGTTAAGTCCCAAGTCTTTGATGGTAAGTCTCAAGTCGAGTCTCAAGTCTTTGATGGCAAGCCCCAAGTCAAGTCTCAAGTCTTTGATGTTAAGTCCCAAGTCTTTGATGGTAAGTTTCAAGTCGAGTCTCAAGTCTTTGATGGCAAGCCCCAAGTCAAGTCTCAAGTCTTTGGTGGCAAGTCTGAAGTCAAATCTCAAGTATTTGATGGCAAGTCTCAAATCACCGTAGTATTACTTGAACTGGTGTTGAGTCCCACATTCACCTATAAAGCTTGTAGAAGTAATGACACAGGTTCTGAAAAGCTTCATTTATGTACCTTCATTTATGTAAAGACACTTCATTTATGTATGTATGTTCTGAAAAGCTGTTTGACTTAAGTTTTCATCTGTCAACTTCATACAGTGAACATTTTTGGCTTTGTTCCCTGCAAAAACAAGTTTCTATTAAATTTACTTCTCCTATATCTAGTGTACCTACTTGAACATATGTACATGAGATGAGACTTGTCGGTGACCTCAGCTTACGTTGAAATCGTTTACACGTAGAACCAAAGCATCCAATGTGGAATGGGTAAGGACATTTGATAATTTACTTGTACTGTACATTTATTATTATTTACGTTAACAATTTTTTTGGATCATTGAGATCATTGGAATCTCTCGTGGTAGTCGATGTGTCGCATCACTTCACTTCGCCATCGCTGAGAAGATCTCTCTGTCTTCTTCCACCTCCTTTCTCATCTTCCAACGTATAACTGAGTAACTTCAATTGGTGTCCTTCAAGATAACATACTTTTTAATGTTGTCCTTTTAAAAAGATGTCATGATGTAATTTACAATTTTTGACGAAGCTTAAAGAATCCAAGTCAACTGACATATTTCAATTTTCACAAAATCATTTTATCGGGTCAATATGTGCATGTGGTTACGGATCAGGGGCCTGGTTTACCCCAGCATGCATGTTCATGGTTTACCTTTGAATGAAGTTGTTTCACAAGTTGCCATGTTGATAAGATTGTTGCTTGGACATGGTGTGCTGCCTGGAGAGTTGTTGCGGTTAGGGTTATGGACTGATTTGGCCAAAGGTTGCTGGACAGGTCGGGTGTGTGACAAGGAAGAATTGATCCAATTTTGATGAAGATCCAGATGCGGATAAGAGAAATAAAAAAATTTTTGGGGGGGATTCTTCACCATTCAGAGATTTTTTTTTTTTTTTTGTTGTTGTTGTATACTGAATCGAGGCTCGAGAAAGAGCTAACATTTATTTCACAAACAAATCAACCAGACAAACAAAATATACAAAAAGAGGGAGCGGAAGACAAGATGGGGAGAGAAGGGGAAGCACACAACCACAACATTTGAGAGCAGGGAGAAGTGTGGGAGGGAGAGGGCTTGGGGGCAGGAGGCGTGGGAAGGGGGGGGGGGGGGGGACTGGGACCAAAGATGGGACCAAAAACGATATATAGCATGATATTTCAAAACGTTGTGGATGGCTTATGAGCAAACTAGGTGGATGAGTTGGTTATGTGACAAGAACAAGACGATGATATTTTGGTTCAGGTCAGAATCCAAATCCACTCAATAGGTGGGATATAAAACGTAAACTGTTCAGCCTGGCGGGGGTATGCTCTTTCTTTTTTTTCTTTTTTTTTGTATACAAGATCGAGGCTCGTGTAAGAGTTAACATTAATAACAAAAAATAAACCGACACATAAGACGAAATCAAGGGAGCGGGAGACAGGATGGGGAGAGGGAGAAGCACACAAGTACAACATTTGAGAGCAGGGACATCGGGAGATCTGTGGGAGGGAGAGGGCTTGGGGGGGTGGAGGCATGGGAAGGGGGGTGGGTGTGGGAGAGGTATAAAACACATGGACACTGCTAGGACTTCCAGGAAAGAAGTCGGTATTTCAGAAAAATTGATCTGGGGTGGATCTCTTTACCCACTGTTGTTCTTGTGATCCCGTTCGCTGCACAGCACGAGGTTTTGTAATCACGTGTGTGTGTGTGTGTGTGTGTGTGTGTGTGTGTGTGTGTGTGTGTGTGTGTGTGTGTGTGTGTGTGTGTGTGTGTGTCTGTCCGGGCTTTAACCTTTTTACCATTTGGGTGTTGTCATCAAATTTTCACGAAAGCTTTGTGATAATACAGAGAAGGCAAATTAATAATTGTATCAAAAGGTCAAAGGTCAGCATCACATAAAATCATCAATTTTCATCCAATTGTCGTGAAAGTTCAATTTACCATTTGAGTTTTATCAAATTTTCACGGAAGCTTTCTTATGAGACTATGGAGAAAATAAATTAATAGTTTTCTCAAAAGGTCAAGTGTCACTTAAAATCATCAATTTTCATCCGATTGACCTGAAAGTTTAAGAATTTACATATTGGCTCACTGAATTGGTTGACCAATGAAAAGCTAGAAGTTGGTTGTTTTTTTTTAGATCAAAAGGTCAATTGTCAAGTTTGCATAAAATCTCCAATTTCCACCCGATTGACCTGAAATGTATAAAATTTGCATATTGAGTCACCGAATTGGTTGACTAATCAAAACTTATGAGTCGATTGGTTTTTTTTAGATCAAAAAGTCAAAGGTCATGGCTTTGTTACCACTGCATCATATCTTGTAGTGAGCATAATACAACGTTCACAATACGAATGAAAATAAGGAGTTTGAAAGGAAATAAATAACTAACTCTACAATAAAACAAAGTGTATTTGATGTGTGCAATGAAAGAGGAAGGGAGAATTTGATTTGACATTTTACCTTAATCCAAAAACACACATGTTTCCACTTCTATAGCAGGTACCCTTTCAGGTCAAACGTGAGAGTTACCTTAGAAACAGTACTAAAGCAGCAGCCACTTCATTACCGTGTATTTTTTGGATAGTCAGTCGAGGCTCGTGGAACAGCTAACACATAGAACACATAATAAAGGGAGCAGGAGACAAGAGGGGGGAGAGAGGGATGCACAACACCAGTAGAGAACAGGGTCATCAGGAGGTCTGTGGAAGGGTGAGGGCTGGAGCAGGTACACGGGATAAATAAGATGGACACTGCAGAGGATGTCAGGAAAGAAAACAGGGAATTTGAAGGAGGTGGATCTGGGGTGGATTAACGGGGGTAGAAAAGATCAAGGTTTTGGATGTGGGAAGATAAGAGATGGTGGTGAACAGCTGCTTTGAAGACCTGGAGGGAGGAGTGGGATTGAATGGAGTGGGGGAGTTTGTTCCAGAGGAGGGAGAAAAGGGGAATGAAAGAGTGAAGGTGAGCAGAGAGTCTTGATTTTGGCAGTTTAACCAGAAGAGGGTTACTGGCAGGGCAGCAGACTTGATTACTAGATGAGAGAATCCATCTCGCAGGTGAGGAAGAAACTTTAAAGGGGTTCCAGAGGGAGTAGAGGAAGTCAAGGGGCAGTTATGAAATTAAGACAAAATAAATAATCATATAATATGTATCCACGAGTATTGAGGGAAATGGCATAGCAGATAAGTGTAATGTTAACCGATGTATTTAACAGCTCATTGGAGTCCACACAGGTATCGGAGGATTGGAGAGTAGCAAATGCAACACTGTTATTTAACAAATCATCCAGAGAGGAATCGGGGAACTACAGACATGCTAGTTCAACTTCAGTTGTGGTGAAGATGTTAGGGATCAGATGGGAAATCATTTAGATAAATGGGTGGATGTGGATGTCGTAGTAGCAATGGATGTAGTATACAGTATTTAGATATTCAGAAGGCATTTGCAAAGGTAACACATGGAAAGCTGTTAACTAAAGCGAGGGCTTGCAGAGTGTCTCGTCGAATAGCTAACTGGATTGAAAACTGGCATGGTGGAATGAAACAAAGTGTGGCTGAGAGTGGCAGCCTGTCAGGCTGGGAGTTTTAGGTCGTGGGTCATAATCCTTCCACAACGTTTTGAAATATCATGCTTAAGAATCACTTAATTAATAAATGATTGTATCCGGATCTGGATGTTCACCAAAATCTAATTAATTCATCCTTGTCACACAAACAATATGTCCACCAAATTTCATCCAAATCAGTCCATAATATCCTGCTCAGGATATTATGTTTGATATCCTGCTCTTTTTTATTTTTTTGAGATAGCCTGCTCACAGACATACAGTCACGTGAAAAAGTAAGCACACCCCATGTAAAGTTTTGACTTTTTCAACATATTTCAACATACAGCGATTTGATCTTCATTTCAACAATATTGATCGATAAAGGTGATATAATATAACAAATATCATGAAACATTTACATTTTGTAGTCCATTGTATAATTTAAATAAACATAAATGCAAATTTCGCATGTGGAAAAAGTAAGTACACCCTTGGCTCTAATAGGTGGTATTGCCCCATTTGGCAGAAACAACCTCAAGTAGGCGTTTCTTATAACTGTCTACCAGTCTCTGACATCGACTGGGAGAAATTTTTGCCCACTCCTCCATGCAGAATTCTTTCAGCTGTGCGATGTTTGAGGGGTTTCTTGCATGCACAGCTCGTTTCAAACCCCCCCACAACATCTCGATGGGATTTAGATCCGGGCTTTAACTTGGCCATTCCAGAACCCTCCATTTCTTTCTTTTCAGCCATTCCTTGGTGGATTTACGGGTATGTTTAGGGTCATTGTCATGTTGCAAGGTCCACCTTCAGTTGAGCTTCAACTTTCCGACAGATGGCTTCACATTATCCTCAAGCACCCTCTGGTACAATGAAGAATTCATCGTGGATTCTATGATGGTGAGCTGCCCAGGCCCTGATGCAGCAAAGCTGCCCCAAACCATAATATTTCCACCACCATGCTTTACAATTGGTATCAGGTTCCTGTGGTCAAATGCTGTCTTTGGTTTTCGCCAAACATGTCTTCTGGTACTGTGGCCAAGCAGCTCTACCTTTGACTCATCTGTCCAGAGCACATTGTTCCAGAAGTGCTGGTCTTTGCCTCGGTGTTCATTGGCAAACTTTAGTCTTGCCCTGATGTTCTTTCTGGACAGCAAAGGTTTCCTCCTGGCACACCTCCCATGTAGATCAAATTTGTGCAGCCTCTTTCTCATGGTAGACTCGTGCACTTTGACATCAACAGTGGCAAGAGCTACCTGTAGGTCCCGTTATGACATTCTGGGGTTCTTCGAGACTTCTTTCAGCATCTTGCGGTCTGCTCTCGGGTTGAACTTGCTGGGGCGGCTTGGCCTGAACAAGTTGGCAGTTGTTTGGAATTTTCTCCACTTGTAGATGATCTTCCAGACAGTCGAATGATTGATTTCAAATTGTTTGGAGGTCTTTTAAAAATCCCTTCCCAGACACGTAGGCATCTATAACCTTCTTTCTGAAGGCCTCAGAGAGCTCTTTTGATCTAGGCATGGTGATGTCGCACACTCCAACAACAAAGAGCAAACCAAACTAAATGTCTGAGGTTTAAATAAGACAGGTTCCTCCAAGATCCTCTCTGACGATGTTCTAATCATTTGCGCCTGAGCTGGTGCACCTGATTCTAATTTTAGGTATTTGAAGTAGTGATAAATGTAGGGGTGTACTTACTTTTTCCACATGCGAAATTTGCATTTTTGCTTATTTAAATTATACAATGGACTACAAAATGTAAATGTTTCATGATATTTGTTATATTATATCACCTTTATCTATCAATATTGTTGAAATGAAGATCAAATAGCTGTATGTTGAAATATGTTGAAAAAGTCAAAACTATACATGGGGTGTACTTACTTTTTCACGTGACTGTACAAGAAAGACGCCATGCAGAGCACGATACTTGCCAAATCCATAAAACGAATTTGACCTTAAAATTAATTGGAAGTTGAATTCAATGACTAAATTTCAAATCCTCTTCAAATTTCAAGTCAGTCGAATGAAAATTTAGGATTTTAGAAACACCACCTAATTTGTGGACCTTCAGTCAATGTTGACCTTTCGGCCGATGTTGACCTCAAACATAATTGTTGTTGTTGTCAAACAACGTTTTATGTTGTCAAACATGAAATGGTTGAATTCCGTGACCAGATATGCAAATTCTCTTCAAATTTCAAGTCAATCGGATGAAAATTGAGGATATTAGCAATTTGACAAAATTGTTGATCTTTGGCCTATATTGACCTATTTACCTCAAAATCAATAGGCTTATTGCTTATGACCAGCTCTTCCATTTGGTGAAGTTTCGTCAAGATCGGTTTTCAAATTGTGACCTCCAGGCAATCGATATACAGACAAACAGACAAACAGAATGAAAAATCACTCATAGAGCTACACTTGACACAAGACACAAAGTAGAATGGCACTCAGTAAAGCATCCTTTTGACCTCACAAATAATTGGTGGTTGAATTATGTGACCTGATATGCAAATCTTCTTCAAATTAAGTTAATCGGATGAAAATTGTCAATTTTAGAAATGTGTCCTATGTTGACCTTTTGGCCAATGTTGATCTCCAAAATAGTTGGTGGTTGGTTTCAGTCAGCTGATATGCAAATCCTATTCAGATTTCAAGCCAATCGGATGAAAATTGAGGATTAAAAATTTTTTGGAAAAGTGGTTGACCATAGTTAGGCCTATGTTGACCTTTTGGCCTATTTTAATCTCAAAAATAGTTGGTGATTGAATTCAGTTAGCTGTTATGAATATCCTATTCAAATTTCAAGTCAATCAGATGAAAATTGAGGATTTTAGAAATCTGGCCTATGTTGACCTCAAAAATAGTTGGGGGTTGAATTGAGTGACCAGACATGCAAATCGTCTTCAAATTTTGAGTTAATTGGATGAAAATTGACAATTTTAGAAATGCGGCCTATGTTGACCTTTTGGCCGATGCTGATCTCAAAAATAGTTGGTGGTTGGTTTCAGTTAGCTGATATGCAAATCCTATTCAGATTTCAAGTCAATCGGATGAAAATTGAGGATTTTAGATATTTGAAAAAAGTGGTTGACCTTTGGCCTATGTTGATGTTTTGACCTTTTGACGTCAAAAATATATAGGATTTTGTCAGACCACGAACTTTACCATTTGGTGCAGTTTCGTGAAGATCGGTTTAAAATTGTGACCTGTAGGCAAGTATAAGTGAGCGGACAGACAGACAAACTGGAGTGATCAACATACTTGTTAAAAAAAATATTTTTATGACAAGTAATAACACACACGATCAATCAATATTCTTGAAAAATCTTCACTTTTCAGAATTAACAAACATGCAGACAAAGGTGAAAACATAACCTCCGTTCTCCTTCAGTGACAAAGGTAATTAAAATAACAATATGAAAAATCACTCATGGAGCTACACTTGTAAAAACAGAACAAAGTAGAATGGCACTCAGTAGAGCATCCTTTTGACCTCAAAAATAATTTGTGGTAGAATTCAGTAAGCTGATATGAAAAGCCTATTAAAATTTCAAGTCAATCGGATGAAAATTGAAGATTTTAGAAATTCGAAAAAAAGTGGTTGACCTTTGGCCTATGTTGACCCTTTGGTCTACGCTGATCTCATAAATATTTGTTGGTTGAATTCAGTTAGCCTATATTTAAATCTTCTTCAAATTTCAAGTCAATCGGATGAAAATTGAGGATTTTAGAAATTCAAAAATAAGTGGTTGACCTTTGGCCTATGTTGGTTGACCTTTTGGCCAATGTTGACCTTTTGGCCTATGCTGATCTCAAAAATAGTTCGTGGTTGAATTCAGTTCGCCGATATGTAAATCCTATTCAAATTTCAAGTCAATCGGATGAAAATTGAGGATTTTAGTAATTTGAAAAAAGGTCGTTGACGTTTAGCCTATGTTGACCTTTTGACCTTTTGACCTCAAAAATATATAGGAATTTGTCTGACCACGAACTCTACCATTTGGTGAAGTTTTGTGAAGATCGGTTTAAAATTGTGACCTGTAGGCAAGTATAAGTGAGCGGACACACACACAAACACACACACAAACCGGAGTTATTAACAAATATATATATGTTTTTTGCTAAGTAACAAGGAGGATTACTGTCATAACGAGGGAGGGAGGTCGAAGCAAGAGCATGTCATCCATAGAAAGAAAGTTGGGAGGACCGACTAAAACTAAAATTATGTAGACAAGGGAGGGTTGTGCAATGATCGTCTCATGGGAAAAAAATTCCATCCTTTTTTCACACCTTGACTTGCATATTTGTCCAACCTACTGAAGTGTAATCATTTCCCCCCAATCTTTTCTTCGGCCATATTTCTGCCCCATCTTTTTCATACGCTGCCAATTTTAAAAGTTGCATGTTTCCTCCTTATGATTTCACTTATTATTCCGTCGTATGAGCATCAGTTCAGCACGAGGCACGCTGCTTTACGCTGATTGTGTTGTTTGTCTCGTTATTTTATACAAATTCTTAATGAGTGACTTTACAAGGAATCAAAAGGCACACTTCGAAATGCAATGGCTTTTTAGTGCCATGTTTCTACTCTTAAGCTGTGCTATGACATAGCAATGGCACAAAGTGTCAGCACAGGTCGCCCCGTGTCCTCTGTATGCACAGTAGACTTGATTGATGCTACGAAAAAAGTTGTCATCATGAACTTATAAATTTGACTCGGTTACAAGGAGGAGATCATCAATTGTGTAGCATTTGGAACTTGATGAAATAGAGTGCTCTAAATTTGCTGATGTTTTCAACAAGGCCACTCCCCCCCCCCCCTCCCTTCAGAATCATTGGAATCTCCCGCGATGAAGCTAACTCCGAGGGCCTTTCACTCACTCACCACGGGCAGGTTGGTGGTCTTTCTGTCTTCTACCGACTCCTCTCCGGCCTTGCCCCCCCCAGCTCTCTCTGTACTCTGTCCCCCTAATATTCCTACAGATCGCACAAGATCTGCCTGCAACCCTCTTATGGTTAAACTGCCAAAATCAAGACTCTCTGCTCACCTTCACTCCTTCATTCTTCTTTTCTCCCACCTCTGGAACAAACTCCCTCACTCTCTTCAATCCCACTCCACCCTCCAGGTCTTTAAAACAGCTGTTCACCACCATCTCTTATCTTCCCACATACAAAGCATTGATCTTTTCTACCGCCGTTAATTCACCCCAGATCCACTTTTTTAAATACCGACTTCTTTCCTGGAAGTCCTAGCAGTGTTGCTGTGTTTTTACCTCTCCTACCCTCCCCCTCCCCACACCCCTTCCCACGCCTCCTCCCCCCCAACCCCTCTCCCTCCCACAGATCTTCCGATGTCCCTGCTCTCCATCTTGTTCTCCCGCTCCCTTTATCAAATGTTTTATGTGTCAGTTTGTCTTTTTGTGATCAATGTTAGCTCTTACACGAGCCTCGATCTTGTATCCCCCCAAAAAAGAGGCCAAATTTGGGGCCCCTAGTGGCCTCAAATACTTCATTTCGCCTCTAGGAGCACGGTACAACCTAACTTATGTCACCTGCGCATTGTGAACTTATTGTGAAGCACAGACATTCGTCATCATGAGGGGCTTAAGACACAAATGACATCCTAGCGAAACGTTCTGAATTACATCGGAATGATATGGCAATGTCTGTGATGTCAAATTGAAATAACCTTATATGAAAGCACAAAAGTGGATAAAAAGCAAACCATCGTCGGTGCTAAGTTTTCACATTCTGTACCTTCCATGATGTTTTTTTTTTGGCTTTAATCCACGCAAACAATATGTAGAAAAGTCATACTTTGTTATGGCAGAAAGTCCTCATGGGCCTCATTACTCTCTATAAATCGTGACCGAAACTGGCATTATTTAGACATCTTACTCAAAATGCATATTAAATATGCGCTAATTAAGGCTTTATTTAAGGGGTCTATATAAGTATATCGAGAAGCGAACAGTGTTCTGGGTTCGAGCAAGGGGGTAAAAAGGTGGAAGCCTCATGTTTGCACACAGCAGACAGGCCAACACCAGGTCCTGACAGTTTTGCTTCTTCTTCCGCCATCCCCTTCCACACCTAATATCAGAACCCCCCTCTCCTGTGCCACTCCCATATCCCCTTTCCCTACCACTTTCATCACACTGTGGTTCTCCTCCCCTGTCGAACTTCTTTCTTTCTTTTTAATACAAAGTTAAGTCTTGTGGAACGCAACGGACCAGGAGGCAACAAAACAACAAGAACAGTAGAAAGAGAGGGGTGGGGGGGGGGGGGGGGGTGGTGCAGGGGGTGCGCACACCCCTTTGGCTTTTCGATGATGAATTATATGCTGTGATATTGGGTGAATTCCAGTGGCAGAGTGGTGGCGCCATCCAACTTTCTTTTCATGTGCGAATCAGTTATGCGTGTGTTTACAGGATACACGCGGTGAGAGGTGTCGAGTGAGATTTATTTATTTATTTATGTGTGTTTCCCAATCGTCACTTCAGAAGGCACGGAAATGAAGCGTGTAACGTTATATTACGCAAATTACTCTAACACCCGATTTATGTTTGTGGGTGTTACGTCTAAATCAATGAACCAAAGGACCAGGAGAGGGGTTTGTTCCAAGGGCAGTATATTCTATATGTCTGCTCACAATCCAGAAACGTACAGCGAAACAATTGCTCAAATCGAGCGCAGCGCAAACCAAGAGTTCAAATTAGAACCTCAACGCCACACTTCCGCCCCCTCTTTGTGCCCAAAAACAAACCACTGGAAGACCCTCCAAGAAGATCTGGGCACTCAAATAACGAACTATAACTATTGTACTTACATTACTTAAAAAAACGTAATGGAGCATTACGCAATTACCTCCGCCACCAAAAGTGGGTGGAGGTTATGTTTTCACCCCTGTCGGTATGTTTGTCAGTTTGTCTCTGTCCAGTTTGTCAACAAAATATCTCAAAAAGTTGTCGACGGATTCGGACGAAATTTGGCAGAGATGTAGCGTATGTGACAAGGACGAAATGATTAGATTTTGGTGAAGATTCGGATTCGGATCCGGCTAGTAGAATTTCTAAAGTAATTCTTCACCATTGGGAGATAGGGCCAACCAGGCGGAGGTATGCTCTCTACTGAGTACCGTTCTACTTTATATAGCTGTCTTTATACGACAGAGGATGCCCGGTCAGCGACTGGCTTTAAAGGCCAGCATTGAAACCGTGGTTTGCTCAAGAAAGATCGTTGCTAATAGTGAGACCCAAGAGTCTGAGTGACTGAACTTCTTCAAAATGATTGTTAAGAAAGTAGATGGGGAGTGGGGGTGTTGGAGTTGCCAAATGCTCCTTTTGGAAAAAATATTTGCATTTTAGCTTATAAACCAAAAGCTAGAAACCTATTTTTTTTAGGTCAAAGGTCAATGTCGCATAAAACCGTCAATTTTCATCCGATTGACTTCAAATTTGGACAATGTTTGCATATTGGGTCACTGAAGCCTACAGTTTGAAGTCAAAAGATCAAAGTCACATAAAATCGTCAATTTTCTTTGGATTGACTTGAAATTTGAACAAAATTTACCTATTAGGTCATGGAATTGGTTCAGCAATCAAAAGGTAGAAACCTATTGCTTTTGAGGTCGAAAGGTCAAGGTTCCAGTGGTTTGAAGAAGTCCCCCCCCCCCTCCCGCTTCCCGTGCTTGCTCCCCCCAAGCCCTCTCCCTCCCACAGATCTCCCGATGTCCCTGCTCTCAAATGTTGTACTTGTGTGCTTCACTCTCTCTCTCTCTCCATCTTTTCGCCCGCTCCCTTTATCTTCTGTTTTATGTCAGTTTGTCTTTTCGTGATTAATGTTAGCTCTTACACGACCTTCGATCTTGTATACAAAAAAAAATAATGGTTTAACAAGTACCAGTCAACGATTGCCTGTTTGTTTGTGTCTGTCTGTCTCTCCATGCCGTAACTACCATTCTACCATTTCAGCTTTTGTCATCAAATTTTCATCAAACCTTTATAATGAGAATATAGAGAACACTAATTCATAAAGTTTAAATTTTCTTTTTTTTAAAACTGTTGTCTTGCCAATGTTTCTGCAGAGCACACACGGTCCACCATCGCCCCACTTCTGGTGAAACTCACAAAATCTAGGATCACTGCTCACCTACACTCATTCTTTCTTTTTTCTCACCTGCAGAACAAACTTGCACATTCTCTTCAATCTCATTCTTATCTCCAGGTCTTCAAGACAGTTGTTCACCACCATATCAGATCATCCCCAATCCAAAACCATGATCTTTTCTATCCTCGTTAATTTCCTCACCCCCAAACCTTCCTCCTCCCAAATTTCCAGTTTTTCCTTCCTGAAAGTATATTTCTGTATCCATCCTGCCATTCCTCCTCACACTCATTGTTTGTCCAAGTCTCGCTCTATATTGTCCTTCAGCTGCACTGTTGGTGCCCCACCCCCTCTCTCCTGTTCGTTTCGTCCTGTTGTGTTTTGATCCATTCAGTGTTACAGCTCTTCCATGAGCCTTGATTCTGTATAGAAAAAGGTAGAATGGGTTTAAAGATTATCTAAAAGACCTACAGCACAAAACACAAACTAATTTGTTTCATAATAAACATACCTTTCAATTATATTATTAGACTAAGCCAAACCCCACATCTTTCATACCTTTTAATAACACCCAAGCTTATCTAAAACATTGAAGTCTGCTCACTGGCAATTGGTTAACTCATTCAGATTTCCTGGCCCATTATTTCCATCTATTGAGCCAGATATTTTAATTGAAGGTTATATGAAACTTAAAAAAATAAAATCGAAATTTGTAAATTAATGCAAAAAGGGTGGAAGTAAGAAGTCAGGTGAAGGAACAATATTGGAGGAGTGGAACTAGAATATGACAAGGAATGACAACCAAATTGGACGCAGCAGGATTATGCCTGCACCACATCAATACCAAATTTAATTAATCCATCAAAACGATTTTGTGGAATAATTTGTGGATAGTGAAGAGTTTCCTTGTTTTGATATCTAGTTTTTTAATGACTGACTTTTGACCTTTTGATGTTTTGTCAAAAATATTAATTTGTCTTCTCCATATTATCATAATTAAGCTTTGCTGATATTTTTATAACGATAGCTCAAAATGGTTAAAAAAAGTTATAGCCAAGACAGACAGATACACAGAAGTGATTGCAAAACCTCGACTCCCACTGCACAGGAGGATGGGCTAATGATTACCAAAAAAACAAATCCAACAAACAAAGGTAACACAAAGTGAGAAATACAATCAGGATTTCACTCTGCTCTTGAATATGTCTGAAGGTATGTCACATAATTTGACTATTTTGAATAAACACTCCCACCTGGAAACCATAAGCAGCAGTTTCCAGAGAAAACTCAGGCTGTGCCTGCAATCTGAACTGGTCAGGTATGGAAAGGTTTGTAAAGCCGAAACGTGTCGCCACTGATAAGGCGGTATGGGAAAGGGCAGGAATAGTAATGTAACCGCAATAGGATATGAACAGTGTAAATCAAGAAAAAGTATATACCAAGCGAAATTACACATTTCGACACAATCACTACAGCATGCCAAACATATGAACAGTTCTTGTTTTTATCATGTACAGATACACGCAACATTAAAATCCGTACTTTTGAACCCCATGTTGGTTAAAAATTTTCTTAAAAATTTTTCTTTAAAAATAAATAAATTTTAAATAATTTTAAATTGAAATAAAGTTAAAATAAAAATTTTCTTAAAAAAGAAATCTTGCTTTTGTCATCTCAAAAATAAATTTATCGTGTATTTGGAGAATGTTGTTTGAATTTATATAATTTGTGATTAAATGTTGTCATCATAGGACAACACAGTGTTTATTCATACAGTCTCAGGATAATGGATATATATGTATATGTCTACATGTATACATATGTGTATATATATACATATGTGCATACATATACATATATACAGTGCATTCAGAAAGTATTCAGACCCCTTCACTTTTTTCACATTTTGTTATGTTGCAGCCTTATGCTGAAATCGTTTAAATTCATTTTTTCCCTCATCAATCTACACTCTTTCAAGCCAATCGGACAGAAGCCTCTCCTCAGTGAAAGACACATGAAAGCCCACTTGGAGTTTGCAAAAAAGCACCTAAAGGACTCTCAGACTGTGAGAAACAAGATTCTGTGGTTTGATGAAACCAAGATTGAACTGTTTGGCTTCCGCCTGGCCACTCTGCCATAAATCCCAGATCGGTGGAGTGTTGCAGTGATGGTTGTCCTTCTGGAAGTTTCTCCCATCTCCACACAGGATCTCTGGAGCTCAGCCAGAGTGACCATCGGGTGACCAGATTCAGCCAGAGTGACCATTACCAAGGCCCTTCTCCCCCGATTGCTCAGTTTGGCCGGGCGGCCAGCTCTAGGAAGAATCCTGGTTGTTCCAAACTTCCTCCATTTAAGAATTATGGAGGCCACTGTGCTCTTGGGAACCTTCAATGCAGCAGAGATTTTTTTGTAGGCTTCCCCAGATCTGTGCCTCGACACAATCCTGTCTCTGAGCTCTGCAGGCAGTTCCTTCGACCTCATGGCTTGGTTTTGGCTCTGATATGCATTGTCAGCTGTGAGACCTTATATAGACAGGTGTGTGCCTTTCCAAATCATGTCCAATCAATTGAAATTTACCACAGGTGGACTCCAATCAAGGTGTAGAAACATCTCAAAGATTATCAAGAGAAATGGAAGGCACCTGAGCTAAATTTCAAGTGTCATAGCAAAGGGTCTGAATACTTGTCAATGGGATATTTCAGTTTTTTCTTTTTAATAAATTTGCAAAACTTTCTAAAATCCTGTTTTCTCTTTGTCATTATGGAGTATTGAGTGTAGATTGATGAGGGAAAAAATGAATATAAACGATTTCAGCATAAGGCTGCAACATAACAAAATGTGAAAGAAGTGAAGGGGTCTGAATACTTTCTGAATGCACTGTACAAACACCCAGTTTTTCAGTTCTGACCCAGCCAAGGCCCAGACTTGAATCCCATTGAGAATCTGTGGAAAGACTTGAAGATTGCTGTTGACCGACACTCCCCATCCAACTTGACAGAGCTTGAACAAATCTGCAAGGAAGAATGTGAGAAACTTCCCAACTCTAGATGTGCAAAGCTGATATAGACATACCCAAGAAGACTCAAAGCTGTAATCACTGCCAAAACCACTTCAATGAAGTATTGTCTCAGGGGGTTGAATACTATAAGTCAATGACATATTTCTGTCTTTCATTTTTAATTATTTTGTTACAATTTCTAAAAAAAGAATTCCACTTTGACAATATGGTGTATAATGTGTATATCTGGGGTAAAAAAAATCTCAATTTAATCCATTTTTAATTCAGGCTGGAACACAACCAAATGTGAAAAAGTCAAGGGTGTGAATACTTTCTGAAGGTACTTAATATATATATATGTATATATATATATATATGTATATATATATATATATATATATATATATATATATATGTGTATATATATATATATATATATATATATATATATATATATATATATATATATATATATATATATATATTGCATGGAGGATAAGGAGAGGAGTGTTTCATGGAGATCACAAGATCGGATTAAAATCTTGGATGCCAACATCGTGAGGTGTGTCCTTGGAAAGGTAAACAAAAAAAGTAGCTCAATGTGTTTGAGGCATTCTTAAATTCAAACACTCTTTTCATGTTTTACTCCAGCTGTTAATGCTGACTTTTCGTATTTTTACAGCAGACATCAGTTGCTGTTAGAAAAATTTCCTGAGCAAAATAGCCAGCCTCAGCACGACATCCCCATATATTTTGAAGAATACCTGGCACAGTCTTGAGACAAGCCTAAAACATATCAATGGCCTTTCCCCTCTCAAAGTAATGCCTAGGTCTCATCTGACAGGTGACCTGGCTGTCATGGTGGGTGGCACGTCGGGAAAGCAGGATAACTTGTGATCTCTGGAACCTGAGGTTAAGAGGCCACTGCGCTAATGGTCAGGTCTTTCTCGCTTCCCACAGGGCCTGGAGGCATTTTGCTTGAAAATTTTCGACCAGGGATGTGACCGTGGTTGTTCTCTCCGCTCAGATACAATGGATAAAAGCAAGGATACAGGCGATAGAAGTGGAAAACGAGCAAAAAAGCATAATTTTAAACTGTGAATTATATGTAACAAGTGTTGTTAGCATAGAATTGGACAAACATTTGTGGCATCATGTTTTTCCTATTGCTAAGGTGTAAACTTTTATATGAAGGATTAAGTGTGTAAGTGAATGTAATGCACAAATAAATAAAAACAGCTTAAAATGAGGAAAAGGTGACAATACAGAAAATAATAAATTTCATATCAGTCATTAAGTTAAAGCCATAATAATAGCATTATGATAGCATAAATATAGAAGAAGAAGAAGAAGAAGAGGAAGAAGAAGAAAGAAAATTTGGTAAAACAGACATGCCATGAGATGGAGTCTTAACGAAATAAAAAGAAAAATGATCATGAAGCAAAGAACGAAACTCATGCTAATTGTATAGTAAATTAAATACAAGTGAAGTTAGAAGGAAGGGGACAATTGGATCTGGGGAACGTGCGCGGATCATGGGACCAATCCATAGGGGGTGAGATGGAATCAAAATTTTGGTCCGCAAAAAAATAACATTAGCATGAAGCGGTCTTAATAAATGGTGGTTGAGCGACGAGCAGGCGTTTTTTTATCTTTGCAGCACATGGAAATGGAATTGGAAGGGAGCGGTGTTCAATAATTTATTTATTTATTTATTCATTGCGTAATTTAAATAAATAAATAATATTTGTAAGATTAATTAATTCCTTAATCAATTGGCTAATAGCATACCTAAACCACCACTGCTTCATCTGAATCTGTAACATTTTGAAAATTAATTAATAAGGTAATTCATCGAAAAATTCAATAATTAATCGATTAATTAATTAATCATTAAATCAAAAATACACTTTATAGCCAAGTCACATGGTCACTGTCGTATCCAAATATCAGATTCCTAGTTCAAGGTGCCTGAGATATTACCCAGATGAGAAAGAAAATAAATAAGGAATAATTGATTAATTAAAATAAATAAATAATAATCGTAAAATAATTTATTTCTTAATCAATTGGCTAATAGCATTCCTAAACCACCACTATTTCATCCAAATCTTTAAGTTTTTGAAAATCAATAAATTGAAAGAATTAAATAATCAATCGATTAATTGATTAAAAATAAAAATATAAAATACTGTTTTTCCCAAAACACTTGCTCAATATTGTGCCCAAATTTCAGCGTCCTATCTCAAAGGATGGCTGAGATATCACCCGGAAAAACAAACAAACAAAATGAAACTGAGTACTCCCTTTCGGCACGCGTCGTCGTCGAGCCCCCTTTGGTGCCCGGTGATGACGTCATGCAGCACCTGGAGATGGAATAGAGATGGAGTGGTGTACAATTAATTAGTTCAATAATGAATTTGTTGATGAGCCCTGGGATCTGCCAATGAAATGAATGATCCATTCGTGGAGGGTACTGTATATCAAATGGAAAATGTGAATAAATAAATCAAATGCCAAGGGTTTAGGAGTCATTTATTTCCCAATGTCAATTCACCAGATTTTTATTTTTTGAATAAAGAAATAAAAACACATTTCAAAGTTGGAATCCAAAGTCAGATGCTGGCTGGGCATCGTGCGTCGCACAAAGTTCTTCCTTGGCACACCTGAACTATCCACCGACAAAATCTTCGTCTGCAGCTTGATCGAGTACTGCTCTCACCTCTGTGCTGGTGCCCTTTCCTCACACCTTGCTCACCTTGATGCTGTGGAAACCAAGACCTCCAAGATCATTGGAGTCTATGCACCTGTCATTCCCATCACAGGCAGGACGGTGGTGTTTGTGTCTTCCATCGCCACTTTCCCGGTCTTGCACCGTCTGCTCTTTCCATGCTTTGTCCCATACATGTTTCTACAGCGTGGACGTGGTCCACCATCAACCATCCTCTGGTGAAACTCCCAAGTTCCAGAATCACTGCTAACCTCCACTCACTCGTTCCTCATATTTCCACCTGTGGAATCAACATCCACATTCTCTTCAATGCCATTCTTCCCTCTAAGTCTTCAAGACAGCTATTCATCACCAACTCAGATTACCCCTCATCCAAAACCATGATCTTTTCTACCTACGTTAAATCCCATCCCAAAACCCAAAAGCCCACGTCCTTCCAAATTTCCAGTTTTACCTTCCCGGGAATTTGCTTCTGTGTCCACCTTGTCCATAGATAGAGTATTTTTGCACTATCTATGTACTTTTGGCTTTATAGGTGGCAATAGTAACAATTGCATGAAGATGTCTATGTTGGAGGTAGTTGTAGATTTATAGAGTGGGTTGGTGTGATTGTGTATTTTATTTGTTGTGGGATTGAACGGAAAAATGTGAAAATATGTCGTGATGGCAATCTGGAAAAGGATTGTGGTATTGTATTGTGGTGTCGTTCCTACTTTGTCATTCCATCCTACCCTGTTTTGTTGTTTTTTGGAGATTCCATCCCTACATGTTTTTTAATTAAAAAAATCCCCTCCCAACGATATACAGTATCTCGTACAACAACCTTCCCTTGCTCCTTTAATACCCCATCCAATATTCCCGTCTATCTTCATGCAGACATTCTGCAACCCTTTTGTCCTTCACTTTTGGAGTCATTTATTTATTTTGTATGCCATGGCAGAATTTTTATTTACCCTCTCTCCTTTTTCTGTTCCTTCCCTTCGATTATGTCCCCATACTCTTATATCCTCCCAATCCTCCTTCCGTTCTTTCCCTAACTCAGCTCACCTCCTTTCCTTCTCCTACCACCCTACATTCTCTTCTTTTCCTCAATTTCCTCCATTACCTATACATACACATTAAAGACATACCTCCATTCCTATATCCTCTTCCCTTCTGTTCCTTTACTCCATGTTGGCATTTCCAATGTCCTCTCTCCCAACTCCTCACTTCCCTGTGTACCTGTATTAAATAGATGCTTCATAAAGGGGTCAAGTGATCATGTCAATTTGCATAAGTAGGACATATTGCACAATTTGCTTGAACAATAGTATGCATACGGTATATGGAAAGGTGAATTTAGAATGTTCTTTTTAATAACCAGTATATGAATGACCCTCTGCGAACCTCAATTAAAGCATCAACAGACAGTTATGGGCGTTTTGTCTTCGTAAATTACGCATTTTGTTATACCTTAAATCCACAAGGCCTTGCAATCCACAACAGATACTTTATGGCAGACAGCGAGCTTCACGCATGCGTAAATTGCATACAACAGGTTGTGGAGCACCGAAGTGTGACGTCACGTTGGCATGACATCGCTGGACTAGTTATAAGCAAAACAAGAAGAAATGACAAAACATCATAGCTCCCGTAGTTTTAGTTATTTTGCTGAACAGAGTTGAACGCCGTCAGTCAGCCATCTTTGGTCGGATTACAAAACAAAATCTAAAAAATCTTCATTGCATTTTTTGGCATTTCTTCTGTTGGAACATTTGCCCATTTGAAGCGCCACCTGTCAACTTTCTCAGCAACCACAGTGGGCTGTGTCCATCTGACTGATACACCTACAATAACATAAAATCGACTATAATCATGAATGTGTAGTCACTAATACAAAACAAAAATAAAACTCCAATCACGTATACAAAACAAACAAAACAAAAATACCTGAGCCCCGCCTTAATTGCGTCAGTGCGGACGGACACACACACAGATATTAAAAAACGATATCAAAACAAGGAAACTCCTCACTATCCACAAAATGTTCGACAAATATCAGTGCATCCCAAGAATGTACCTGCCGAGGAAAGAAGGAGGTAGCGGCCTGATGGAACTCAATCAAGTGCACAGAGCGACGACACACATATACATAAACACACAAGGCTCAACAGACTACCAAATACAATTTGTGTACAAGCATGAACAAATCAAACCTGAAAAAAGTATCCCCAACTCACCTTGCAAAGAATTTCCAAAAACTGGTGCGAGTAGAAGATGCCAAACAGAAAAATGAAACAGCAACAAAGAAAGTCCCAAAAATTGCAAAAAAGACAAAACAACAACAACAACAACATGCATTTTAAGGCCATTTTCCCTGCTAGAGCGGGGGTTAGCCTTGCGGTCCCCATGACAATCTTCTCAATTTTGCCCTATTTTCTGCATCTCTCCTTGTTAACCCCCTTGCCCGCATTTCTTCTTCCACCATCTTTAGCCAAGTCTTTCTCGGTCTTCCCGGTCCTCGACTTCCTTCTCCATTCATTTCCATCACTCGTCTCAACCAGTCACTTTCATCCTTCCTCAACACATGACCAAACCATTTCAACCGGTTCCTCTTCAAGTCCCAAAAGTCCCAAATTAAAGACATACCAAATTAAAGACATACCAAGTCGCAATTCATCATCTTTCGCAGCATCAATCACAGGCTCTATTCCCATCATCTTTCGCAATTCATCATTTGTCTTCCTCTCTCTCAACGATACTCCGCACATCCACCGAACCATTCGCATTTCCACCCTTTCCAGCCTTCGTTGCTGCTCTACATTCATGACCCATGTCTCGCTCCCATAAATCATAACACTTCTCACACATGCAGCATACACCTTTCCCTTCAGCTTCAATGACACTCCCCTCCTCATCAGCACGCCACTCAGTTCCCGAAACTTATTCCATGCACATCTCACTCGAGCAACAGTTTCCCAGTCTGATCCACCTTCTCCATTCAGCATGTCTCTGAGGTAGCAAAATGTTTTCACACCTTCCAGC
>NC_136273.1:54737217-54917217 GCF_964187855.1 Myxine glutinosa | reverse complement strand
GGTTGTGGTTAACTTTGCTTTTCATAAAGGTTTGAAAGCGCGGACAAGGTGTGCGGCGGGGACGCTCAGGAAACCTGTTACTCTTTGCATCCCGTTGTGCCTGTGGTTATAATCTGTCTGAGTGAACACTGGACAGACAACCTGGTGTAGTGTACAGATAACCTGGTGTAGTGGACAGGCAACCTGGTGTAGTGGACAGGCAACCTGGTGTAGTGGACAGGCAACCTGGTGTAGTGGGCAGGCAACCTGGTATAGGGGACAGGCAACCTGGTGTCGTGGACAGGCAACCTGGTGTCGTGGACAGGCAACCTGGTGTCGTGGACAGGCAACCTGGTGTCGTGGACAGGCAACCTGGTGTCGTGGACAGGCAACCTGGTGTCGTGGACAGAACCTGGTGTCGTGGACAGACAACCTGGTGTCGTGGACAGAACCTGGTGTCGTGGACAGACAACCTGGTGTCGTGGACAGACAACCTGGTGTCGTGGACAGACAACCTGGTGTCGTGGACAGACAACCTGGTGTCGTGGACAGACAACCTGGTGTCGTGGACAGACAACCTGGTGTCGTGGACAGACAACCTGGTGTCGTGGACAGACAACCTGGTGTCGTGGACAGACAACCTGGTGTCGTGGACAGACAACCTGGTGTCGTGGACAGACAACCTGGTGTCGTGGACAGGCAACCTGGTGTCGTGGACAGACAACCTGGTGTCGTGGACAGGCAACCTGGTGTCGTGGACAGGCAACCTGGTGTCGTGGACAGGCAACCTGGTGTCGTGGACAGGCAACCTGGTGTCGTGGACAGGCAACCTGGTGTCGTGGACAGGCAACCTGGTGTCGTGGACAGGCAACCTGGTGTCGTGGACAGGCAACCTGGTGTCGTGGACAGGCAACCTGGTGTCGTGGACAGGCAACCTGGTGTCGTGGACAGGCAACCTGGTGTCGTGGACAGGCAACCTGGTGTAGTGTACAGGCAACCTGGTGTAGTGTACAGGCAACCTGGTGTAGTGGACAGGCAACCTGGTGTAGTGGACAGGCAACCTGGTGTAGTGGACAGGCAACCTGGTGTAGTGGACAGGCAACCTGGTATAGTGGACAGGCAACCTGGTATAGTGGACAGGCAACCTGGTATAGTGGACAGGCAACCTGGTATAGTGGACAGGCAACCTGGTATAGTGGACAGGCAACCTGGTATAGTGGACAGGCAACCTGGTATAGTGGACAGGCAACCTGGTATAGTGGACAGGCAACCTGGTATAGTGGACAGGCAACCTGGTATAGTGGACAGGCAACCTGGTATAGTGGACAGGCAACCTGGTATAGGGGACAGGCAACCTGGTGTAGGGGATAGGCAACCTGGTGTAGTGGACAGGCAACCTGGTGTAGTGGACAGGCAACCTGGTGTAGTGGACAGGCAACCTGGTGTAGTGGACAGGCAACCAGGTGTCGTGGACAGCCAACCAGGTGTCGTGGACAGCCAACCAGGTGTCCTGGACAGCCAACCAGGTGTCCTGGACAGCCAACCAGGTGTCCTGGACAGCCAACCAGGTGTCCTGGACAGCCAAACAGGTGTCATGGACAGCCAACCAGGTGTCATGGACAGCCAACCAGGTGTCATGGACACTTGGACAGCCAACCAGGTGTCATGGACAGCCAACCAGGTGTCATGGACACTTGGACAGCCAACCAGGTGTCATGGACAGCCAACCAGGTGTACAGGACAGACCACCAGGTGGACAAGGACACACAACCTGGTGTCATTGGGACTCTGCAAATATGTTTTTATTATTATTATCGCAAAACAGTTTTTCGGCTGTTTATACCTTCAACGGTTATTTTTAAGAACGCAGGTAATCAAGTCAGTGTTGACATTAAAAGTCCATTATTAACAAGCCAGGTAATGTTGTTTTTGTCACACATTTTATAACTTTTTAACCAAGACCTTATTGTCTCATTACATGCGTTATCGAAGGTGGGACATTGGTTGTTTTCACCCTGTCTGTCTCTTTGTTTGTCTGTCTGTTTGTCTGTCTGTTTGTCTGTCTGTTTGTCTGTCTCTCTGTCTGTCTCTCTGTTTGTCTGTCTGTTTGTCTATCTCTGTTTGTCTGTCTCTGTCTGTCTCTCTGTTTGTCTGTCTCTCTGTTTGTCTGTCTCTCTTTGTCTGTCTCTCTGTCTGTCTGTTTGTCGGTCTCTCTGTTTGTCGGTCTCTCTGTTTGTCGGTCTCTCTCTGTTTGTCGGTCTCTCTCTGTTTGTCGGTCTCTCTCTGTTTGTCGGTCTCTCTCTGTTTGTCGGTCTCTCTCTGTTTGTCGGTCTCTCTCTGTTTGTCGGTCTCTCTCTGTTTGTCGGTCTCTCTCTGTTTGTCGGTCTCTCTCTGTTTGTCGGTCTCTCTCTGTTTGTCGGCCTGTCTCTGTGTTTGTCGGCCTGTCTCTGTTTGTCGGCCTGTCTCTGTGTTTGTCGGCCTGTCTCTGTGTTTGTCGGCCTGTCTCTGTGTTTGTCGGCCTGTCTCTGTGTTTGTCGGCCTGTCTCTGTGTTTGTCGGCCTGTCTCTGTGTTTGTCGGCCTGTCTCTGTGTTTGTCGGCCTGTCTCTGTGTTTGTCGGCCTGTCTCTGTGTTTGTCGGCCTGTCTCTGTGTTTGTCGGCCTGTCTCTGTGTTTGTCGGCCTGTCTCTGTGTCTGTCGGCCTGTCTCTGTGTCTGTCGGCCTGTCTCTGTGTCTGTCGGCCTGTCTCTTTGTCTGTCGGCCTATCTCTGTGTCTGGCGGCCTGTCTGTGTGTCTGTCGGCCTGTCTCTGTGTCTGTCGGCCTGTCTCTGTCTGTCGGCCTGTCTCTGTCTGTCGGCCTGGTTCTGTGTCTGTCGGTCTGTCGGCCTGTCTCTGCGTCTGTCGGCCTGTCTCTGCGTCTGTCGGCCTGTCTCTGCGTCTGTCGGCCTGTCTCTGCGTCTGTCGGCCTGTCTCTGCGTCTGTCGGCCTGTCTCTGCGTCTGTCGGCCTGTCTCTGCGTCTGTCGGCCTGTCTCTGCGTCTGTCGGCCTGTCTCTGCGTCTGTCGGCCTGTCTCTGCGTCTGTCGGCCTGTCTCTGCGTCTGTCGGCCTGTCTCTGCGTCTGTCGGCCTGTCTCTGCGTCTGTCGGCCTGTCTCTGCGTCTGTCGGCCTGTCTCTGCGTCTGTCGGCCTGTCTCTGCTTCTGTCGGCCTGTCTCTGCGTCTGTCGGCCTGTCTCTGCGTCTGTCGGCCTGTCTCTGCGTCTGTCGGCCTGTCTCTGCGTCTGTCGGCCTGTCTCTGCGTCTGTCGGCCTGTCTCTGCGTCTGTCGGCCTGTCTCTGCGTCTGTCGGCCTGTCTCTGCGTCTGTCGGCCTGTCTCTGCGTCTGTCGGCCTGTCTCTGCGTCTGTCGGCCTGTCTCTGCGTCTGTCGGCCTGTCTCTGCGTCTGTCGGCCTGTCTCTGCGTCTGTCGGCCTGTCTCTGCGTCTGTCGGCCTGTCTCTGCGTCTGTCGGCCTGTCTCTGCGTCTGTCGGCCTGTCTCTGCGTCTGTCGGCCTGTCTCTGCGTCTGTCGGCCTGTCTCTGCGTCTGTCGGCCTGTCTCTGCGTCTGTCGGCCTGTCTCTGCGTCTGTCGGCCTGTCTCTGCGTCTGTCGGCCTGTCTCTGCGTCTGTCGGCCTGTCTCTGCGTCTGTCGGCCTGTCTCTGCGTCTGTCGGCCTGTCTCTGCGTCTGTCGGCCTGTCTGCGTCTGTCGGCCTGTCTGCGTCTGTCGGCCTGTCTCTGCGTCTGTCGGCCTGTCTCTGCGTCTGTCGGCCTGTCTCTGCGTTTGTCTGTCTATTTTTGTCTGCTTGTCTGTCTTTGTCAGGTCCGAAAATTTTTTGTCAGGTCCGAATCCACATTCGTCCCATTGGTGGGATACAAAGCGTAAACTGTTCAGCCTGGTGGAGGTTTGCTCTCTACCAAGTGCCGTTATAGTTTTTGCTTTTTAAAATGTTTGCATATTTGGCCACGTACTTACTGATCACCCCTCACATCGTAACTAGCTAGTACTGTACTTCAAACCAAAATATCCACACAGTACACCCAAGGCGACTATCAAACCACAAGAGTTACCTTTTGTGTACTGTACTTCAAACCTCAAGGGTTACCCGTACACTCTACTCTTCCACAACCGCCAATCATGCATATACTTCCACACTCTGCCGATCGCCTATCTTGCATACTTCCACACTGCCCTGACCCCCTATCATGCATATACTTCCACACTCCCCTGACTCCTTATCATGCATATACTTCCACACTTCGCCGACCCCCTATCATGCATGTACTTCCACACTGCCCTGACCCCCTTTCATGCATGTACTTCCACACTTCGCCGACCCCCTATCATACATGTACTTCCACACTCCCCTGACCCCTTATCATGCATTTACTTCCACACTCCGCTGACCCCCTATCATGCATATACTTCCACACTGCTCTGACCCCTTATCGTGCATTTACTTCCACACTCCGCTGACCCCCTATCATGCATGTACTTCCACACTGCCCTGACCCCCTTTCATGCATGTACTTCCACACTTCGCCGACCCCCTATCATACATGTACTTCCACACTCCCCTGACCCCTTATCATGCATTTACTTCCACACTCCGCTGACCCCCTATCATGCATATACTTCCACACTGCTCTGACCCCTTATCATGCATATACTTCCACACTGCTCTGACCCCCCTATCATGCATATACTTCCACACTGCTCTGACCCCCCTATCATGCATACATTTCCACACTCCCCTGATCCCCTATCATGCATATACTTCCACACTGCTCTGACCCCTTATCATGCATTTACTTCCACACTCCGCTGACCCCCTATCATGCATATACTTCCACACTGCTCTGACCCCTTATCATGCATATACTTCCACACTGCTCTGACCCCCCTATCATGCATACATTTCCACACTCCCCTGATCCCCTATCATGCATATACTTCCACACTGCTCTGACCCCTTATCATGCATTTACTTCCACACTCCGCTGACCCCCTATCATGCATATACTTCCACACTGCTCTGACCCCCCTATCATGCATACATTTCCACACTCCGCTGACCCCCTATCATGCATATACTTCCACACTGCTCTGACCCCCCCTATCATGCATACATTTCCACACTTCCCTGATCCCCTATCATACATGACTAGAATATGACACTCGGTAGAGAATCTTTGCCAGGCTGAATAGTTTACATTTTGTATCCCACTGATAGGCCAGATCTGGATCCCGACGTGAATCAAAATCTAATTGGCTTGTTCTTGTCACCAAACCAACTCATCCACCAAGTTTTGTCATAACTCATCCACAACTTTTTGAAATATCATGCTTTATATCATTTTTGGCCTTATCACTCAATGGTGAAGAATCACATTAAAAAAAAAAACAAGACCAAAAGTCTAACAGCGGCGTAGCTGTAGTAGTGTAGTACTCTACTCGTTCCAACATACAGCTATCCTTGTGTAAAAACACATGACGTGTTCGATCGCTTGGACGACATGTTCGACCGCTTGGACGACGTGTTCGGCCTGTACGGCATGTAAATTAAAACGTTGGTCGGTGGAGTAAGCAGTCGTACGCCGTCATGATATTGACGTAATGACGTAGCGTGACGGACGGACACAAAACTGCAGATTCTGTAATATATAGAAGATGATATACTTTAACCTCCAGTAACTTTGCAGTCACTGTGAAAGGATTAGTGTTAGATTAGATTTACTATAATATTAACGTTGCGTCATCATTATTCTGAAAATGATATTACTATCAATAAACCGAGGCTAATTCCTTAATTCCTCGGTTATTTGTACCGTACACCACTTATCATTGATTCATGAACCATACACCGCTTCAATCTAGAAACTTTGCAATAATGACAAAGGGATTGCAGTGTTACGATTATACTTACCATTTTATTAGTATTAACGCTTTTATTATTATTACGAAAACAATACTGTATTAAGCAACCTGGGCTAATTTGTCTGAAGCGGCCTCAAGGTGAGCCATGAAGGCATAAAGCTTAAGGCCTATTCATACGGTGTCATTGGAAGATCCGTAACGTTTATGCTTTTGATATTTGATGGTTATTTTAACAATCGGTTTGTTTGTGTTTCACACTGAACGAAAAACGTTAAGGTAGAGCATGGCGATTGTGATATATGACAGGTTCTACGATATTGTTACGTTTGTGGGGGTAGATGATGAAATACCCTCGTACAGATAGGATTGTGTAGTATTAGCATGGACCGCGCGCGTGCGAGTAGGAAGCCCATTTCAATGTATGTAAGTGGAAAAACTGTGAGCTTAAGGTTGTTTATGTGTTCTTCACACCTGGGGGGATAGGGGGTGAAGACATGCTAATTAGATGGAGTCTAAGGGTAGTTTTCCCAATATGTGCTTGCCTCCTGTGATTTCCCCTATGTTTTTACAACTAGTGAGGTACCTGTGCTAGGCACGGGTGGGAGGCCAGAAGCAAACAGACAATGCAGAAACTGCGAATGCTAAAGCATGAAACCAATAAATTCCACATTCCTGTAGCACCTTCAGTCGCACGTCAGACATGGACAGCAAGTTCGAGAAGGACTTCCATGATAAACGTACCCGTTCACAAACAAACGGGTACGTTTGTTCGATACCCAGTCAATGGCGAATCTGCATATGGCGATCCGTGAATTTCACGTTTAGAAAGTAGAAACCGTCACGGCATTTCGTCATTCACTTGAACTCGATATCTCGTTTTTTAGCCGCGTCGCAGACGCTGCTAATAGAGTGCTCTCTGCTGTTGTTGTTCTTCTTCTTCTTCTTGTTCTTGTTCTTGCAGAGAAGACAAAACCTCAAAGCTCCACCCATTCTGGGAACCATAGCTCCACCCATTTTGGGAGAGGCTTCATATAAACAAATATCCACCATTTTATTAACTCGCATAGCTTTGAGGCCTGTTTTGTAGGCCCGTGGTGTCTTCCTCTCTCACACAGTTTTATTTCAAATCAAATTCGATATGTCATTTCATTTTTCACAGTCGCTAACATAGTTTTAGACTCGGTTGAAAAAAAACGGGAAGAAAATCCGATGAAAGTTGCCCTTTATAGAACGAAATGAATTCTCAAAAGCCTGTAACTTCAAGTCCATTGAGATATATATATTTTTAAATCGCGGCATCGTCAGTCATACACCGCCCGAAATAACAGACGGGAAAATGCCGAGATATATATATTTTGTTTAAATCGCGGCATGCTCAGTCATACACCGCCCGAAATAACAGACGGGAAAATGCCGAGATATATTAAAAATTCGCCCATTTGATGACAATCGTCACGATGAAATATTTAATTTATACGTTACAATAATGTGGAGAGAGGAGCATAGCTTCGTTCACATGCCGCCACACACGGGAAATTGCCGAGATATATTTTTTTTCAATCGCGGCATGGTCAGTCATACACCGCCTGAAATAACAGACGGGAAAATGCCGAGATATATTAAAAATTCGTCGCCACACACGGGAAATTGCCGAGATATATTTTCACTTTGCACAAAAATAACATCAAGTAATCGAATCAATAGGAATGTCCTGTGCCTATAACATCGACGTTATAGGCACAGCTGCATCTAGGCATTGTGTAACATCGACGTGGCTTTTGTTTTAATTAAAACTTTTTGTACTTGTTTCATTCTAAACAGCATGACTCCAATCACAAATGAAATAACATTAATATAAAAAATAAACTTTTAACAACATTCGTGATATAAACAAATATTTAAATCCTGATGTGAAGTTCTGTACGGTTGGGTGAACACAATTACGAATTCAAAATCGTAATTGTATTCACTCAATTCCAATCATAAATTGATACTTTAACAAAACGATTAACACGATTAACGTTTAACGATTTAACATTACGATTGAATGACGGTTGTATTGGGATATCAAACCAGCTCATTGCCGTAATCTGTCCACTTCCGCATTCGCGGCAGGTTCATAATTCTTATCAAAATCTAAACAGTATTTGTAGAATTTCAATAAAAGCCACATCACTGTTTATATCGGTAAATATTATTCCATCGTTTTTGGAAAATAGGAAAAATTGGAAAATCGGAAAAAACAATATAGCCTATTTTACTCCAGGGGGTCCCAGGATTACCTACCCAAAATTTTGTTGCGATCACTTCAGCCGTTTTTGCGATACCTTGGGAACAGACAGACACAGACGGACATTTGATGAATTGTAGTAAGATTGTAAGAAGCCGGCCATAAAAACCCACATCTTTACAATTACAACAACAACAATAACGAGTGCTCCATTAAACCACAACTACCGGCATAGATGCTGACAGTACCCGGACATTATGATAGACAATAAACTCCGCCTCAAAGGAATCATAATCGGCAACAAGGCCCCACCCCCAGAGTGGGACGAGGGGCATGGAAACTATCATAACCGGCAGACATGCCCCGAGCTTCGTCATTGGTCGAGTATGACCATGGAGTGATTGTGTGGAACTCGGTGATTTGTCTGGGTGATGTCTGGGTGATGTCAGTGTGATGTCAGAGCGAAGTCAGAGCGAAGACTTTGAGAACGGAGGAAGAAGAATTGGTCTCTCTCTCTTGTTTTGGCTTTCGTGTGGGGCGGACGCTTTTGCCTCTGTCTGTCTCTCGGCTGCGGCTGTCTCGGCTGCAATCGTTGCGATCGTGAGGAGAACCTTCGGAGCTCGGGTGGACTTTTGCGATCGTGAGGAGGAGGTGTTTGTGGCGTTTTGTGGGTCCGTGTTGTGCTTCCCCGGACGGCAGAGGGACCTGAGTGAGGACTTCCTTCAAAAAGGACCTCACGTTCGTGGCGCCGAGGAACGGCCATGTTGTGCGCTTCCCGCCTGTGGGGCTTCAAGCTTTGACCACCAGCAAGCTCCTAAAAGTCTTGTTGAGCAAGCTGAGTGCCAGCTGATATAAAAAGAACATTGTTTTATTTTTATTTAATCTCCCCCCTTGTCTTTTTTTCATGTCTTAGTGGAGACGTCTCACCGTAGGATTTGATTTACCTCAAAATTATTTTTATCGTATTGCATTTACTTTCATTAAACCATTAAAACATACATACAGACTGTCATCCGACAGAATGTCTCACCGCATTCACATTGTCAGGAGATCTTGCAGTCAGCTTCCTGCCAGAACTGGGTGTTTCTGCCTTCTTGTTGAGGTTGTTTACTGATCCAGTGGCTTGGAATTTGTGTGCCCAACGATAAATTTGGTTTTTCTGGGGATAGTTGTTGAAGTTGAACTTCCTGCGAAATTTTGCTTGCACCGTTTTGAATGATTTCGTCTCCAAATAAGTAGTGACGCAAAATATTTTTTCCTCCTTTGTCCAAGGCATTTTGATTGATAAATAATTAGTTGTTATGGTCTCCTCTCTTCAAATCTGGAAAAAAAACAACAACAACAAGAACATTAATATTGGCAGAATTATTAGCAGTGACATGGGTTCCATGTATTTTGAGACACCCTGTACATCCCAAATCCACCTCTTTGAATCTCCGACTTCATTCCGGAAATTCCTAGCAATGTCCATTTGTTATATTCTGTGTACCACTCGCCCCCCCCCCCCCTCTCCAACAACCTCCAGCCCTCTCCCTTTAATAGATCTCCCGATGTCCCTGCTCTCTACTGTTGTGTTTGTGTGTTTCCCTCTCTCTGCCCCTCTTGTCTCACGCTCCCTTCACGAGGTGTGTCTGTTTGTCTTTGTCTGTGTGTCTGTTTGTATGTCTGTATGTTTTGTGTGTCTGTTTGTCTTTTTTGTGTTTAATGCGCTAGCTCTTACACGAGCCTCGACCTTGTATACAAAAAAAATAAAAATAAAAATTGTTGCATTTCATTTGTTGTATTGTTGATTTTCCTTGTCACGTTTCTGTGTTTGTGGGTTTGAGTAAAAGCACTGTGAGCTCCATGCAGGTAAGCACCCCGCTGCCCTTTTGTCCTGCGCGCGATAAAAAGTACCACAATTTTTCAGCTTGATCGCCTCGGATTAAAGACCGACCGGCTATCCATCCAAAGCTGGTCTTCATTGGTCGCGGACCTGACAATATGTTCGGCCTGAACGGCATAGGAATCAAAATGGCGGAGTGTGGAGTCAGCCGTTGTACGTCGTAATGACATCAGACGTAATCACATCATCCTGTCATGTGACCAGATCCTCAGCTCTGATTGGTATACGTTTGAGGGGACATATATGCATACATACATACCTGCATACATACATACATACATACATACATACATACATACATACGTGCATACATACATACATACAGACTGACGACAACTGTTTTAGATTGCTTTGCCCTATGGGCTACACCGTAAAAATTCTAGTATCCGCATTTGGATCTTCACCAAAATAAAATCGATTTGTCCTCGTCACGCACCCAACTAGTCCACCAAGTTTTGTCCGAATCCGTCCATAACTTTTTGAGATATCGTGCTGTATATCATTTTTGGCACCTTCTTTCAATGGTGATGGATCACTTTAAAAAATTTCGGATCCGGATCTTCACCAAAATGTACTCATTTAATTATTGTCACATACCTAACCTAACCACCACATTTTGCCCAAAACCATCCACAACCTTTTGCGATATCCTTGTCTCAGTCAAACAGATTGGGGTGAGAACCTAACTTCTGCCCACACTTGGTATTGTCGAATTAGTATAATTGATAACATCTTTTAAATATTGATGTAATTGCCTTAGGAATAATCATTACTGTTGAATAATTAATGATGCAAATTGTTATTAAGGACAGTTTTGCTGAGCTCAGGACAATTTTATGTTCACCAAAGGAAAGTTACAAAGAAACAGGCCAAGGACAAGTGTCTTTATTAGATCTTGGACTGACCTTTAATTTTCCGAGTTTGGGTTTTTGACATCTCATCAAGATGACCTTTTAATTCCTGTGGCTCCGATGTGCATCTTGCTCGCAGGGTGAATCCTGAGCACATGTTCGAGCTGTTTGTGGAAGTTTCACCTCCCAAGAACCCTTTAGCTGGTGAGTAAATTGCCAAATCAAACAAATGCAATCCAAAACCAGGCCGCTCATAACTCATTGATTGTTTATTCATAACTTATTCATTTAATGAAATTATTTTATTCATTTTTATTTATTTATTCAACAAAATCATGCCTCTCACATAATCCTTCCCCTTTTCCCCACCCTAACCCTCTCTCTCTTCAAATGTTCTTTCTATTATCCTGCATGTTCATAACCCCTAATTTGGAATTACTAACTTTTTTCCCTCAGTGATTGATTGCCTTGTAAATGTACATATGTCCAGTTACAGGTGACTATTTGGCAAATCCAGAATTGTACTTTATTAGACCCCTATCGTTTCACTGGAGGGAACTGTATGTCTGTCCATCCGTCTGCCCATCCGTCTGTCCCACCTGTGGTTTTGCAGACTTTCCACCCTTGCCCTTTTAACATACTCAACTGAAACTTGTACATGGCTTTATAATGATAAGTTACAGAACACCGCCGAGTTTCAGGGCATTTCCCCAATTTAATTTTTTTTTTTATGCCCTTTTTGAACTTGGAAAATATCACATATTATACATGGGTCAGTATTCAGCTGCCCTGACTCCACTCCATTGCTTTACATCCATTGGCTAGACAGGTGGCCTGACTCCACCCCAATGAAGCGGCACAGATCGGCAGGGCCACAGGCCTTAGGCCTGGGTGTTAGTCCATGTCCCAGTGCCATTAGAATGATCCCAGTTATATTTTGTGTGCGTGCGTGCGTGCGTGTGCGCGCGCGCACGTTCATCCGCCCGTGTCCTCCCTCACCGCTTCCGCTGCTTCCTCTCACCCCACCCCTTCTCTTGCCTCCTCACACTCCTTTCCCTCCCTCTCTCCGACCCCACCCCACACCCCTCCCTCCAGACTCTCACCCCCTCCCTCTGGACTCCCACTTCAACCTTTCTCGTCCTTGCTCCCACCTTCTCCCTTCCCAGTCCCTCTCTCTTCCTTCCACCCCACCCCACACTTTCCCCTCTCCTCCCACCTCCTCTCATCCCACTCCCTCCTTCCGGACTCCTTCCTGCCCCACCTCTTGCCCTCCCTCATCCCACCCATTCCCCTCCCTCTGGACTCCCACTCGACCCCTTCTCCTCCACCCTCTCCTCCAACACCATCCCCTCCCTTCCTCCCTCCCCTCCCATCATTTCCCCATGACAGGTGGTGGCTCGTGTGTTTGTAAGTTATGAATTGTGAAAAATGCCTGTTTTAACGCTCATATTAAGGTGTATAGTGCTTAAAAAATGTGATCCTCCAATGTTTCATCTTGATGGGAGCACAGAGAAGGCAGCCAGTACCAAGCAGCTTGAAAAGCTCTTGCCAAGTGGAATAAGCACTCAAGCAAGCACTTAAAAAAAAAAAAAAAAAAAATATAGATAATACCTATATATACAGACTTGGCATTTAATATGGAATATATTTTTTTCTTGACTTGGATTTACTTTCTTAACTCAGTATATCAATCTGGTGAGTTTCTTTTACACTTTGGTGATTTATTTGTTAAAAGAACCACGTCACCGATTGTCTGTCGCAGCAAGAAGTCAACAGGATTATATCACAGGTGGCGTGGCAAAATGTATGGACTGGGTTAGATGACACGACACCAGGGGTACAGTTCTCAAGACCTCCGGAGGAGGTTATAATATTTGTACAGTTCTCAATCTAACAGCAATCCTACAGCGACAACCTACAGCATTTGATGATTGGCTTCAGTCGGGTATACAAGGGTTGTTGCGTTCTGTATTAGTGGAAAACAACTGCTGCAAGTCTCCAAAAGTTATTGCCGCTTCCTCTGGAGATGGTCCGTCAACTCGACAATGCTGTTTGTCATGGAGTGGTGGCTTTACGAAATTACGGCATGAAACAGCGTGCTATTGCTCGGCAGTATGGCATCACTCAAGGTCAGGTGTCAAAGATCCTGAAACGAAATGCTCAGAGGGGTGTCCCTACTCCAATACCGAGGCCAGGACGTCCCCGCAGAACCACAAGGAGGGATGATCGCCAGCTGCACCGGTTAATCCGCAATGGCCGTACCAAGTCAGCTAATCGGCTAAGGGCTGAGTGGCAGCAACTGACAAATGTGCCTGTATCCAGAAGGCTAGTCAACCAACGACTGGTTCAAGCAGGCTATCGTGCCAGGCCTCCCCTGAGAAAGCCACGCCTGACCAGACAAAACCGCCAGCGCCAATTGCAGTGGGCCAGAGAGCACCGTCAATGGCAGCCAGGACACTGGAATCACGTGATCTTCAGCGATGTGTCTAGATTTCTGGTCTATCGTCAAGATGGCCGCGTCCGAGTGCGCAGACAAGTGCATGAAGCCTACAACAAAGATTGTATAGTGCCAAGAGTCCAAGCTGGAGGTGGTGGGGTGACCGTTTGGGCTGCTTTTCATGCAGGGGGCAAAACTGACCTGGTTGTTCTGAATGGAAACCTGAACCAGTTCAAGTACAGGGCCATTCTGGAAGAAATATTGCTTCCATTTGCTCGTGCAGCCTTTCGAGGAAACTTTGTCTTCCAAGATGACAATGCACGGCCTCATCGTGCTCGCATGATCCAACACTTTCTTGCTGACCGTGGTGTCAAGCATATTGAGTGGCCTGCCATGTCCCCGGATATGAATCCGATAGAGAACTTGTGGGCAGAATTAACGCGTCAAATCTACCACTTGGACCAGCAGCCAACCTCTGTGCGTGAATTGCAGGAGGCTATAGTCACTGCATGGCAAGCGATTCCTGTCCAAACCTTGGCAAATCTCGTGAAAACAGCATGACAACGTGTATGTGCTCTCCTGAATGCTCGTGGGGGTTACACGAAGTACTGAACTGTAATTTTACTGTCCGTAATCCCAGTCGTAATTTAACTTTTGTTTTTGTTAAAAATTTTTTTGCCTAATGTGCAAAATAAAGAGATACTTCTAGAAAACGTACAGAAGTTTAACACAGTACTGTCCATGAATTGAGTTCGATATCAGTTTACATCACTTTCAAGGATCAATTTATTTGTTTCGAAATGTCAAATGTGGTTTTTGTTTCTTTTGAAGGTCACATTAACAAAATCTAGAATAATTTCAACATAATTCCAATGAACTTTTGGTTCTAAGACATCTTGAAAAGTAAGTTCACCCCCACAAAAAAAATATTCCATATTAAATGCCAAGTCTGTATATATATTGTTACGGAATCGGACGACGGCACCCCCCTTACCGCGGGGGGTTTAATCCCCTCGTCTTGTGAAGCTGGCCGTCTCCGTTCCTGGACCCACCCCGCTCCTTTGTGGTATAGGATTGGCCAAGGTGATTGGTCAAGGGATTCCCGGACACCTCCGCCAATCCCTCCACAAAGCAGGTGGGTGGCCCCGCTCGAATCCCAGACAAGATGGTATTTTGCCGAGCGGTTTAGAAATCCGAAATCCGAGCCGTTATCAATGGACTAAACCCGATTATAAACGTTGGCCGAAATCGCGCCACAGGAAATCAATTTGGAAATCTCTAAAGCGATCGGATGAGAAAGAAACCATAGTAAAGGGAGAACAGGTATTTATTAATTATTTACACAAACCAAAATCAAAGAGAAGAAAAGAAATGTAATTTACAGGGAAAGAAGACACAGTGCAATTCTTAAAAACAAGCCTAACTTATACCCACATGACAGAACAAACAGACTCACATGAATAGGGAATGGCAGGCAGGAATGGCTGGAAGGATGAGAAGGGTCAGGTGGGACAGCAGAACGGCCGGGCCGGGAGCGAGCAGCCGCTGACTCTCCACCCTCGGGTCCACACCGCCGGGATGCTCGCAGCAGCGCGGCGGAGCTTGACGTGCCAAGGCTGGTTGGAAACAGCGTCTCCCTTACTCGTACTCCCGCAGGTTGCGCGTCTCTCTTCACAGACTCAAGCGCCTTCCTTTTAGAAACTGCCTTCGTGCTCCCTCGCTCATCTGGCTCCCTCAATCATCTCTCGGTGGGGGCTTCCCGTAACGGGTTATATAGCCACGCCCTGGAACCTTCACGAACCTGCTTGATCTTTCTGGTCACGCCCTACCAAGCCATGCCCACCGATTCTTGGTTGGTCGGCAAGGGCTTTTTCTGGCTCCACCTTCTGATGACGATGGGCGGGCAACGCCCTTCTTCTCCGAGCTGACCGCGTGGGCAATGGAGGCGAATGCGGTTGGAAATGTAGGCTTTGGGGCAATCGAAAGGGGGATCTATCTTGTTTGATTTGGTGCAACGTAAGATCGACTATTGGACACACAGCCTTATCTAGAACACAGAATAAGGATATAACTATAGAGAGGTTCTATGATTGGCTACGTGCTTGTACATGGACTAGCTAAAACCACCTTTAGAGGCCATTTTTCCCCACAAAGCGGGGGTTGGCCTTTTTCGGGAACCATGGTTGTTGTTGTTTTTTTGGTCCCCTTTTTGAAGCAATGTTTTACGGCCGGATGCCCTTCCTGACGCCAACCCTTTTTGCCGCCTTTAACGACAAACAGGGAATTACCAGTGAACTGGTCCTCAATTAGCCGACCTCGGAAGGATGAACAGGCTGAGTCAACCCCCCTGGCGTTAATTCAGCGATCGACCGGGATTCGATCCTAGGATCCTAAGCCGGCACCCTAGCCGCTAGCCCAACACCAGGGTTGTTGGGAATGGTGCACTTATTAACTAAGGTGCTAAGGCTAAGGTGCACTTATTTCACTAACACTAACTTTCACTATTTGCTTTGCTTTCACTATTTGCTTTCACTTGTGCTTTGCTTTTACTATTTTGGTGCATAGGTGCTTTCACTATTTCACTAACACAACTAGCTAAGGTGCACTTATTTCAATTAACAGCCAATTAAGGGGAAATGTACACAGCGGTTATTTATAAGGAATTTTAATACTAAATTTGATAAAGTGAAGGTTCTAAAAACTGCAAATATATATATATATATATATATATATATATATATATATATATATATATATATATATATATATATATATTATATCTATATCTATATATATCTATATATATATCTATATATATATATATATCGATATATATTGTTGCGGTTTTGTGTTTTTACAAATAAAGGTTAATTTCCCCTCATAGTTAGTCACACTACGACATGTAGCCTCGTTTAAGCTCAGTTATTTCTTAGTAAGTGGAAGCGTAGACCTTTCCTATGTGTAGTTTTGCGTTGGGTAGAATAATGAGAGTTAGGTGGGTCTGTGGCGAATCTGCATGTGGCGATCTGCAAAGTTCATGTTCAGAAAGTAGAAACCATCACGGCATGTCGTTATTCACTTGAACTCGATATCTTTTTTTCATTCCAAACAACATATCTCCAATCACAAATTAATCACAAAATAAACTTTTAACAACATTGTTAATGTTTCCTTCATTGTAAAAACTACCAAGTCAATAGTTAAAAGGATTTTGAGCCGATAGGTGTTACGGCCTCGGCAAGATCGATGGAGACAGCGATCTGTTGGCTTATACACCACCCAAATAGCTATGTGGAATTCTCTCATGTAGAGATTAAACCCACGTCGTTTGAACTTTGGCCAAGGTCATTATTTACTTTTAATGATGTTTACATACGAATCAAAAAGAAGATGATTAGTTTTGGGTCGCCTTTTCCACTTATCTCGTGGGATTGTGAGTTGGAGAGATGGCCGTGATGGCGGGGAGGGGGTTGGCATTCTCTCAAGCAGGGATTCAACCCATGTTCTTATAAAACGTCTTTGTCCGAGGTCATAGAGTCCGATCAGAGCAGCCGATTGGTGCAACTGTGCAGCGATCGGTGCAACCGTTTGTGCGGCACCTGGGAAAATAACGTTATGCAGGAGTCCAAACCTGAAAATGCTGGAGGCCAAAGCTGAAATTGGAAAAACAATATGGCCTATTTTACCGCAGGAGATCCCAGGATTATCCACCCAAAATATCGTTGCGATCGGTTCAGCCGTTTTTGCGGTACCGATGGACAGACGGGTGGACATTTGGTGAATTATAGCGAGATTGCTGCAGAACAGCTGTAAGTTGTAAACCCATTACTTGTTCCCTGAAGAAGGCATTTTTTAGCCGCGTCGCAGACGCTGGTCATAGAGTGCCCTCTGCTGCTGTTGTTGTTCTTCTTGTTCTTCTTCTTCTTGTTCTTGCAGAGAAGACAAAACCTCAAAGCTCCACCCATTCTGGGAACCATAGCTCCGCCCATTCTGGGAGAGGCTTCATAAAAACAAATATCCACCATTTTATTAACTCGCATAGCTTTGAGGCCTGTTTTGTAGGCCCGTGGTGTCTTCCTCTCTCACACAGTTTTATTTCAAATCAAATTCGATATATCATTTCATTTTTCACAGTCGCTAACATAGTTTTAGACTCGGTTGAAAAAAAACGGGAAGAAAAGCCGATGAAAGTTGCCCTTTATAGAACGAAATGAATTCTCAAAGGCCTGTAATTTCAAGTCCATTGAGATATATATTTTTGTAAATCGCGGCATGGTCAGTCATACACCGCCCGAAATAAGAGACGGGAAAATGCCGAGATATATATATATATTTTAAATCGCGGCATGGTCAGTCATACACCGCCTGAAATAACAGACGGGAAAATGCCGAGATATATTAAAAATTCATCGCCATACACGGGAAATTGCCGAGATATATTTTCACTTTGCACAAAAATAACATCAAGTAATCGAATCAATAGGAATGTCCTGTGCCTATAACATCGACATTATAGGCACAGCTGCATCTAGGTATTGTGTAACATCGACGCGGCTTTTGTTTTAATTAAAACTTTTTGTACTTGTTTACAATATAACTGCAATTTACATTATTTTCCCGTTTTTGCTCACCTAAACTTTTTTTTTTTTTTTTTAACCTCTAGCAGTTTACTGCTTACCTTTGTACCATTTCAGGTTATTCACTGGACTTGAATTGCTTAAATTTCAATAAAAACTGGAAAAATTGAGGTGTTCAAAAACTTTTGACCGGAAGTGTATATGATGCACAAAAGCCATACACATGTACATGGGGTTATTTTTTTTATTTCTAGCACCAGACGCGGCATTATACACCGCCCAAATAAAGGGATGCGATTACTGATATTGAAGTGAAACTTGGTAAGTGACGTATTGCAAAGCAATTCTGCTTCTTGTTCATCAGCAGTTTCATGCGGTTTGTTTGGTGATGGTACCAAGGTCTTTGAATGTCTGGTCAGTCTGGACTTAATTTGTCAACAGCTTGTCTATGCTGTGGGTGTTTCCTGTATGTCCTATATGCATGTATCTCACCACTTCTGCAAAAATTAATTCCTCATTTGGATGTGTTGTAAAGTTGTGGAAGAAAACATTATTTGCTCATGTGCACCATGGAGTAATCCATTCAAACCACAACAGGGGGCACACTTTTTTGTTGTTGTTGTTGTTGTTTTTGTTTTTCTGTTGTCTGCTGGGCCATCTAAACAGATTTTTTTTTTGTTGTTGTGGCCCGCCATCATTTTTGGTGGCCCAACCGTATATTATTTGCTGGTGAATGAAAGTTCAAAAAAAATCAGTATCCATGTATAAATTATTTCCCATGACACCTACAGATCAAATTTCAGCACTTTTCTTACCAGAAACGTCGCAACTCATAATCACAGAACATTCCTGTCAGCGATTCAATCATCCACCTACTAACTTACAGAAAAATAATACGAGGACAATTTTAATGTTTGCTAAAGAACCATTTCTTCACATATTAACACATTTGTTGCGTTTTCCAAAACAATTGTTCGCTCTTCACAACTTTCAGCTATTGACAAGATTTATTGTAGTCATGAAATCTCAAATAGTACTAAATCGAGTGACACTGTAAAACCTGAGTATTTTTCTGCTTATTTATTTTTCGGATCTGATACATTTTTTAAACAATGAGAAAAAGACATAAAATGTCATAGCCCCAGTTTTAGTAATTTTGCTGTACTGAGTTAAAGGCCACCCACCAGTCGGCCATCTTTGTTTAGATTGCAAAACAAAATCTACATATGTATACTCTCACGTGTTTTATTTGTGCCATGTTTGACCATGTGCCATGTTTTGACGTGAGGTTTGTGACATGGAATGTAGGGACAATGACAGGGAGATCAGGAGAAGTGGTGGAAGTATTGGTCAGAAGAAGAGTGGCCATATATGTTGTGTGCAGGAGACGAGATGGAAGGGAAGTGGTGTGAGAACAGTGAAGGGTAGGCAGGGACAGAAATACAACTTTGTGTGGCAAGGGTGCCCAGAAGGCATGAATGGTGTTGGTGTCCTGTTTTCTGAGGAGTTTGTAGACAGTGTGGTGAGTGTGACTATAGTGAGTGATAGGTTGATGATGGTGAAAATGATGATTGGAAAGCTCTTGGTGAACGTCATCTTGGGATATGCTCCGTAGGTTGGTCGGAGCGATGAAGAGAACGACAAGTTCTGGTGTGCAATAGAGAAACTGATGGAAAACGTGAAAGATAAGGAAGTTGTTGTGGTAGGAGGAGACCTAAATGGACATGTGGGAAGGAGTATGGACGGTTTTGAGGGAGTTCATGGGGGTTACGGATATGGTGTGAGAAATGGAGAAGGTGAAAGGATTTTGGAGTTTGCTGATGGAGTTGATTTGTTGATTTGTCATACTCAGTTCCAGAAAGAGGATAATAAGCTTGTTACATACACGTCAGGTGGGTCGACGACAACCGTTGACTACCTGTTGGTGCGTAGGGGAGATAGGGGGCACCTCCGGGAAACAAAGGTGATCCCTGGGAGGAGGCTGTTTTACAGCACCACTTGGTTGTCTGCGACATAAGGGTGAAAGGTGCGAGGAGAGCTCGGCGGGTGAAGTACCAACCGAGAATGAAGGTGTGGAGGTTGAAAGAGGTGACAGTGAGGGAGGCATTAAAAGAGAGGCTGAGTATGGCAGAGGATGATGTGCTTGAGCTTGAAAGTGGTTGGATGTCAATGAAAGATAGTCTGTTGGGAGCCGTTGGTGAGGTATGTGGATGGACAAAAGGACCACCGAGGCACTCGGAAACATGGTGGTGAGATGATGAAGTTGGAAAGAAGATTGATGAGAAGAGGAAGAAGTTCAAGGAGTGGCAGAAGGCGAAGGGTATGGGGGTAGAAAAGGCAGAGCATGAAAGTTATAAGGCAGCCAAGAAGGCTGCAAAGAAAGAGGTAGCAAAGGCGCAGGAGGCATGTAGGAAAATGTTTGGAGAACGCTTGGATTTGGAAGAGCGTCAGAGAGCGGTATTCAGGATTGCAAAGCAGATAGCGAAAGAGAGGTGTGATGTGATGGGGGTGAGTTGCTTGAAGGATGAAGAGGGACAAATCGTTGTGGACCCAGATGGAATTGAAAGAAGATGGAAGAGATATATGGAAATACTGTTGAATGCAGAGAATGTATGGGATGGCAACATGGAGAGTAACCCAGTTTTAGGACCGGCAGAGAAGATAACCGAGAAGGAAGTTGAGGAGGCGATAAAAGCAATGAAGAGTAGAAAAGCGATGAGGGCCGACGGGAGTTGTGGGAGATATGTTGAAGGCAGCGGGAAATTGTGGTGTGAAGAGAATGACAGAGATCTGCAATCTGTTTGTGAAAGAAGGCCGCATTCTAGTGGATTGGGAACTGAGTACCCTCGTCCCTCTATACAAGGGGAAAGGTGACCCTCTGGACTGTGGGTCGTATCGAGCGATAAAGTTATTGGAGCATGGAATGAAGGTATTGGAAAGGGTGTTGGAGAGGAGCATAAGGAAGAAAGTGAAGATTGACGAAATGCAGTTTGGATTTATGCCAGGAAGAGGAACGACAGATGCGCTTTTTATTGTGAGGCAGTTGCAGTGTTGTGATTTATGGGAGCGAGACATGGGTAATGAACGTAGAGCAGCAACAAAGGCTGGAAAGGGTGGAAATGCGAATGGTTTGGTGGATGTGTGGAGTATCGTTGAGAGAGAGGAAGACAAATGATGAATTGTGAAAGATGATGGGAATGGAGCCTTTGATGGATGCTGTGAAGAGAAACAGTTTGAGATGGTTTGGTCATGTGTTGAGGAAGGATGAAAGTGACTGGTTGAGAAGAGTGATGGAAATGAATGTCGAAGGAAGTAGAGGACGGGGAAGACCGAGAAAGACTTGGCTAAAGATGGTTGAAGAAGAAATGCAGGCAAGGGGGTTAACAAGGGGAGATGCAGAAAATAGGGCAAAATGGAGAAGATTGTCATGGGGACCGCAAGGCTAACCCCCGCTCTTGCAGGGAAAATGGCCTTAAAATGCCTGTTGTTGTATGTTTGACCAAAATCGGTCTATGCATGTCCGGGAAATGGTTGAGGACACTTTTAAGTAACAAAATGGCCGGCAGTCGGCCATCTTGGGTCTGATCTCGAAACAAAATGATGTACGTATGTAAATCGTACATAAACCATACATGCACATAAGTACATGAACCATACATGTAAACCATACATATGAACCATACACATCCCTAACCATACATACGTAAACACATGTGAACCATACATGTACATGAACCATACATGTAAATCATACATACGAACCATACACATACATAACCATACATACGTAAACACACGTGAACCATACATACAAACCATACACATACGTAACCAACCATACATTCGTAAACACACGTAAACACGTAACATACATACCTAAACACGTATACACATACGAACCATTCATACGTAAACCATACATGTACATAAGTACTGTCTTTTTGCCAAGTATGCACAAAATCGGTCCATACTTGTCCGAAATATGGTTGCAGACGGATGCAGCCGTGCATGGACGGATGAGACCCAATCCATAAGCCCCCATTTGAGTCTAATAATGCCACATAATGGAAAACTGAAGTGCACGTCTTCTCTCACATGGAGTCTCAGCACCACGTGATCATTAGAGCAGCACCACATGATCATTTGAGCAGCACCATTTGATCAAATGGGTCATTCCTTTCTCTCTTAAAATTAGACAGTCAATCAGAAGTCGCGCACTGTACACTGCTCTCTGGCACTATATCGCTGTAGATTTGGGCATTGCACAATCGCCTGCCTGCGCTGCATGCATGCTTTAGATCGTTCCAGCATGTGGCTAACAATTTGATGCGTGCATATTGCAAGCTCGTGGCCTTGCTTCTCCATCCTTCTACATCCAGAGGTGGCGTTCGTGGCATGCAAACCAAGCACGGTCCAGCGCATGTGCTGGTGTGTGTTCCATTACCAATCAGCTTGTAGAGCACTCTCCAAGTGGCTTAAGCACTCAAGCAAGCAGTCCAACGGAACTGTTGAGAAGGAACGGCTGGCTCGGCAAGCGATAGCAAGCTGATTGGTGATGGGACACCCCTGGATCAGCTTTTTGCATGAGTTTGTGTTTACTGCTTGCAGTGTCGGGTGAGGTTATGGGTTACTGTTATTGTAATCGCATAAAATAATTTGAAATATATATATGAGAGAGGGGGAGGTGGGGATGGAGGGGAGTATCACGTTATTCTTTTTATTGCTGCCTATTATTGTGTGGTTATTATTGTTCTTATTATTATTTACTAGGGCATTGCCCGTACTATATCTATATCTAAAATTATATCCCCCCCCTCTATTTACATGAAATGGTTTGGTCCAAAGCGAACGGCTTCCGGAGTTTGGTAAAGAAATCGCCATCGCGTGCACAAACGCGCAGGAAAGCGAATGAATCGCAAATTCGTTTTTATTAGTTTTAAAACATAGTTTAACGCCAACATAGTTTGCAAACGTGAAATAAATGAATACGCTCTCAAATGTGCCATCCGAGGCAGAGTGTGTCCGCCACGTTCGGCACACGCGATAGTTCGCTGCTCTCTGATTGGTTGAATCGTTTTTTGGACATAGCTCGGTAAGTAATTGTCCGATTAATATGAAACCTTGAAAAGGCACATCCTCGGGTCCCCAGCAATATACCTGGCAAGTTAAAAGTATATCGGACCCGTGGTTGTCGAGAAACAGCGGTCACAGACAAACGTACAAACAGAGATTAGTGGAATTATAGATAGATATTATTATTTTGCAATATGGTACTGTAATGTTAATATTATTGTTATGCTATTATCATTATCCATGTTATTACTTTTGCCAGTCGTAGTGGCCTTACAAAAATGTCACGCTAAGGTGGAATATCCTCAACATTACCCGAAGTGGCGTGACACGGCGTTTTGTTTACAAAGATAATTTGCATCATTCCACCTTCTGAACTCCAGGTGAGGGGGGCAAAGGAAGTCACTACAACATTTGCTGTCGGAACTGTTGTCCCCATGGCAGGTTTAGTGGGTTGAGATTGCATAATGATTAACGACTGAAGAAATCAACAAAGAAGATATATCGAAGATTTTGACACAAGTGGCCACATGGGCCACCTAGGACCAAAGTTATGGTGGCCCGACGGAGTTTTTGGTTGAATTTGGCATCTGGGCCACCGCTTATATCGAACCCTGCACAACTGAAATGCATCATTACAATTTCTGCATTGCTGAATTATGGTTTCCTTTCTTCAAAATCGAGACTCGTGGAAGAGCGAGGAGACAGAAGTAAAGTGGCAACACATGGCAACATGAAAAGAGGAAGAGAGGGGAAACTGCAGCAGACCCAAACAAGTCCCACAGGAGCACGTGCCTTGGACGAGGATGCACAAATCCAAATCCAACACATAATAAGTCATTTGACGAGGTGTGTAAACTGTAAATACAATCAAACAACAGATTAACAAAAATAGACTTAAGAGAATTCTGGAACAGGTATCTTCAGATTTTGCAGACTGCCTCTCAAAACAGGAAGGTCACATGGATCCACAAAGGAATGCAAAACCAGAAGTTCTGTTTTCAAAGGATGAATGACCTGTTCTGAAAAACGTTTTGATTGATTCATTCACGTACCCAGCAAGTTACTCCAAAGAAGGCTGTATATCTCCTGGCTGCCTGTAATTTATCGAAATGAGTTCCTCTCCAAAAAGAGGGAATCTGAACTTAAACTTAGCATGAAGGGATTTAAGTGACTAGTTCATAGTTTTGTACATAACTACATAACCCTCGTTTTTTATTGAAATGATAAAATATTTTTCTCAAGTGGAAAGTCCTACCTGGCCTGGAATATTTAATGATGGAAGTTTGCAGCACCCTCATCTTGATTGACATATTTGCATTCTAATTGATCGTATTTTCAGTGGCACAGGAGGCCTAATGGTATGCATGTCACTTCATGCTATTTCAAATAACATCGAATGCCATGCATACCATGAGGTATGTCATACAGATTTTTTTTCTTTTCTTTTTGCTTCTTCATCTGTTCGGGAGTAATGCATTCGATCGTGTCCGTCCGTGTGTGTGTGCGTTTGTGTGTTTGTGTGTTCATGTGTTTGTGAACAAGATATCTGGAAAAGTTCTGAACGGATTTGGATGAAAGTTGGTGGGATGATTGCCCTTGGGATAAGGAAGAATTGATTAGTTTTTGGTGAAGCTCAGGATATTATTCCGGATCCAGGAATTTTTTGAAGGATTTTTTTTTTACCATTGGAAAACAGGGCTCAGCAGCGGCCACCCACGGCGGGAGTATGTGCTCTACTGAGTGGCGTTCTAGTTTTAAATGTAAAAAGGCCTCTAAAAGGGGTGGAAAGGGAGTGAGGTGAAAAGCAATAGCCAGCAAGTTCTGCAGATTTACCCATTCTTGGAAAGGATACTTTTTTTATATGGCCTCGGGCCCTTGTTGAAGCTTGAACAATAAATGCGAAGAACAAATATTTTGGGAGACCTGGGGGTTCTGAAAGTTGTGTTGTTGAAAGTTGTTGTTGTTGTTGTTGAAAGTTGAAAGTTGTTGGTTCTGAAAGTTGTGTGGAAAAGGGAAGGGGGTGGGTCGTAGTGGGTGGCTTCCTGGAGTTGTCTGTGTTGGGAGCACCCTCGCTGTGGGATACAGCAGTGTTTTCCATAGAGGCGGTACTCGGCGGTACTCGGCGGTTTACCTACACCTGCTGAACAATGCATCTGCAGGCTGTTTTTCTTCATACAAATGCCATTCCGCCTTTTGTTTGGGAAAATATGAACTGTGAATTAGATGTGCTTGTGTGTACATCATATACAGGTCTGTATTGGAAATAATTATGGAAGCACACAGAGAATGTGTACAAATAATGGGTCATTGCAACTGAGTGATGTACCGTGGCCTGCAAAAGTATTCACCCCCTACCAATAATGCCACATTTCAGTGAATTCCGAATTATGTAGAAACAAATTTTCCAAATGAACTTTTATATTCAAAACTGAAGAGGTCAAACTAAACACTTATAGTTTTAGGAGGTCACATATCAGCTTTACTTTGAATTAAACTAAACCCGATATGTAACTTCCTGATATATTTTGCAACCAGTGAATTTTGATTTGTACATGCATAAAACATTTACGAATCCAAATTCATTGGTTTTAAAAGTATTCGGCCCCTTCGGTCAGTACTCGGTGAAAGCACCTTTTGCAGCAATGACTGCCATGAGTCTTTTTTGTTAGGTCTTTACCAGCTTTTTACAGCGAGATGGTGAAATATTTGCCCATTCTTCACGTGAAAATTGCTCTAGTTCTGTCAAGTTTGATGGGGATCGTCGATGGACTGCAATATTCAAGTGTTGCCATTCATGTTCAATTGGGTTCAAGTCAGGATTTTGACTGGACCACTCAATAACATTTATTTTCTTCTTCTTATTCAGCCACGCCATTGTGGCTTTGGCATTACGTTTCGAATCATCGTCTGAATTCACTCAATTGTGAATCTCCTACCCAGTATCAGATTAATGGCTGACTCAAGCAGGTTGTCAACAAGGATTCTCCAGTACTTTGCACCATCCATTGCCCCTTCTATCCCGACAAGATTGTCAGTCCCTGTTGATGAAAAGCAGCCCCATAACATGATGCTGCTACCACCATGCGTAGGGACGGTGTTGACTGAGTGATGTGCAGTGTCAGGCTTGTGCCAGACGTAAGGCTTTGAATTTAGACCAAAAAGTTCAATTTTTGTCTCATCTGACCACAAAATATTCCTCCACGTGCCTGAAGTATCATGAAGATGCTTTTTTCACAAACTCGATACGAGCTGTTAGATGTGTCTTTTTATATGCCTCCACCAATGAAGTCGCCGGAGGCATTATGTTTTTGGGTTGTCCGTCCGTCTGTCCGTACGGGATAAACCTAGTTTTTCTCAGCAACCATATGCCCAATTGAGACGAAACTTTCAGGATAGGAGTGACACCCATGCAGAATGTTTTTATGATAATTCTGATGCCATAGGTCATGTGGTATGGCAGCCATCTTGGATTAAAAGCAAATAAATAATAAAATTATATCTCGGAAACTGCTGAATGGAAAAATTTGAAACTTGGCAAATTGTCAAGTACTCCCAATGGGAAACAAAAGCATGATGATGACATAGGTGAAGTGGTATACCAGTCAAAAAATGTTTTCATCGAATTCCTTATCCTAAAAATCTGAAATTGCATGCACATGATCTATGATCCATTTGTATTGAAATATTAAATGTATGACATAATCGGTCACATGGTTTGGCAGCCATATTGGATTGAAGGAAAATATTAAATAATTATATCTCTTAAAACGCTCACCCTATCGATGCAAAATTTTACAAATATCATCTAACAGCACTGTTGCATATAGTTTGAAAATTATGATGTCGTAGGTCACGTGGTTTGGCAGCCATATTGGATAGAAAAACGAACCTTATCCGATCAACATGAAACTTCACAAACGTGATCCCCTACCCATACATATGCAGAGTGTACATTTTTAAGGGCATACGTCATATGGTATGGCAGCCATATTAGCTTGAAAGCCGATATTTAAAAAAAATCCCTTCTCTGAAACTGCTTCACCGATCGATGTGAAACCTGTCATGTCTGGTAAGAATGTGATACTTGAGAACAGCTGAAGGGATTTAAATCAAACTTGTTTATTTTTAGGACAGTGAACGATGGCATCTACCCATTGTGGGACTATGCGGAGGCATATTGGTGACAGTCATATTGTTCTAGTTCAGTAATGGCTTCTTACTTGCCACCTGTCCATAGAGACCAGCTTTGTGAAGGCAATGAAATATTGTTTATTGATAAGCACCCCCATCTCGGACATAGTCTTGGACATATTTCAAAGTCATTGGATTTACAGTGACGTCCCAAATCGGTTTCCTGCTTGCCTGGCTGCTGAGTTTGGATGGGCAACCTGATATGGGTGTACTCTGGGTGATATGATACGTTTTCCACTTCATCATGGATTTCACTGTACTAATTGGGATAATGAGTGACATTGAAATCTTCTTGTAACCCTCTCCTGAACGATGCTTCTCAACCATTTTATGTCTGATTTCTTTAGAAAGCTCCTTGGTCTTCATGTTTGCTTTGTTGGTTGACCAAGTGAGTTTCAACTTAAAACTCCTTGGATGAGTAGGGTAGCTTTTTTTTAAAACTCAACTTGACTATGTCCAGCTGAGTTTTTGTCGACACCCAGTGTCCGTCGTCCGTCTGTCTGTCGTCTGTAAACAATTCGACGTCTACCCTCTAAAAGTCACAAATATTGATTAGATTTGATGAAACTTGTTATGCAGCATCTTTAAGACACAAACTAGTTTGGGATTGCATTTGGGCGTTGCACGCCCAAAAATGGGCGCGGCAGGGCGGCCATATTGAAAAATCAATTTTTGTCATATATTTTTAGCACATATAAACTATATAGTTTGTGGTTCTATTATGCATATTCTAACCATATTGATATAGACCAGTTGAGTTCAGGTTCCCTGGAACCTCTCTAGTTTTAATTCCAACCACTGATTACATTTAGGTAAAACATTTTACACTTATTTTGTAACCTTTCAAACGAATAAATTGCTCCTGAAGTGATTTAGGGTTGGGCAAATAGACCATGAGATGACAGGGCAAAAAAGGCCTATAAATTAATTTTTGTGGCACCAATCATTTGCATACGTGAAAGTAGATGTTTCCAAGGCATTTTGAGGTGAGGAATCCGAATTCAACTTTCCACAACTTATTTAATGTGGCATTTTGATGCGAGGGGGTGTTTTAAGTACCTATGGAGCAACTTACGATATGTATTAGCGGTTAGGGTGCTGGCTTGAGATCCTAGGATCCTGAGTTTGAATCCCGGTCGATCGTTGAATTAACACCTGGGGGTTGACTCAGCCTGTCATCCTTCCGAGGTCGGCAAATGGAGTACCCGCTCACTGGTAATTGTGGCACTGCATCAGCGGCACAAACGCGCTTCAAGAGAAATTATGCAACCAGCAGCCACAGGCTGCATACGAAACAACAACAACCACATAGTTAGCAATTAGATGTTTATAAATGAATATCAAGAAACATTTTGACTACAAGCATGAAGTTTTTGTGCATTTTGGTTGGATCCTACATGGAACGCCACACGAATATCACTAGATTTTGTACATCTCGGTCAAAGAAGTGTTGAGCACGAACAAAATTTCATAGACCTCCTTCAATCCTGACGACAGTGGTGTTGGGTAATATTGTTGCAAACTGTTTGTGCATCTGGGACCTTCATGACCTATCGCTTTGTCGTTGTTGCAGTCTGTCTTTATTGTAAATAAGAATCACGGTGACTACCACTCCACAAGTCACCAAGTGAAATGGTGACCACATTCATACAAAAACAGATGTGTCATGAACGTTCTGAAGAATAATGAGTCATGAAATATTATTCACACACAGTGAACTGGCAGACATATCCTTGAGGTGACCATCCACACAGGTCAAAGCATGACAAGTCACTTGTGTGACAAGAACATTTCTTGGTACCGCAGATGCCCTGTTTGCATGCACAGTGTACATGGCTGAGAATTTCCATCGTGCCAGATCTTGTCATCCACACAACAGAGATTATTATTATTATTTTTTTTTTTTTGTATACTGAATCGAGGCTCCAACCGTGACTGTTCGGAGAAGGAGCATCAATCGTCAGATGCAGAGCTCGCCTGTGGATGCCTGCTGATGATTTGCACGAAGACTATGCTGTCGCAAAGCGCCTTGGTAGACTGCAAGCTATGGTCCTCGGCAGTCATCGAACATCATTGACGTTTGTCACTGTGCTTTCGTACAACTCGCAATGTGAATCTCTCCAGCTGGGCGAATAACTTGTCAGATAGGTTGTAATCTTCACCCAAATGACAAAATGACTGTTTGTATTCTGGCGATGTGGCCACAAGCTGGCATGGTTGCACTTTTCCTCGTCTGTGGAAGCAGCTGATGGAGTTGCACCCGGTCAAAGCGTGTAATCCTATGAGGGAGCAACTCGTGCATTCACCAAATGAACGTCAAATTGCATTCGGGTCGACTATTCTGACAGTCTTCTTGGTGCCTGTGTGGAGATTTATCATGGCAGCAGCTGGCATCAGATGTTTTTTTTTTTTTTTTTGTATACAAGATCGAGGCTCGTGAAAGAGCTAACATTAATCACACAAAAGGTCAAACCGACAACACAAAACACAAAATAAGGGGAGCGGTAGACAAGATGGGGAGAGAGGGGGAAGGACACAAACACAACATTTGGGCGCAGGGACATCGAGAGAAATGTGGGAGGGAGAGGGTTTGGGGGGAGGTGGGAGAGGTATGAAACATATGGACACTGCAAGAACTTCCAGGAAAGAAGTTGGAATTTCAAAAAAGTGTATCTGGGGTGAAAATTAGCGGGGGTAGAAAAGATCAAGGTGTTGGATGGGGGAAGATGAGAGATGGTGGTGAACAGCTGTTTTAAAGACCTGGAGGGAGGAGTGAGATCGAAGGGAGTGGAGGAGTTTGTTCCAGAGGTGGGAGAAAAGGGGAATGAAAGGGTTAAGGTGAGCAGAGAGCCTAGATTTTGGCAGTTTAACCATAAGAGGGTTGCTGGCAGATCTTGTGCGACCTCAAGGAATATTGGGGGGACAGAGCACAGAGAGAGCTGGGGGAGCAAGGCCGGAGAGGAGTCGGTAGAAGACAGAAAGACCACCAACCTGCCTACGGTGAGTGAGTGAAAGGCCCTCGGAGTTAGCTTCATCGCAGGAGATTCCAATGATTCTGAAAGCTTTGGTTTCAACAGCGTGAAGCCGAGCTAGGTGTGAGGCAGGAGCATCAGCCCAGAGGGGGGAACAGTATTCCACATCCGTGTATGTGTCTCATCCGTGTAGAACAGTATGTTTGAGAGAAGGATAACCGCAACATCCGTGTATGTGTCTCTCGAGTGTCAGATTCCTCATGGTGAAAGTGGGACAACTCCTCTACAATGGCCCCACCTGAATGAGACACGAGGTGACAGTCTGGTCCATGGGATTGGTGCGGAATATAGGGAAGCCAAAATGAACAGCTTGAAGAACTGAGTTTTGCAGATATTTGCCTCATGTTGCAGACAAGACAGGGTATGCAGAATAAAGTGACTTCTACAGCATCATGCACAACTGGGACTGAAAGTTAATATTGCTAAACCAGAAAGCATGACAATACATCCACTGGATGTGGACAGAACCACATGTAATGATTCAAACATTAAATAAGTTGACAAATTCATATATTTAGGATCGATGGTCAACAGTACTGGAGGGGGATAATACACAGATGTTCTACAAAGACGACAAAAATAATTCATGAATATGAGGTACATTCATGACGATGAAATAAACATGAAAATCAAAGAAAAAAAAACAGTAGAACAAAGCTCTGGATTTCTGAGAGTAATGTATCCCTTCCCCTTTCCCTTCCCAGTTTTCCCTTCCACTTCTGGGATTGAGAGTTTGTTGGTTTTTGCTCTTTCTTCCCCATGTTCCTTATTCCTCAAAGTCTCCCTCTGTTTTGTCCATCCACCTTGCTGTTGGTGTCCTCCACCTCAACCCCCTTCTTTCTGCTGTATTTTTGTTGTTATGGCTCAGCCTTTAAAAAAACATTTGGTTTGGGCATCAAAAACCGGGTTGCGTGGCATTAAAATAACCATCGGAGTGGAACTCAAACCTCGGTTTGGGCTCGAGTCGAACAACTACAACAATACTAACATGGCCGAGTCTGAAGCATCATAGGCGAAGCAATTGTGAAAATGTATAATTAAGGTGAAAAGGACTTTGAACGCAAATGTAACTCGACCATGTAGAACTCGTAGGAACCCGTGGAAATTCCGTGTAATGTAAAGTGTGGCTTCAAATCGTCACTCCTCCCCCTCCTCCACCCCCCAATTCACCCCAAGTCCCCTCCCCCACCCCCACCATCCCAATTCTTCAAACCCCCTCCATATACTGTCATCAAATGCCTTCCCCACTACAAGTATTCAAACCTTCTCCCTCCCATCCCCCTCTCCCCCCTACCCTCCCCGAGTTCTAATCCCCCTCCACCCAAAGTCTTCAACCCCCCACCCCCCTCCTTTCCCAACTCTCTGCTCCCCCAATCCCAACTCTCTGTCCTCTCTCCCTCTGTCTTCTTGTTCTTAATAACGTTCTTTTTTCTATTCGTTAAGAAAAAATAAAAAAGTCAATTCATTATCTCAACTCTTCAGTGACTGCAGATACATAAACTAAATGATAGAAAACATATTTAAGGTCATTGGTAATGGGGGAAATTATATACAACCGTCATTCCTCAGACCAAGACTTGGGTTTTATTGTCCACTAGCAGAAGTACCCGGCGTTGCCGGTCGGGGGAGAGGAGGGGTACGGGGGGGGGGAGGGGAAGGGGGGGGGAGGGGAGGAGAGGGGGAAGGGAGGGGGGTGAGGGGAGGTGGAGGGGAGGAGAGGAGGAGGAGGAGGAGAGGAGGAGGGAGGGAGGAGGAGGGGGAGGAGGAGGAGGATGCAGGACACTTCCTCTCCCTCCCCTCTCCTCCTCCCTCCCCCTCCCCCTCCTCCCCTTCCCTTCCCCCCCCCTCCCCCTTCCCCACCCCCTTTTCCTCACCTCCCTTCCTCCTCCCCCCTCCCCCCCCTCTCCTCCCCTCCCCCCCTCTCCTCCCCTCCCCTCCCCTCCCCTCCCTTCCTCATCCCCCTCCCCCCCTCTCCTCCCCCTCCCCCTCCCCTTCCCCCCTCCCCCCCTCTCCTCCCCTCCCCTCCCCTTCCCCCCTCCCCCCCTCCCCTTTCCCCCCTCCCCCCCGTTCCCCCTCCTTCCCCTGCCCGGCAATGCCGGGTACTTCTGCTCGTTCTATATATTTTCAGTTCAATGGTCTGGCGGCGAGGATGGAACATCACGTGATCGCTCTGAGCGAATCAGCGAGCTGCTCTGGCACATGCTGAGATTCAGTGTATAATGTTCCTCGCTGAAATGCGCTTTAGTTAAATATGAATAAAAAACGCAATCGCTTTTCGCTCTGAATTCCGTGCAAACGCATGACGGAAATCACCATCGCCCAGCATCGAGTGCCAACCAAGATGGCGCCCGGTAGCTACATCTCCACCTGTGTGGTGTGAATTGCAATGGTCATTCTATATATTTTCAGTTCAATGGTCTGGCGGCGAGGATGGAACATCACGTGATCACTCTGAGCGAATCGGCGAGCTGCTCTGCCACAGGCTGAGATTCAGTGTATAATGTTCCTCGCTGAAATGCGCTGAGGTAAATATGAATAAAAAATATGGATCTCGTCAAATATTTTTAGGTAGGCCATGTCCTTCCCAGGCTCAATGGCCATGTCTATGCCAAATATTAAGTATGTGAGCCTCTCCGTGTAGGAGTCTATAGGTAACACACACACAAACTGTGTTTTATTTATATAGATTGTCGAGTAGTTTAAGAGACAGTTGTCACAATGATAGAGAAACCAATAGAATAAGTATTATTTATACACAACACAGGAGATGCACATATACACTCCCCCCCCCCCCCCCCCCCCTCCCCTTGAACACCCCAACTCCAACCCCATGCCACTTCCATCGGAAGCCTTAATTTCCAGTTACCATAAACACAGCTATATACCTCAATGCAAACAAAAACAAAACAAGTACAGATACATTCAAAGTACACCGCCCCCATGCCAAATAAATATATAATGTATCCTCCAGCGTGCGGCATTTCCGGGGCACATTAGGCGCCCAGCGATGCCGCCGTGCAGCACATAGAGATGGTATTGGAAGGGAGAGGTGTACAATAATTGATTGATCAATTGTGTAATTAAATATATAAATAATAATCGTAAAATAATTAGTTTATTAATCAATTGGCTAATAGCATACCTAAATCGCCACCGTTTCATCCCAAACTGCAAATGCAATATGGACAATTTTAAGCATGACACTTAACAATAATTTCAACAACTCCTCACGAACAATAATACAAACATTGACATCCATATCACAGTTCAATATGATCATCACATCCGTAGCTACAATATACATTCAAACGGTCAATAATAATAAAAAAAAGAATACAACCCCAACTACATGCCAGAAATCGCACACCTCATGAGACAACCAAAACACACACATACGAACATTCAAAGCACCAGACATAGCAGAAAGGATTCAAGCACAGAAATCAACAACAAAATTATTCATGAAAAAAAAACAACACAAAATTAGCACTTCTTTCTACACACACACACACACACACACACACACACACACACACACACACACACACACACACACACACACACACACACACACACACACACACACACACGCACACACACACGCAGCCATAACTTCCACAGACAACATACCATCAGAGAAACAACAAGTTAACACCCTCATTGATCATTACGCAAACATAAGTCAAATCGGACACATAAACAGCATATCAGCCCCTACAAATATAAGCAACTTCTAACACTCAATAATTCCCCAAGTTTGGATACTAAGCAAAATCATTACATTCCTTAAACCAAACAAAGAACCCACCAAAGTGGCATCCTACAGACATATCACATTATTTGCGTGCTCACAAACCCACACATCCCACTCTCTTACACCCAGCATGGATTCAGACCAAACCACTCCCCTACCACTATCCTCACAAGCCCACACGTCCCACTCTCTTACACCCAGCATGGATTCAGACCAAACCATTCCATGACCATTATCCTCACAAACCCCACACAAAACACCTTTGATGACTTCAATAGTAAAAAAACAACACCAAAACACACTATTCTCACTGTGATTATACATCAGCAAAGTGTTTGACTCAATCCCAAAACTCTTACAGATAAACAAAACACATACATGCACAACAACACCAAATTCTGGCATACCAACTACCTATCATGCAGACAGTCATACGTATTTTTAACGCCAAGTCATCATGTACACAATACTTTCCAAATGCTTGAGGCTCATTTATCCCCCCTCCTGCCACACCCTTTCATCTTTTCATGCACAACATTCCACAACCAACCGAGAAAATCCAAAATGGCTACAAAGCCAAATATAGAGACGACCTGACCATTACCTTGACCCCCAGCAACATCAACACAGCCACAGCACAACTTCAACCCTTCCTCAGCACCCTATAAACCTGGCTCACTCGTCAACTGAAAATTAGCCCCCTCAAAATCAAGTCACTCTTTTAACAAATCACACCAAGGAACATAGTGCTGCACCACACCTCATGGTGAACAACATCATTATCCCATACACACCCCAAACAAAAATCCTAGGCATCACTTTTAACACATCCATGTTATTTTCGGATCACATTACAAACATTACAAACATTAAAAACATGCACATGCAGGCTGCACACACAAATGCCATTGACTTCCGACACCACAAATTTACACACAGGACATTAGATGTCAATGATTATGTACCACATTTTACACCAAAACCCCACTAAGGTTTGTCCGATTTGAATGAAATTGCCCTCTATAGATAGCCTAGAGGTTTGCGCATTTTACGCAAAATTTTCATTATACCTCTCCGGTTTAAAGGTCAAGGTCCTGCATCTCTAGGAGTACTAAACCACCATTTAGGTTTTTCTCCCTTTTTCTGCCAATGTTTCAGCTGTATCTCGGATCCGCCTGGGACTTTCGGAATGTAATTTTGCATTAATAATGGAATTAATAGGTTTTCGTAGGTTACATAATATTGTTGACCTTGACCTAATTTTTAAGGGCCATGACCCAATTATAGACATTTAAACATTTTCACCACAACTCGACTGAGGTTTGTCCGATCAAAATGAAATAGCGCTCTCTAAATAGCCAAGAGCAAGGCTTATTGTCCCCCGTCGCACCGCGGAGCGAAAGGGTGACTATGGTTTTCTCCTCCGTCCGTGTGTGCGTGCGTGCGTCCGTGCGTGCGTGCGTGCGTGCTGGCATGCGTGTGAACGTGCGTCCGCATGCATGCACGGACGCACGCACACACGGACGGAAGGGAAAACCATAGTCGGACCGAAAAGGACTGAATTCTAATCTGGTGTGTGGGTGTATCTAGGCATAAGGAAGAACGCTATTGAAAATTGGGTCGCCACATCAAAATCCAAGATGGCCGACACCATATACATGTCTGAACCTTGTGAGCGAAATATCTTGAAAAATAAACTAACTACTAACTTCTAATCTGGTGTGTGGGTGTATCTACGCATAAGGAAGAATGCTATTGAAAATTGGGTTGCCACCTCAAAATCCAAGATGGCCGCCGCCATGTATGCCTGAACCTTGTGAGCGAAATTTCTTGAAAAATAAACGAACTACTAACTTCTAATCTGGTGTGTGGGTGTATCTACGCATAAGGGAGAACGCTATCGAAAATTGGGTCGCCACGTCAAAATCCAAAATGGCCGCCTTGCGTCTTCCACTTTGTCAACTCGTATCACTTCAACGACGGGGGACCGAGGCGTAACGCTTGTGTAAACCTCATTTACATCAAAGTCAAATGGCGGTCTGAAAAAAAAGAAAAATAGTTTTTTGTCATTGCTCAATTTTGCCAATGTGGAATCTCAAGCATTGCTTGACATTCCAAGATGTTCTTGCATCATAATAGTGTAACTGCACTGATGGTGTGCACCTGATATTTGATTGGTGTCCTTTACCTACTATTTTCGGCTTGTGACCCGATTAACAAAAAACACTTTTTTGATCATAACTTGAATAATTTTCCTCTGATTTTCATGATGTTGAGTTTTTTTTTGCCTAGTTTGTAAATGGGGGCACATTTTCTTAACACTATCCATAAATGTTGAAGTTTAATGTCATTATTGCCTTCCAAATAAAATATGCCATTATTTGATCGTGGGCCAACGGTAAGTCGTGGGCAATTGCCAAGGGTAAGCCGGGAGAGGCAAACGGGTGTGGTTCATATGTGGTGGCGGTTAATACAATACGGTAAGTATCGTCGCTCAATAGCTTCATGTATTGTCTCAGCAGTTCGAGTTATTCCTGCCATTTTCCTTCTTATGGCACTTTTCCACCGCGGTACCGTACCGTACTGCAACTAAAATCCGTTTTTTCATTTTTCCATTGCCAAGCGATCTGTACCGTACCTAAGTACCCATGCTACATTTGGGTCCAATGGATAGGTACCAAGCGAGCCGGACCCACACCTATCGGTGGAGCTAGCAATACTGCAGACCGTTGATTGGTCAATCACAATTGTCAATTCAGGAAGAAAGTGAAAGGTAGTCATAATGTTACTAGCTATATATGAAGGCTAATGTAACATTCTGTAACTGTATTCTTTGTTTGCGCCAACGAACAAGGCCCAAATCTTTGTCGTCGGTCTACATAATTGTCTGCAAAAGTTTCTTTCTCTTTTTAGCTGTCCTCTTTCTGGCGTCTTTCAGTTTCTTCTCAAACACTTCCTTCTCAAACACGTCCTCTCTCTTTTTGCATTTCGCTAAAAAACTCGTGTTCAGATAAAACCAAAATCCAACGAAGAAGGAAAACACAGCTTCAAGTTCCTCCATAGTTGCTGAGCTGTTTACAGTTTAGTGTCGCATGAGAAAATAGAACGGCACTCAGTACAGAGCATACCTCCGCCAGGTGAACAGTTTACGTTTTGTATCCTAGTGTAGACCAGAGGTATGTGCATGGACAAAAGGACCACCGAGGCACTCGGAAACATGGTGGTGGGATGATGAAGTTGGAAAGAAGATTGACGAGAAGAGGAAGAAGTTCAAGGAGTGGCAGAAGGCGAAGGGTATCGGGCAGAAAAGGCAGAGCATGAAAGTTATAAGGCAGCCAAGAAGGCTGCAAAGAAAGAGGTAGCAAAGGCGCGGGAGGCATGTAGGAAAATGTTCGGAGAATGCTTGGATTTGGAAGAAGGTCAGAGAGCGGTATTCAGGATTGCAAAGCAGATAGCGAAAGAGAGGTGTGATGTGATGGGGGTGAGTTGCTTGAAGGATGAAGTGGGACAAATTGTTGTGGACCCAGATGGAATTAAAGGAAGATGGAAGAGATATATGGAAATACTGTTGAATGCAGAAAATGAATGGGATGGCAACATAGAGAGGAACACAGTTTTAGGACCGGCAGAGAAGATAACCGAGAATGAAGTTGAGGAAGCGATAAAAGCAATGAAGAGTAGAAAAGCGGGAGGGCCGACGGGAGTTGTGGGAGATATGTTGAAGGCAGCGGGAAATTGGGGTGTGAAGAGAATGACAGAGATCTGCAATCTGGTGGTGAAAGAAGGCCGCATTCCAGTGGATTGGGAACTGAGTACCCTCGTCCCTCTATACAAGGGGAAAGGTGACCCTCTGGACTGTGGGTCGTATCGAGCGATAAAGTTATTGGAGCATGGAATGAAGGTATTGGAAAGGGTGTTGGAGAGGAGGATAAGGAAGAAAGTGAAGATTGACGAAATGCAGTTTGGATTTATGCCAGGAAGAGGAACGACAGATGCGCTTTTTATTGTGAGGCAGTTGCAGGAGAAGTACATGGAGAAGAGGAAGAAGTTGTTTCTTGGGTTTGTTGATCTGGAGAAAGCATTCGATAGGGTTCCACGTGAAGTAGTGACATGGGCATTGAGGAAGTTAGGAGTGGAGGAATGGTTGATCAGAGTAGTGATGGCAATGTACAAAAGAGCACACACTGCTGTAAGGACGAAGGACGGGAACAGTGGTGAGTTTGAGGTGAAGGTGGGCGTGCATCAGGGGTCGGTACTAAGTCCACTACTATTTGTAGCTGTGATGGAGGTGCTGGCTCGGAACGTAAAGGAGGGTTTACCGTGGGAGTTGGCCGTGTGCTGTGTGCAGGAATGGTGTCAGAGTGAATTCCATTCAATGTACAATGTATGCTGAGTGGGTTCATAAAAAATGTAGTGGTTTGAGTGGGTCATTAACCAGTGTGGCAGCTACATTCAAGTGTAAGGTGTGCACAGAGGTAGCTGCAGATGGAGGAAATGGTGAGTTGGATCTTGGAGACGGCGTGAAGCTGGAAGGTGTGAAAACATTTTGTTACCTCGGAGACATGCTGAATGGAGAAGGTGGATCAGACTCGGCAACGGTTGCTCGAGTGAGATGTGCATGGAAGAAGTTTCGGGAACTGAGTGGCGTGCTGACGAGGAGTGGAGTGTCGTTGAAGCTGAAGGGAAAGGTGTATGCTGCATGTGTGAGAAGTGTTATGATTTATGGGAGCGAGACATGGGTAATGAACATAGAGCAGCAACGAAGGCTGGAAAGGGTGGAAATGCGAATGGTTCGGTGGATGTGTAGGGTATTGTTGAGAGAGAGGAAGACAAATGATGAATTGCGAAAGATGATGGGAATAGAGCCTGTGATGGATGCTGTGAAGAGAAACAGTTTGAGATGGTTTGGTCATGTGTTGAGGAAGGATTAAAGTGACTGGTTGAGAAGAGTGATGGAAATGAATGTAGAAAGAAGTCGAGGACGGGGAAGACCAAGAAAGACTTGGCTAAAGATTGTCGAAGAAGAAATGCGGGCAAGGGGGTTAATAAGGGGAGATGCAGAAAATAGGGCAAAATGGAGAAGATTGTCATGGGGACGGCAAGGCTAACCCCCGCTCTTGCAGGGAAAATGGCCTTAAAATGCATGTTGTTGTTTTGTTTGTTGTAGACCAGAAAATCACAGTACAGAATCACATTAAATCAAAATCGTCTATCCACAACTTTTTGAGTTATCCTGGTATGTATCGTTTTTGGCCCTAACTCACAATGGTGAAGAATCACTTTCAAAATTCTACGAGCCGAATCCATATTCAGATCTTCACCAAAATCGAATCGATTCTTCCTTGTCGGACACCCAACCGGTCCACCAAGTTTGGTCCAAATCCATCCACAACTTTTTGAGACATTCTGCTATGTATCGTTTTTGTCCCTGTCTCCTCATGGTGAAGAATCACTTAAAAATTCTAGTAGCCGGATCCGAAACCGGATCTTCACCAAAATCTAATCATTTCGTCCTTGTGACATACGTGACATTTCGGTCCAATTTCGTCCGAATTCGTCCACAACTTTTGGAGATATTTTGTTCACGGACAAACAGACAGGGGTGAAAACATAACCTCCATCCACCTTTGGTGGTGGAGGTAATTACGCCACCACAGCCGTTGTGGGGTTTTTTCGTCACTTCAGATAACTCAGCCTATTTTCACGGTTCTGTTGTGTGATGGAAAAACGACACAGGGATTACCGTACCGAACCGTACCGTACAGTTCTGTGTAATTGAAAAGCGCCATTAGATTACACATACAGCAGTTTCCTAGTTTTCCAGTCTGTGCGTGCGTAAATTGCATTCAATGTCTCGTGGTGTATCGTTGTTGTATTTTTCATTAAATTGTTTTCATTTTTGTTGTTGTGGTACGAGCACAATACCTCAGAGACGATGTTGCTTCCTCCCGTTAAAATAATTGTAATCACTACAGCCATTATTGTGCGAGGCTGGCTGACAAAGAAGGAAGAATAAAGTACAATTCGTCGGTTCGGTCATCTCCCGATTTGGAACTTTAGCGATATCTTTCGGTGTCTTTGTCAGTTCGAAACTTATGAAGATGCTCGAGAATAAATGGTATGGCATTTAGTGGCCTATGACTTCATTACATAGTCGCTTTTCCACGTATCATTTAATGGGGTGGCGATTTCTTTCCGCATGCCATCCCTCCATATGGAGTACTGCCGTGCTCCATGATAAACTTTCTAACCATAATCCAAAGAAAGCTAATGTTAGAAATCGCCAGGGTCCCATGTAGCTGATAAACAGTGGTAGAGAAAATATTGATTCGGAAGAGTACGAGTTGCTTGACGCTGCATTCTTCCCGGCCTTAGTCTTCCCAGACATTGCTTTAGTCTCTCTCCAATATTTCTTTTTCTGTGTCAGCATGACGGACTGTCAAAAGCATAAGAACAAAGGCTGATCCTCCAGATTGGCATGCTGGCTCTCCACGGGATTAATGAACACTTTTCATTCACTTCGACATCTCGTCTTTTACAAATTTTCAATCTCTTTCCCACTCCTAGCATTTCACCTTTCATCTTGTTTTATTTTTGTCTTATCTCACACCTTTCTCCTTTCACTCTTCTTTCTTCTCTCTTCTCTTCCATTCTTTTTTGCTTCTTGTTTGTTTTCCTATTCCCACATTTCTCCCAGTGCGGCTCCACTTGAATTTTAACTCCTAAACCCTGACCTTTCTCTTTGTGAGGTGTCAAAATGAGCTATTCCCACTCTATCTGCTCCCTGACCACTGACGTATCTCCAATGCGCTCACCTCGGACTTGCTACCTCCGTATTACAATCCTTGCCACTGTCTCATCTCCCTCTTTTGCTGTGACCAAAGAGTGATGTGCAAAACCTGCAGCTTATCCGAGCTTCCCATGTCGGTTAGCATACCTCAACAAACGTTTTTTGATTGCATCCATACGTTTGAGTATTGATTGAGTGACGTCAATGCTAGTTTAGTCTACAAGAAGGAGATCGAAGGAAAAGGAAGTTCCTCTTTTACTTCAAAACTTCTTTAAACATCCAGCACCTAAATAAAGGATGCACACTTCCAATATCTGTAGGCTCATCCAATGCAACCTAAACAGTCGTGCAGTTCTCTTAACTTTTTTTCAACATCATGTGATAGCACTTCAATTATGTGGCTCATCGTCAAAGGGGTCAGCTGTAATTCTATGCCAAAGTTGAACCATCTGCTTCATGTATTTTCCGGGACAGTTCTGGTGGAGAGTTCATTCCAGAAAAAAAAGTCTTTGGATAAAGATTTTTATTCATGAGCCAGAAGCCAGCAGATTTTATAGCTGGCCATTGTTACAACGTACTAATATGCGTTCCCTTACAAGGAACTTCAATGCATGAGGAGGCCACCAGGTCTTTTAAACCTGTGCAATGGTCGCCAACCTATGGTTGTTGATCTGTGCTTTATCCTTTTTAACTAGTCCAGTTGAGTTCATCACATCCTGAACCCTCCGGCGTCTGTCGTCTGTCGTCCATTAACTTTTCGACGTTAACACTCCAGCGTCCACAAATATCAACCGATTCTGATCAAACTTGACATGCAGCATCCTTACCCCAAGGACCAGGATGGTATTACATTTCAGCCCGATCCATTGAAACATGGCGGACTTAGGCGACCATTTTGTTTTTGGTCATGAAAACGACGTTAACACGAGTGTCCACAAATATTAACAGATTTTGATCAAACTTAGAATGTTTAACCCTTACCACACAAGTTAGGTTGCTATTGCATTCCAACCCGAACCGTCACAAAATGGCCGCCATAGGCCGCCATATTGTTTTCAGCTCCGAAACGACGTTAAGACTTTAACGTCCACAAATATTTATGGATTTTGATCAAACTTGGTGTGTGAAGTTGTCCAGTCAGTTCAGTTGAGTTCTGCTTCCCTGGAAGCTCTAGTTAAAGGTGGAGTGTTGAACAAGGAAGCAGCATGTACCATTTTAATGTCTGGTATAAAGTCATTAAAAAAAAGAGTGGACGCTCTAATCATTATGCCACTGAGTCTGGTTAAGAGGTTATCAGATAATGCTTCAGCCCTGATTTCTTATTTTGAAGATAAATTTTCAGTTCAGCATTTGCTGATTTCTGCAGTTCAGTTTTTGGTTGAAATTTCTGATGAGAGTTGAGCTTTCCTACAAGACTTTTGTGTTCCAATATGTTGTGAGGATTCATAACATCTGACTTTTTTTTCTCTTTTTTTTACCAAGATCTAGGTTCTTGGAAGAGCTAGGACACAGAACAGATCAGGACACAACAGAGCAGAGGGAACAGCAAGAGAAAGGGGGGTAATGCCAACAGCAGGGCAAAGGAAGAAAGTCGACGGAGACGGACAACCATGGGATGCAGGTAGCGATGAGTGGTAGGGGAGAAAGTAAGGAATGAACATGATGGATACGTAAGCAAAGTTTTGGGAGGGTTGAGGGTGGTTTAAAGGGTGTAGAAAATATCATGGTTTTGGATGGAGGATGACCTGAGATTATGGTGAACAGCTGTCTTGAAGACCTGGAGGGAAGAATGAGATTGAAGAGTGTGTGGAAGGCAGTAAAACAAGGTTGAAAAGGGGAATGAATGAGTGTAGGTGAGCAGTAGTTCTGGAATTAGGCAGTTTCACAATGAAGCGGTTGCTGGTAGACCATGTGCGTCCTGCAGATACCTGTGAGGGACTGAGCACTGAGAGGGCAGAGGGTGCAAAACCAGAAATGAGGCAGAAGAAGACAGAGACCACCGATCTGTCGGTGATGGCGAAGTGATAGGCCCATATACTCGGCTTCATTGAGATAGATTCCAATGATCCTGAAAGCCTTGGTTTCCATGGTGTCAGGCTGAGCAAGATGTGAGGCAGGGAACCAGCCAGCCCAGAGGGGAGAGGAATACTCAATCAAGCTGTGGAAGAAAGACTTGTATGTAGATAGGAGCTCAGGTGTGCCAAGGAAGGACTTTGTATGATGGATGAGTCGGCATCTGGCTTTGTAGGCCAACTTTGAAATTTGCCTTGCCCAAGAGAGATTATGGCTAAGTGAGACCCAAGAGTTTGAATGACTGAACTTCTTTGACAGGGAGGATTAGCGGTAAGGTCCTTTTGGAGAGAGTGAGTATGAGGGATTTCTCAGGATTGAAAGACATATTCCAAGTGCTTGACCAGATTGTGATTTTTGTCAAGGTCTGAGGAGAGGAAAGAGGCTGCTGCCTGTCTGTCAGAACGATGAGGGATGTCATGGCAGAGAGTGGAGTCATCAGCAAAGAGATAGAGGATTTTTCCAGAGAGTCAGAGAGAGAATTTATGAAGATGAGTAATAAGATGGGGCCGTGAACACTGCCTTAGTGTACTTCAGCCTTGACAGGGAGAGGAGAAGAAAGGGTTCCGTTGAGAGCCACATGTTGGCTACGAGAGTTGAGTAAGTCGGTAATACAAGAGTGGAGTTGGCCTTGGATTCCATAGACAGAGACTTTGCAGAGCAAGGCTGGATACCAGACTGTATTGAAAGCTTGAGATATGTCACGAGAGACGGCCCAGATCTCATGTCTGATATTGAGGGCCTCCATCCATTGTTGGGGGAGTAGAAGCAGCATGTCCAAGGTAGAGCAGATCTGAATTTGAATTAATGATCTGAGATGAGGTTGTTGGAGAAAAGGAATGATTTTATGTTAACTGAGATGATTGATTCCATGTCCTTGCTGATGACCTTGCTGATGAAGGAAGGTAATTGGTCTGTAGTTGAGAGGATCAGTTCTTGCACCTTTTATGTAATGCTGTGATGTATGTACGCGGATTTCCAAACAGATGGAAGATGACCTCTGATAAATGACAGGGTGAAAATGGCAGAGAGAGGAAGTGCAAGAGCAGTAAAGCAGGTTTTTATTACACGTGAGCTGATGCCATCCACTCCAGTTGCAGTCAGAGTCTAGGGTTGCCAGAAGCATTTCCACCTTCTCAGGCGCAAAAGACACAGACTCCAGGGGCAGATGTGAGTGACTGGAGGAATGGGTGGATACAGAGGGAGAGAGAGAGTGATTTGGGGCACACAATTTTGAAGCAAACACAAAATTGAGGTATTTGGCCTTCTCACAAGCGGAGTTAACTGTGATGACATTTGAAGTGGGGGAAGAGATGGAAGGGAAGGAAAGAGGCTGCTGATACACCAGAGACCGACTTGATGAGGAGCCACCAGGTTTTCGAGGAGGGAGACAAGTTTGAAATGTCATTCTTGAGATTTGACAGATGTTGTTTTCTGGCTCTACTGAGAGTAGGCACACACTTGTTGTGAGCTTTGTGGAATAATCTAAGATTGCCTTCAGTTGGGTTTGCCTTCCAGGAGGAGAATGCAAGTTGTTTTAAAGCAACTGCCTCACCACATAATTAAGTGTACCAAGAGTGGAAGGATGGGTAAGCTAACTTTAGACCAAATGGGATGAATCTTTGCATAAGAGAGAGCAGGTTTCTGCAGAAGAATTCCCAGGCTGAATTAATATCAAGGGCGGTAGATATAGGAGACCATTCCTGAAGTGTGATGGCTGCTTGCAATCCCTGCCAGTTTGCCTGAGTAAACTGCCAGACTTGCCGGTGCTGAGGCTGTACTCTGAGGATGGGCAGAGAGATGTTGATCTTCACAAGCACATGATCAGATGAGCCAATTATGGCAGAGGCTGAGCAAGATACATTGGCAGAGAAGTTGGTCATCACCAAATCCAGAAGGAAAGATTTGCCATTGGGGGTGATCCGGGTGGGAAAATTCACAGATTGATTCAGTCCCATGGAGTCACAGAAATCCATCGCAGAAGTGCCATGGCTGTTGAGAAAGGTACTAACACCCAGCCAATTATCATGGTGATAATTGAAGTCACCACATATGAGGAAGAGAGAGTTGGGATGAGTGATTAAAAGTTGGTCCATGTCATTGGAGAGAGATGTAGATGGAGTCGTCACTCTTGGTGGGGATGGTACAACACAGAGAAACGTGATGTGGGAGCGGAGGGGAAGTCACAGCCAGAGACACTCCTGGGGTTTGGGAGGTGTAAGAGCAGTACATGGAGAGTGAGACGTGGAGATTTTTATGTGCAGCGCAACTCCACCACCAGGACAGGGTTCAGGTCGATCAAACTAGAGGAGACAATAGCCAGGGGTTGATACTAAGGAGTAAGGAGTAAGGAGTGTCCTGTGGGAGGAAGGATCCTGTTAAAAAGATGATGTGGCCTGGATTATTAAGATATGTCAGTTTGGAATGGAGGCCCCAGGTGTTTTGAGGTCCACACATTTAGGGATGGGGATAGTTGCTGCTGATAGGACATAGGGATGTAGAGAGGATGCAAGGTTGGGGGAAGCCGGAGGAGGGGTGTGAGTAGGGGCAGGGGCAAAGCTGGGTGGGGGAGGAGCTGGGGGTGGGGGGATGCTGAGAGAGGGCGGGACATGGTGGAAGTTGAGAGGGGGTAGGACAAGGGGAGCAGATTGGGGGGGGGGGGGGGGTGGTACTGACAGGGAGGGGTACTTGAAGGCAGGGCTGTGCGGCTGTGCAGCACAGCTCTGCCTTCAAGTACCCCTCCATGTCGCTTTTATGAACCAGACTAAAGTCCAGGTGAGCTAAAAACGAGACGGTAAAACACAATACGTCCTTGAACGTAAATAGTCGGGGGAACTTAGCTTCGAAGAAATGCAGGAGAGGATCACCGATCAGTCATCCACATGCCGCTGATACCCGAACCAGAAGTTTAAAGTGACTTGCAGACAAACATTCTCCAATACAGGAGATACAATTATATTGGGAAGTTGTGGCAGTCAGTCACCCTTGCCCCTTTTGACCAACCCGATGGCGTGAGCTAACCAATTTGGTGTCAAGTGACACCGAGCCATCCAAAACGACTTGGGCTACATGTACAATTTTAATGGGTGTTTTGATACATGCTGTGTGCCGACATGCATACAGATTCAGTGTGAGACGTGATTTTCACTTGAATTGCTCTGATTTCTCAGCTCAGGTGACGATGATAATTGTAACAATGCCTGATGCACATTCAACTTGCTGATTGGGTTTCTTTCCGCAAGAGCCATGATTTGCATATTCATGAGTAAGCCTTTTTATGAACTGTGAATACATAATTTATTTCGCCGTTTAAAGTGTTGCTCATTTTATTTTGCGGGGTCTCTTGAAGAAGGGCTTGCAGAATGGCCTCTGCATATGCACAGTCACCTCTAAGCTGTTTTAGCCTGGCTTTGAGCCACAATCCAGCGAAGAACTGGCATGTTCCACAGGCAAGTTTAACGTCCATCCAAGGAACAGCATACCCATTGATGAATCGCTCTGCCTGTGAAACACCGGGATGACAGTTCATAGCTGGGCCGAGCGAGATTCAAACCCAGGCAAGAAGGTTTGGAGGCGAGTTTGTGTACCTCTACGCCATCATGGCCGCCCAAGATCCTGTTACCATCAATAAATTATAACACGAGGAATCTCCGGCTTATTTTACAGCTTCTATCATTCTTCACTTCTTGTGGGGTTTGCCGGGGAAAGTTTTCCGTCCACGTTTTCACGAACCACCTGGCCAGGACTGACATTCAAACTAAGGTGGCAGGATTTTCAGCGTGCTTGTGTACTTGTGACAACTCGCCTTCTCTTCAAAGACACCGTGCGAACTTTAATGACGAGCAGCTACTGCTAGCAGTTGGGGGCACCAAGATTCACGTTCATCCTTCGGATGGCGTACTTTGTCATACAATGTCCTGCCTGCAAAGCTCAAGTCCGACCGTTTATTGTTCGAAAGGTATTGGTAGCATTTTTCCTCGTAAAATAGCAAACGCTGATATTTGCTTTTTCTCATCTTAAGTTACTGTCATGCTTTTCAATTTGCATATCAATCCAAACTGTTTGTCTCTCTAATGTCAACATGTCAACATGTCAGCTGTCATGATAAAGACAAGACTCTACATATTACTAGAAAACATAGTTCCATTTAAAACTAGAGCAGCACTCTGTGGAGCGCATACCTCCACCAGGCTGAACAGTTAGTTTTGTATCCCACTGATGGGCCGGATCTCGATGCGGACCTGAACCAAAATCTAATCGGCTTGTTCTTGTCACCTACCCAGCTCGTCCACCAAGTTTAGTCATAACTCGTCCATAATTTTTTTTAAATATCATGTTATATATCGCTTTTCGCCGGATCTCTCAATGGTGAAGAATCACTTAAAATATTAAATAATTCTCACATCCGAAGCCATATTCAGATCTTCACCAAAATTGAATCGATTCTTCCTCGTCACACACCCAACAGGTCCATCAAGTTTTGTTTGAATCCGTCCATAACATTTTGAGACATCCTGCTATGTATCGTTTTTGGCCCTATCTCCCAATGATGAAGAATCACTTTTAAAACTTTCCTAGCCAGATCCGAATCCGGATCTTCACCAAAATCTAATAATTTCGTCCGAATCTGTCCACAACTTTTTGAGATATCTTGTTCACAGACAGATTGACAAACAGATAGACAGGGGTGTGAAAACATAACCTCCATCCACCTTCGGTGGCAGAGGTAATAAAAATGTGAACTTTTAGCAGTAGGGTACTTGCATTGATGTTGTGCAGATATTCAATATATGAGGAAGAAGAGGCTACTGCTTAGCATACTGTTTTAAAGGCAACTGCAGGACGTTTATAGGTCAATAGGTTGCAAAGGTCCATGGGATAGAAGTGGCAACATGGCTGCACTTGCACCACCTGTATTACCTTCATCGTCATTGATGAGATGACCTTTTGGATGGAAAGCAAAAAAAAATAGATAAAATCACCGGAAAATTACAATAAATACTTTAATTGATGAAGGAGGGGGGAAGGGTTGGGGGAGAGGGGAAGTGTGGGGGAAGGGTGGGGGGAGGGGGGAGAGGGGAAAGGAGGGGGGATGGGGGGAAGGGTGGGGGGAGGGGAAAGGGTTGGGGGAGGGGGGGTGAAGTGTGGGGGGAGAGGGGAAGTGTGGGGAAGGGGGAAAGGTGGGGGGAGAGGGGAAAGGAGGGGGGATTGGGGGGAAGGGTGGGAGGAGGGGGGGAAGGGGGAGGCAGGAGAGGAAGGGGAGTGGCTCACGTTTCAGTGAATGTGGCTCACGTTTCTGAGTTAAGTGTGATGCCGATCAGGAAGAAGAAGAAGCCATACTACCAAATTCGTGCACTTCCGGAATTGTTTGATTAATTTGTATTCAAATGTCTGGTAATTGTTTTGTATTTATTTATGCAAATGTGTACTTGTATATAACTGTCATTCATTTAAAAAGGCTTTGGCACTATCGAGCGATATTATTATTATTATTTTTTTAACTCCAAAAAACGAACTACCAACTTTTCTTTTCAAAAACTTTTTTTTTTGTCCTAAAACACTCACAGGCACTCACTGTTGAACCTCTGAAAGTTTGATGAAGATCCGTTCAGCCATCTCTGAATAAAACGCAGACACACACACAGACCACTCGCGTTTATATATATATATATATCGGGATTTAAATTTAATTCAAAAATTGATCCAGACGGCTATTCTCTTTCAAACATTCAAACCGACAGAGGTAGTTATTTATCACAGCATCTGTAGAATTTTCACCCTTTTACTCAACTCCGTTTCGCTGTTATTTGGTGGAGCAAAACGTCAACTGAGCTTTATCGATATTTAGATAACCGATATTCCAAGATGGATAATATTGGGAATTTTGATCGTTACCTGTGTGTGAGTAACAGATACAAACTTGTCGCATTGGATGTTAAGTCACGACACACTGGTTTGTGCTTTTTGATGAACGTGCATCCCGGTAGTGGAGAATCATTCATTCTGGGGAATGTTCAGAGAAATTGACCCTGGAAATGGAAGGAATAACAGGAACAATAATCGACTATATCTGTTCAGTCTTGCCATCTTGAAAATGATTATCTTGTGACAAAGCGGGCCGGCGTGTCATCGTGTTTGCGTGATCTCCAATTGTTTGTTTGACCGATCTGAGCTGTGATTGGACAGGGCGAAATCTTATTCCATTGCTGTTTAAAAATCAAATGCTTCTTCGGTCACACACGCTCCTTGTGTTGGGCCTAGCCAGACCCCATTCTCTTGCGTGCTCTTATACGCACACGCGTTCCAATTCACACTTATCAGGCTCCACAAAGAGGTGTTAAATTGCACGGCGTGCCGGGGGCCTGGGGGTTAAAAAATAATAAACAGTTCATGGCAGCGTTGCAGCCCATCTGTCCCATGCGGCCCACCATCCAGTCCCTCGAGCCTTCGATTGTTCCCCGAAGAACAAAAGCCCAACACCTCATCCCGCCTCTTCTTCATCCCTGACTTTGAGATATATATATATATATATATATATATATATATTTAATCTGGTGTGAAACTGGACATTTATTCTGAGACATACTTTTTACCCCACTACTTATACTACCCTGTTTAGCTTGTGTGCAAATGCATTCTACTTATTATTCATTTCCTAACCGGATGGAACTAGAGGTTTGCTCTCCCTCTGTCTGTCCGTCCGTCCGTCCCACCTGTGCTTTTCTGCACTTTTTTTCCATACCTTTCAACATATTGAACTGAAATGTGGTACATTGCTTTATTATAAGTTACAGAACTGGCCTTAAAACGATCATTCATTCATTCATTCATTCACAGAACAAGTTTGAGTTTCGGGGCGTTTCACCAATATTTTACGGAGTTATGCCCTTCTTGAACTTAGAATATATCACATATTATACATGGGTCAGTTTTCCAGACTTTTCCCCCTCAGTCTTTAACATATTGAACTGAAACGTGATAGGGGACGTGTATTGCAAAGCAATTCTCCCTCTTGTTACCCTCGCCAGAGAGGCAATTGTATTTGAGTTTGTTACCTCCACCACCAAAGGTGGATGGAGGTTATGTTTTCACCCCCGTCTGTCTGTCTGTTTGTTTGTCCGTTTGTGAACAAAATATCTCAAAAGGTTGTGGACGCATTCGGACAAAATTTGGCAGAGATGTAGCGTATGTGGAAAAAAAAAAAAAAAAAAAAAAAATGTAGCATATGTGATAAGGACGAAATTATTTGATTTTGGTGAAGATTCGGATTCGGCTTCTAGAATTTTTGAAGTTATTCTTCACCATTGGGAGATTGGGCCAAAAAAATACATAGCAGGTTATCTCAAAAGGTTGTGGACTGATTTGGACGAAACTTGTTCGACAGGTTGTGTGTATGACAAGGAAGAATCGATTCAATTTTGGTGAAGATCCGGATCCGGCGAGTAAATTTTTTAAAGTGATTCTTCACCATTGAGTGATATGGCCAACCAGACGGAAGTATGTATGCTCGCTGCTGAGTGGCATACTAGTTTGTTACTTGGCAATTTTTTTTTTTGACAAGTATGTTGATCACTCCGGTTTGTGTCTGTTTGTTTGTGCGTTTGTGCGTTTGTGTGTTTGTTTGTTTGTGTGTTTGTCTGTCCGCTCACTTATACTTGCCGACAGGTCACAATTTAAATCCGATCTTCACGAAACTTCACCAAATGGTAGTGTTCGTGGTCCGACAAAATCCTATATATTTTTGAGGTCAGAAGGTCAAAAGGTAAACATAGGCCAAAGGTCAACCACTTTTTTTTTTAAATTTCTAAAATCCTCAATTTTCATCTGATTGACTTGAAATTTGAATAGCATTTGCATATCAGCTTCCAGAAACCAACCACCAACTATTTTTTAGGTCAACATAGATCAAAAGGTCAACATAGGCCAAGTTTCTAAAATTGTCAATTTCCATCTGATAAACTTAAACTTTGAAGACCATTTGCATATCAGATCACTGATTTCAACCACTAATTATTTTTGAGGTCAATAGGATGCTCTACTGAGCGCCATTCTGCTTTGTTCTGTTTTGCCACGTGTCGCTCCGAGTGATTTTTCATTTATCTGTTTGTCTGTCTGTCTGTCCACACATAATAAATATGATTTTCTCTGCAACTGTTGGTCCGATTGACAGGAATTTTTCACCATACCTCCTCCTCCTGTAGAATTTTTAAAACGATAATCATGACGTCGTAGGTCACGTGGTATGGGCGCCATCTTGGAAAAACCGAAAAACTTGGCACCTCTATATGTCCTAAAGCGCTGCATACAAAAAAAAAATGAGACATGGCTCATTGTAAAGAACTCTCCATGGGGAATAACATATGCTAATGATGATGTCATCGGTCACGTGGTTCGGCCGCCATCTTGGAAAAAACGAAAATTTTTGCACCTCCATATCTCCGAAAGTCCTGAACAGAAAAAATTGAGACATGGCTCATTGTAAAGAACTCCATGGGGAATGATGGGTAAATTATGATGTCATAATTTGACAAGTACAAAACTTCATCTGATGAAGATGAAACTTCTTGAGCGTCATCTCGGGATAAATTGGTGGAGGAAAAAAAAATAATGCTATCATTGGTCACGTGGTTTGGCCATCCTATTTGTTTTAACACAAAAGCCTTACAAACCACTAAAACACGTCCTGGTCTGCAATCTTTGCGGGTCTGCAATCTCTGATTGCTTTCTTGTTAATTTTGCATTGTTGTTCCAATAGAGATTAAAGATTGCTTTGCTTCGGTGATCACAAGGAGTATAACTTTACACCAAGTGTATACCATGTACCCCCCAACGATTGTACTGGTTGTGTTTGCATGAGAGATTAAGCTGTGCTTTGTTATTTTGAAAGAAAAATATATTGTCACAGCCAGATAGGTGAATGTGGATTAATTTTCTGTTTATTTTTGCTTTGAATCGTCTTTAATAGTGTAACTGCTATGTTGTTTGAACTGCGATAGGTGAAGGGAATTGGGATGGAAGCATGATGTACGTCACACAAATTCTGCCAACCGATATTGCTGGGTCCCCAAATTATTTGAGATACTGATTGCCAAATTTCATCACGTTTTCCTCAGGTGATTGCAATGTTTTGCTTGTGTGACTCCGTGGGACGTCCTTTGCTAATTAATTTCAAATTATTAAGGGTATTCAAATCCTCACTGTTCTCGGGCACCTCATTGGGAGCTTTGGTGCCCTGATCTCATTTTCAACTTCTGGCACACGGTCTCTGTCTGCTTTCCCACAGCTGTGGTAGGCTGAGGCAATGTGTGTGCCCATCAGGTTCTGATGCTTGCTGTAGTTTGCAGCACGATGCTCTGCAATATTCCCTGTCAACTTTGAATGATCGTCGTCTACATAAATTGCCTTTGTCACACGCAAGGTGTGTGTGTGTGTGTGTGTGTGTGTGTGTGTGTGTGTGTGTGTGTGTGTGTGTGTGTGTGTGTGTGTGTGTGTGTGTGTGTGTGTGTGTGTGTGTGTGTGTGTGTGTGTGTGTGTGTGTGTGTGTGTGTGTGTGTGTGTGTGTGTGTGTGTGTGTGTGTGTTGTATTGTATTGTATTGTGCGTGTATAAATGTCACACCAAATTATTTGATAAACGAGATGCTTTTTCATTCTAGATTGTACGAATGCCTTTCAGAATGTACGGATGACAGCAACATTCCTAAGAAGCTATTTTATGGTATGGTGGCATGTGAAATAGTGAGAGCAACCGCACACATCACTGAACTAATAAATAGATTAAAACAACAAGTCAAAACAGACGTATGCTAGCACAGGGAGCTACAGTTGGCAAATTAAAACAAGTTTTCTTTAAGATCATTAAACGACACCAAATCATATTAGTAAAATACAACATGAATGGTAAAAATATTATTAACGAGGTATTTATATAAATACATTTTCAACTCGAATGGCACTCGGTAGGGTGCATATGTCCACCAGGCTGAACAGTTTGTGCTGTATCCCACTGATAGGCCGGATCTGGATTCGGACCTGAAACAAAACCTCACCGGCTTGTTCTTCCCCCAAGTTTCTTCCAAATCCGTCCATAACTTTTTGAGATATCCAGCTACATTGCAGGATATTTTGCTGCTATTTTGAGATATCCTGCAGCTTCTCTAGGCTGGTGGAAATGCTGTACTTGTCATTGCATGCATTTCTGCGCTATGTTTGGATCACAGGCAACATCCCAACTGACTGGAAGAGGGGCCTTGTTGTCCCCCTCTGGAAAGGGAAGGGTGATCACCAGGACTGCAACAACTACCAAGGGGTGACGCTACTCTCGGTGCCAGGCAAGGTCTTTGCTTGGATTATTCTTGAGAGGGTTCGCCGCCATCTGCTCGAGCACCAGTGACCAGAGCAGTCGGGCTTTACACCAAAGAGGTCAACGATTGACCGTATCCATGTGCTTTGGATTCTCACCGAACGCAAGTGAGAGTTTCATCAGGGGCTGCTTTAGCCTATGTTGATCTCCGCAAAGCGTTTGATTCGGTGAACCGGGATGCCTTCTGGAGGATGCTTGGTCTTCGTGGGGTTTCACCAACGCTGATCAATCTGATCTCTAAACTATACTCTGGAACTGAGAGTGCTGTGAGGTGTGGTGGCTCCATCTCTGACTTATTTCCAGTTGTTCCTGGAGTTTGGCAGGGGTGCGTACTGGCTCCCACACTCTTCAGCGCTTGTATTGATTGGATTCTGGGGAGGATATCGGAGAGGTCAGGCCTGCGGTGCATCGTTTGGGAGAATCGAGATCTCTGACTATTTCGCAGATGATGCAGTCATCTTTGCGGAGACGCTGGATATTCTTACGGGGCCCTCTAGGCACTGAATGAGGAGGCAGTCACTGGGATTACAGATTTCCTGGGTCAAAACCAAGATCCAGGCTTTCAATGACATCTTGGATGCTGCTGTCTTGTCTGTGCCTGTTTGTGGCGAAGACGTTGAGGTCACAAAGAGATTCACTTACCTTGGCAGTATTATTCATATGTTGTGATCCAGAGGTTGATAGACGTCTGGGTCGGGCCTGGGGAGTCATGGAATCACTGGATCATGGGGTGTGGTGTTGTCGGTATCTATGCAGGGGGTGGAAAGTCAGAGTCTTTAAGTCCTTGGTGCTTCCAGTCTTGATCTATGGATGCGAGACTTGGACCCTTACCAGGGACCAGAGAATGAGACTTAACTCATTTGGAACCAAGTCTCTTCGGAGAATCCTTGGCTATCGCTGGTCGGACTTTGTGTCCAACGAGCGGATGTTGAGAGAGACCCAGATGAGATTTGTATCCTGTGTGGTCCGTGAGCGTCAGCTGCAGCTGTATGGACATGTGCCTCGTTTTCCGGACGCTGATCCAGCTCACCAGATACTCTCAACAAGGGAGCCACGTGAGTGGAGGAGACAAACGGGCCGACCACATGCCTCATGGTTGCAGCAGGTTGATCGGCATCTCAAGGAGATAGGGATATGACAGGCATCAGCATGGGGGATGGCCAAACGGAGGCCCCTGTAGTACCGTCGGAAAGTGGATGCGGTGACGCGCTGCTCCGGCGCATGCTCCCATACCTGACCTGATCTGCTATATGTCGGTTTTAGCACTATCACTCAATGGTGAAGATTCACTTTAAAAATTATACTTGCTGGATCCGGATTTGGATCTTCACCAATATCGAATCATTTCGTCCTTGCCACATACACTACGTCTCTTCCAAATTTTGTCCGAATCAATCCACAACTTTTTGAGATATCTTGTTCACAGACAGACAGACAGACAAACAGACAGGGGTGAAAACATAACCTCCATCAAACTTTGGTGGCTGAGGTAAAAATGTTAACATTTAAAACCAATATTAGTGGTTGCTGGGATACAAGGCAACATGTTAAAAACTGTTGTACGTAACTCTTTGAATAACAGTTTAATCCAGAGGTAGGTGGGTGGTCTTGCTGGTTGGTGGACATGTTATATATAAAGTAAGATGTGCATGATTTAATGTATTATCATATAATGGAATGTGTGATGGAAGATGTAACTTCAGTATTTGATAAAATATTAAATCCTCGGGCGAGTAAAATCTGGTTAGTGATGGATTCACTGACTTCCTGGATGCAACTGAGGTTGTGGATCTACTGATATAGGGATTCTACTGTTCTACTGATGTGGATTCGTGACAGAGGTTGTAGATCCGCCGTTTGGAGAGGACCTGGGCTGAAAGGATCGAAACCTCGAGGAAGAAGAATGATAGCCAGCTGATGATCCGTGTAGTCGGGAAACTAGTCACTTGCTTACAGGTTAAGGTTCTTACTTTAGGTAAGGGAACTATGTTTTGAGGTTTAAAATTTAAATAAAGTTGAACATGAGATGTTGTGAAATTAACATCACTTACAGCAACCTTTCAATTATATTAAAGTTTAGCAACAACCGATACCAATTAATTACCCTCACATGGTGGGCCTCAGGAAATAGAACGGAGATCTATGGTGTCTCAAAGGATCCACCTTGGTTTGCGTGTGCATGTCTGTGCACACAAACGATGTGTAATATGTCACACACAAGACACGTGTACACAACATACCACTGTACAACATGTGTGTGTTTGTGTGCGCACACACACGCACATGTAAACTGCAGCAGGAAAACAATTCATTGTATTATTTTATATTCCCTTCCTCCCACACCCACTCATCCTATCATTCCCTCTTTCATCCTCTTCATCTCCATTTCTATCACTCCTGTCTTTTTGTTATTCCACCCATGTCTTTTTTTCCGTTTTGTCTTCCCTTCATTGCTTGCCCTTTCTTCCACCCCCCCTTCATCTCCTCTTTCATTCCTCTCGTCTCCTCTGCTGTTGTTCCCTGACCTACCCTTGTTTCCTTTCATATTTTCCCTCCGTCCCCTTTTCGACACTTGAGCTATTCAGGGTTGTTATGCTTTTAAGATATGATTGTACATGTACAATGCTATGCTTTCTCACTGTTTTTTCTGATCTTTTGTTGTCTGTTTATCTGGTATATAATGTATTATAGGCCCGTATTATCCTGAGCCTGTCCCATATTGTCAACTGATGCGAGTTTCATCACTAATGTTGATCGGCCTCTAATTTCATCCATTGTTGTGTGTGTGGTGTGTGTAACTTGTTACTAAGATAGATTTTACAAATCCATGATTTTGCTTTTGGTTTTGATTTTGCTATTTCACTGTGTTGTGTGCTGTCCGCCTTGTGCAATGCATTCTCAGTTCATTCCTGATCAGGCAAAGATCTGTAAGGCGCAGGCAATTGGAGCCAACCTTTCATTCTCCCTTTGCCTCCTCCCTCTTGTCCTCTGCCGTGGCCCTGCGGCGAGGAGCGATTAGCTCCTGCCGCTACACGAGCTCTCACTCCTCCGAATCGGAGCCTCACACCTAATTAAATCCCTCGATAGCAACGGGCGGATGAGGCATCCGTGAGGCGAGCAGCCAAGAGAGCGCAGGGGTTATGTAAGAAACCAGGGAATAATTGGGCTTGTCACCTTGGAAACCACATCAACATGTTTCCTCTTCCACTCCCCCTGTTTTTTTTATTGTCGCCTGTCGCTGTGCCTGTCGCACCATTCCGTTACAAAGAAAGAAAAAATGGTCGTGATCAAAGACTGGTATTGCTATTAACCTTTGCAAACCCATGGTACTGTTGCATAATGGCCTTTACTTGTATACGTTTGCATGTGCAAGTAGGTAGATTTATTTATGATTGTTTTATATTGGAGATGACTACAAGATGAAGACACAACTTCTTTTAACTTACTTTTCTTCTTTGTCTTCCCATTTCTTCTCTTCCTCTCCCTTTTTAAACTGTCTCCCTTCCCCCTTTTAACACCTCCTCCACCATTTTAAATCCTGCACACGTGAAGTGAAAGGCAGGGTTAAGCAATTGGTTCACGTTGTCTGTCTGTCTGTTTACAGACTTCAATTTATTGTCGAGGAACTACAGTGCCTTTCGAAAGCATTCACACCCCTTGATGTTTTCACATTTTGTTGTTACATCCTGAATTTAAAATGGCTTAAATTTAAATATTTTGTCACCGATCTACACAAAATACCCCATAATGATAAAGTGAAAACATGTTTTTAGAATTTTTTTTCAAATTTATTGAAAATGAAATTCAGAAATATCAAATTAACATTACTATTCAGCCCCAAGTCAATACTTTGTACAAGCACCTTTGGCAGTCATTACAGCTTTGAGTCCTCTTGGGTATGTCTGTTTCAGCTTTGCACATCTGGATTTGGGGAATTTCTCTCATTCTTCCTTGCAGGTTTGCTCAAGCCCAAGTTGGTTCTCCTGAAGAACCAACTTGAAGATTTGGCAACTTGAAATTTTGCTTTCAAGTTGGATGGGAGAGTGTCGGTGAACAGCAATCTTCAAATTTTTCCACAGATTCTCCATGGGATTCAAGTCTGGGTTTTGGCTGGGCCACTCAAGGACCACTCAATGTTCTTATTCTGAAGCCATTCCAATGTTGCTTTGGCTGGATGCTTGGGGTCATTGTCCTGTTGGAATGTAAATCTTTGCTACATTCTAAGGCCTTTTGCACTCTGAAGCAGATTCTCCTGAAGGATTTGCCTGCATTTGGCTCAATTCATTGTTTCCTATACCCTTACAAGTCTCCCAGTCCCTGCTGCTGAAAAGCATTCCCATAGTGTGATGCTGCACCACTATGCTTTATGGTTGGGATGGTTTAGATGGGTGATGAGCTGTGCTCGGTTTCCGCAAGACGTAGCGCTTTGCATTCAGGCCAAAAAGTTCAATTTTCGTCTCGTCAAACCACAGAATATTTTACCTCATGCTCTCAGAATCTTTCGCATCCCTTTTTGCAAACTCCAGGCATGCTGTCATGTGCCATTTTCTCAAGAGTGGCTTCTGACTGGCTACTCTCTCATAAAGCCTAGATTTGTGAAGTGCTGCAGAGACTGTTGTCCTTCTGGAAGATTCTCCCATCTTAGCAAAGGAAATCTGTAGTTCTGTCAGAGTGGACATTGGGTTTTTGGTCACCTCCCTGACCAAGGTCCTTGCCTGGTTGCTCAGTCTGGTCGGACGGCCAGCCCTAGGAAGAGTCTGCGTAGTTCCATAATCTTTCCATTTCTTAATGATGGATCTCGCTGTGCTCTTGGGAACTTTTAACCCTCTAGAATTGTTTTATTCCCTTCCCCAGATCTATGCCTCCTCACAATTCTATCTCGGAGTTCTATGGACAGTTCCTTGAACTTCTTCATAGATTTTCTGCTCTCACATGCACTGTCAACTGTGGGACCTTATATAGAAAGGTGTGTTTCTTTCTAAATTATGTCTAATCAATTGAATTGGCTACTGGTGTCATGTTGTAGAGACAAACCTTTTTAACCCTACCCCTCTACAATCAAGTTGTAGAGACAATCTCAAAGATGATCAAAGGAAATTGGATGCACCTGAGCTCAATTTGGAGTGTCATAGCAATGGAGTTGACTACTTATTGACTCGAGACATTTCAGCTTTTCATTTTTAATTATTTTGTAAAAATTCCTTTAAAATTTTTTCCACTTTGACATTATGGGGTATTATCTATAGATCAGTGACAATAAACTCAATTTAGTTCATTTTAAATTCAGGCTGTAATGCAACAGAAAGTGAAACATTCAAGGGGGGGGGGGGTGAATACTTTTTGAAGGCACTGTACCTCATTTAAATTGAATATTATATTTGAACACTTTATAACATGAATCGGAACATGAATCAGAACACGAAGATGCATGTAGCAGTACTTTGGCTCTGAATTTGGCAAATTTGATGAAATCTCGTCCCTAGGACGCATGTGTACACAGGAGCAAGGTAATTCTTTTTAGTATGTCTGGCAGCCTAGCAAAATTAAAAATCATTCCAAACAGGAAATGTACTGATTTTAGGGATGTAATAAAGGACACAAATAACTGCTAAATAAGGTGGTGTAAAATACGGTGCATCAATGACCGTAAACTTCTGGGGGAAAAAAGTTTTGTTTTTTTGCAGCCTTAAAAATCGTTATTTCATTATCAATTGAATTGTATACGATACTTGAACACTGCAGAACACAAATCGCCTGGTTTGCTTTTTTATCCTTTTTAACCCTACCCCTTTTTAAACTCTCCCCTACCCCTTTTTACGCTCCCTCCCCTTTTAAACTCTCCCTCTCCCTTTTAAATATCTGTCCCTCCCCTTTTAAATTCTGCTCTCCCCCCTTTTAAACTCTGCCCCTTCCATTTTTAAACTCTGCCCCTCCCCTTTTTAAACTCTCCCTTCTCTTTTTAAACTCCCCCTTCCTATTTTTACACTCTTCACATCCGTTTTTAAAAAACCCCACTTCCCCCTTTTAAACTCTCCCTTCTCCCCTTTTAAACTCCACACCCTTTTTGAAATCCTTTCCGTCCTTTTTATATACCCTGCCCCTTATAAATCCTTTAGTTCCCCCATTTTTAGTTTGCCTTTCTCCCTTCATTTTTAATTTTCCCTCCTTCCCCTTATAAATTCCATCCATTCCTCCCCCTTTTTATAACCTTCACCTTTCCCATCTATCTGTGAAACTCGATGACAAATGGTAACGAGGCAGTCAAATTTAAGGAATTCTTCAGATCTCTATGTATTGTTTTCCTGCTCCCCTCTGCCCTTATCTCTTTCGTTTTCCTCTTCCCTTCACTTTATTCCTGCCATCTCTCCCTCTCTTTCATTTTCATCTTCTCTCCCTCTCCTCTCTTTTTGTTTTCCTCCCTTCTCACACTGTATTTTGTCCTTGCCCTCTTCATTCAATCTTTTTTCTTTTTCTTTCATCCCCCACCCCTCGTCCCTCCTTCCGCTCTTCTTTCACCCTCTGTTTTTCTGCTTCATCTTCCTTGTTTTCTTCATTTCACATTGCATGCCACCATAGTGTTGCATACAAACAAAAAACAATTTCCTCACCGGTAGTGAGATTTACCTCTTTAATCCTTCCTTGGGGATCACAAGCTTGCATTGCTTGAACTGCCTCAGCATGGGGGCATTTATTTACTTGTGAAAGCAAATGGAGAATAGGATTTATTTATTTATTTTTGTCTTTCAAGTTTTCAAAGCAAATAAATTGTTGAGTCTCATGAAGTTGTTTTACACAGATGAAGTGCATGTACTAACTTGTTTTGAAACTGTCTTCCCTCCACCCTCTCTTTTACTCCAAATTGTCCACCATCTTCTATGCACCTATCCCCATTTCGTTGTCACAGCTCCTGACATTCTTCGGAAATTTCCTCAAGACTTTGGAGATCAGGTTTGTTTCAGTTGTGCACAATATTGGGATTTTCTTGGATTGTAAAGGAAAAGTGCTCACATGATGTGGTTTATCCTGCTTCGATGTTATAAATCCACATCGAGCACCATCAATAATAAAAGCTTTAAATCGGTTTCTCAAACTTCCATGGTATCTTCCTGAAGATCAATACTGAGTGAAATCTATATATAATGGAGCAAGTGTATCTATGTCCAGCCACTAAAGCCACCTTTTATGACGTAATAAATAAACAGCGTTTATCTGTGTTTTGTGTTCCTATTAGAGCATAATAAAATTAATGCATACATGTTGGGTGTACAGTACCAAGGGTCAGGTCATGGGCACAATTCCCCCTCTCACATCCCCCACCTCCAATTTTCGCCTGTAAATGTACCACAGTGCATGTGGTTTGCTGACCCCTGCTGCAGATAGGGGGGATTATTAGACATGGCACAAAGCATATTTGCCCCACCACCCCCACTATCCCTTCCCCCCAGGCTGCTCCCGAAGAGAGTGGGTGTTTGTAGTTCTGATCATGCTTGAAGTTAAATTTTTTGGGCTTCTTCATTTGACACATTTGACTACCGGTAAGTGTTTTGCTTGGGAGCTGTAGGTGCAATGTGACATTTACGCTCAGATTTGGTTAGCCATTGATTTGAAATGAATTGATCCAACCTCTCCTTTTTCCTCCCTAAGCACATCACTGGTTGTATACTATTATCACATCACTATTACGAGCCGCAATGGTGCTTCTATGAAGTATTGACTCAGGGGGTTGAATACTTCTGTAAATTACATATGTCTGTATTTCGTTTTTAATTATTTTGTAAATGTTTCTTAAAAAAAGAAAAAATATCCACTTTGCATCATGGGGTATTATGTATAGATCAGTGACAAAAAAATCTCAATTTAATTCACTTAAATTCAGGCTGTAACACACCAATATGTGAAAAAAGTCAAGGGGTGTGAATACTTTCTGAAGGCACTGTGTGTTATAGCTCTTGCACAAGCCTCGCCTTTGCATACAAAAAGGACAAACTTTAAACAATTGTATTACATTGTATTACACAATTTAAAGTCTCCTTGTCCAATAACTTTGTTTCAGGGAATGGAATTGATATGTATGTATAAAGAAGTAAACTTGTCATACATACAATTGGTCAAAATGATCTTGCACTCTAATAATGCTCGAAATAATACATTATACACAGGAAATTCCAACAAAGCCTTGAATCGTTCAACAATAACAGACAAATGTCTAACGTTGGTCAAATGAGAGCGATTTAGGCTTCCACCTTTCTCTATAGCAGGAAACGTTTCTCAGCTTGTTCAGTGTTAAGGCTTTGAGTACCATGAAGGAAGTGATATGCAGAAGGATAAATGGTTCACTCGGTTTTGAAGCACTGTGTGTTAGCAATACATTGGTTTACTGAGGTGAATTCACTCGGAACCGTGCACAAATCGAGCTAACAGGCAGCGTGGGAGCAACAGCACAAAGTTCATCAGCTCAATACATTGACCTATCCCAAGAGCCTTGATGCTCCCTCTCTGGTACCCAAACTCTGTCTCCTGGCAACATCTCCCAGCTTGTGCACACACATTTTTTTTTTTTTTAAATATCACGAATTCACCATAACAGGAGCTGAATCGTGACAGCCAATCGGATCGCTCCATATTTCTGCATTTACCCATGTACCTTACACAGTGGGAATTGTTTCCTTTCCTAAGGCCATGCCTTCCTGCCCAGGCAGTTCTGGGTGGAGGTTCAATCGGGCCCAGTCCAAGCTCGATGCACATTAAATCTGGGTAACGTCTATTATTCTCTCTCAAAGCTCTTGTGCAGTTTCTGAGGGAAAATAGATAAAAAATAGACACTAACACATAGTACACTTGAACGGTACTCAGTGGAGAGCATACCTCCACCAGTCCACCAGGCTGAACAGTTTACATTTTGTGTCCCACTGATAGGTCAGATCTGGATGCGGACCTGAACCAAAGTGTAATCAGCTTGTTCTTGTCACTTACCCAACTCATCCGCCAAGTTTTATCACAAGTCATCCACAAGTTTTTGAAATATCATGCTATATTTTGATTTAGGCCCTTTCTCTCAATAGTGAAGAATCACTTTGAAAATCAAAAAATAATCTCGTATCTGGATCCAGATTTGGTTCTTCACCAAAATTGAATCGATTCGTCCGTATCACACACCCAACCTGCCCATTAAGTATTGTCTGAATCCGTTCATAACTTTTTGAAATACTGTGATGTACAGTCGGACCCCGGCATTCGTGGTCTCAACACTCTCGGATTCCACGTATGCACGTTTGATAAATTGTGACCTGCTAATACATTTGCGGACCTGTGTTTTGTGGCACAGTTTTTCACGGGCGCAAAAATAAAATTGACAATCCTTGAGCATGACAGTTCTAAAACACATTTTCCACCAGCCACGCACAAAGCAACTGGGCATACGCAAAAAACATATCTTCCATGAGCCGCGAGCATGACCTGCTTCTACATTGGTGGCCCTGTGTATCGCTGTTTCTCGGCTTTTCACAGTCACATAAAAATATTTTAGCTGTGCTATATAAGCGAGCTTCGTTGTATGTCCCACCATTCACACTGTAAGCATAGCTTCACGGGATATCTCACCATTCACAACTGTAAACATAGCTTCATGGGATATCTCACAATTCACACTGTAACCGTAGCTTCGTGAGATATCTCACAATTCACACTGTAAACATAGCTTTGCGGGATATCCCACCATTCTCTCACTGTAGCTTCGTGGGATATCCCACCATTCTCACTGTAGCTTCGCGGGATAGCCCACCATTCACACTGTGAACATAGCTTTGTGGGATATCCCACCAATCGCACTGTAAACATAGCTTCGTGGGATAGCCCACCATTCACACTGTAAGGGAGTTTCAGGGGATATCCCGCCATTCACACTGTAAACATAGCTTCGTGGGATATCCCACCATTCGCACTGTGAACATAGCTTCACGGGTTATCCCACTAGCTGTGTAACACGCCACCCCCCGTGAGTTACTGTACAGAATGAAAACACTCGACCACATTTATTAGTGCTATTATCTGTCCTCCTTTTCCCCATTGAAACAATGCCTTGAGGGATGTTGAGGGATTTTCCTCGACATTGGCGGGATTTTCCTCGACATTGGCGGGATTTTCCTCGACATTGGCGGGATTTTCCTCGACATTGGCGGGATTTTCCTCGACATTGGCGGGATTTTCCTCGACATTGGCGGGATTTTCCTCGACATTGGCGGGATTTTCCTCGACATTGGCGGGATTTTCCTCGACATTGGCGGGATTTTCCTCGACATTGGCGGGATTTTCCTCGACATTGGCGGGATTTTCCTCGACATTGGCGGGATTTTCCTCGACATTGGCGGGATTTTCCTCGACATTGGCGGGATTTTCCTCGACATTGGCGGGATTTTCCTCGACATTGGCGGGATTTTCCTCGACATTGGCGGGATTTTCCTCGACATTGGCGGGATTTTCCTCGACATTGGCGGGATTTTCCTCGACATTGGCGGGATTTTCCTCGACATTGGCGGGATTTTCCTCGACATTGGCGGGATTTTCCTCGACATTGGCGGGATTTTCCTCGACATTGGCGGGATTTTCCTCGACATTGGCGGGATTTTCCTCGACATTGGCGGGATTTTCCTCGACATTGGCGGGATTTTCCTCGACATTGGCGGGATTTTCCTCGACATTGGCGGGATTTTCCTCGACATTGGCGGGAATTGCCTCGACATTGGCGGGATTTTCCTCGACATTGGCGGGATTTTCCTCGACATTGGCGGGATTTTCCTCGACATTGGCGGGATTTTCCTCGACATTGGCGGGATTTTCCTCGACATTGGCGGGATTTTCCTCGACATTGGCGGGATTTTCCTCGACATTGGCGGGATTTTCCTCGACATTGGCGGGATTTTCCTCGACATTGGCGGGATTTTCCTCGACATTGGCGGGATTTTCCTCGACATTGGCGGGATTTTCCTCGACGTTGGCGGGATTTTCCTCGACGTTGGCGGGATTTTCCTCGACGTTGGCGGGATTTTCCTCGACGTTGGCGGGATTTTCCTCGACGTTGGCGGGATTTTCCTCGACATTGGCGGGATTGTCCTCGACATTGGCGGGATTGTCCTCGACATTGGCGGGATTGTCCTCGACATTGGCGGGATTGTCCTCGACATTGGCGGGATTGTCCTCGACATTGGCGGGATCGTCCTCGACATTGGCGGGATCGTCCTCGACATTGGCGGGATCGTCCTCGACATTGGCGGGATCGTCCTCGACATTGGCGGGATCGTCCTCGACATTGGCGGGATCGTCCTCGACATTGGCGGGATCGTCCTCGACATTGGCGGGATCGTCCTCGACATTGGCGGGATCGTCCTCGACATTGGCGGGATCGTCCTCGACATTGGCGGGATCGTCCTCGACATTGGCGGGATCGTCCTCGACATTGGCGGACGTAATCGTGAATAATCACTTGAAAAAAAATTCTCTGATTCGGAGCTGGAAATTGAATCTTCATAAAAAAACTAATAAATTCTTCCTTGTGACACAACCAACATGTCCAACAAGATTTGTCCGAATCCGCCGCCAACTTTTTGACATTCTGCTAGATATCGTTCTTTCCCATCTCAATGGTGAACAATCACTTGAAAAATTCTCGGATCCAGATCCGGATCCAGATCTTCACCAAAATATAATTATTTCGTCCTTGTCAAATGCACACACAACCTGTCCACCAAATTTTGTCCAAATCCATCCACAACCTTTTTGAAATATCCCTTTAACAGAGACAGACAGACAGACAGACAGGGGTGAAAACATAACGTCCATCCACCTTCGGTAATGGCGGTAAGGACAGTTGGTATAAAATTGCCTCACAACCCACTTTGGAGGTAACATTCCTGCTTTATAAAATATATATAACAGGTAAAACATTCCTTCTTCTTGCACTTAAAGAATTGTGCCATTGTTTTTATACCACATATAGGCTCATGATGATGCACGTCTGGGTCGCAACGCCTGCGAGGGGGCGGGCTAATACAATTAACATTAACACAGCCATCCTTCTACAAAATTTTACAAGTACTCTTTAAATTTACACCAAATTATCTTCCTTTCTGACCTGCATCACATTCAAGGAGCTTGATGTTCCTTTGATTTCCTAACTGGAGCAGGAATATGAGGGTTTTGAGTCTGAGCCAAATTCACCAGCCTTTGTGCATAAGAAATCCAATCTGGAATTATGTCTCCCCAATAACTCTATAGACAATCACAGTGTAGAGCTTCTGTTTTTTGCATGACAGCTTACTTACTCTGTAGCCCATCATAGTGTTGAGTTCATGTTCACTCAACATATCACATCATTAATCCTCTCAGTTACGAGGCCTGGAATCTGCTTAATGATAAACAAACTTGGTGGATATCACCTTTCGTTTCGAAAATTACCTACCCCAGCTCAGTCTCGTGGTGTAAATCATTGTCCCCGAGCTTGTTCATTATATTAAGTATTCATGATAATTGCAGCCAGAGTGATATGATCCTGTCACAATTATTGGGCTGTCCTCAGACCCTCCTGCAGCTCTATCGGTTACTGAGTTGTGTTTTTCTCTGCTTCTCTTGGTCTCCGATGCACAACATTTAAGGGTTTTCTTAATTATTGACTGTACATAATAAATACTGGGGCGCAACCGGTGATATTAGTCCTACACATCAGCATTCAGAAAGATAGATGTTTATCTCTGCACGATGGTTGGCAGGATGGCACTTGCCTCTGAGCTGTCTCACCTGAATTTGAATCTCGGCACAGCTATAAGCTGTCACCTTCTGTTTCACAGGCAGGGCGATATGTCATCCCTCGAATGGACGTTAAACTGGATGTCCTGTCCACCAGAATTAGTTGGTGGATGTTAGAAATCCCACGACACAAAGAGTATGCAAGCTTTTGCATGCAGCTTGGCCAAATTAAAAAAGTATTGCTCTAACCTATAGGGGGCACTGCATCAGCGGCATTGCTGCGCCCCTGCAAGAACCAATGCAAATCCTTAGCCACGTGCTGAAAAGGAATGAATAAATCCCTCTGTGATTATCCTTGTTCTAAAGCAATGGTTCCCAACTTGTGGTACGCGAGGGCCTTCCAGGTGGTACGCGACTCAACCTTTAAAAAAAATGATTTGTCCTGATAATTTTTTTATTTCTGATTTCTGATATATTTCATGATTTCCGATGTGCTGTGAGCAAAGTTATGCCCCGCATCGACCAGCTGGTGGAGAAGAAACAGATGCAGCCCTTGCATTAAATTGAAATAAGCCTGATATCTTATCGAATTGAGTTTTTCTGGAACCAGGTGGTACGCGGATTGAGTTTTTCTGGAACCAGGTGGTACGCGGCGACGATACGGGACCTCCAAGTGGTACTCGATCAGAAAACGGTTGGGAAACGATGTTCTAAAGCTTCAATTAAAACAACTATCTCGCGAGATCTCGCGAGATCTTGGCGGCAGGGATCTCGCGAGATCTTGGAGACGGCGGCAGGGATTTTCGAAGCTCCACACGGTCTCCACGTTTTTCGAAGTTAAGTCTGTTCACAATTGTATTTTGTCGAAACTGTATTTATCTTTCGGTGTGTGAAGTTATTGTGTGCAACTTTGGTTGTTTCTCGGTGTTTATCTTTCATAAATTGATCGTCTGTTTGCCGTGTCGCGAGCAAGGCCTTGTACAGTGTGCACTGTACAACCTTGAGGCTTTGTTTTTCTCTCAGTGGTCCGTCGTTTGTGATCCAATAACTTTCGTTCTCTGTATTCCCAGTCTTTTCACCCATAGCCTACTTCCTTGTGTAAATCTCAACTCAAAAAAAAAACAAAAAAAAACATTTCCTTCTCTGTTCTCATTCGTTTATTCATTCTTATTCGTTCGTTCGTTCTTCGACCACGTGTTTCTCCCCCATTTCCCCAGATAGTTTTCACTCATTAACCTTCAATGTTTACACTTTCCCCTCAAGTTATGTATTCCGTCATATTTTATAACACCTTTTTCTTCTGCTTCTTTAAAAGGCTGCTTTCGACTTGCTCACCAAATCAATTCATCCCAAAAAAAATATCCATCTCCTATAGTGCCTTTGTTCTACATTCCCTAAACTCTCCTGCACTCCATCCTCCATCCAGCGTCCTTAAACGTATTTTTAACTCGAAGGTCACAAGAAACTCATTTTGCAATAAATGTTCGTTTCCCATAAATCGTACACTTTCAAAAATCCAATCTCACCCCTCCCCTCCAAATCTTCCCCATCACCCCTCCCCTCCAAATCTTCCCCATCACCCATCCCTTTCAAATCTCCCCCCTTGCCCCCTCCCTCCTATACTACCCCCTCACCCCTCCCCGCCAAGACGCCCCCTCGCCCCTCCCCTCCTAGAATCCTGCCTCACCCCTCCCCTCCAAATCTCCCCCATATCCCATCCCTTTCAAATCCCTCCCCTTGTCCCTTCCCTCCCAAACTCCCCCCTCACCCCTCCCCTTCAAATCTCCCCACCCTCATTGCTTCTCAATTTCCCCCCGCTCACTCCCCCTCCTCAAAGCGTCCTCCCCGCTTCTTCCCCCTTCAAACTCTCACCTCCATCTCCCCCAACCTTCTGCCTCGCTCTTCCCCCTCCTCAAATAACACCTCATTGTGGCTCACCCAATCACCATCAAACCTTTTGTCCGCCCCATCCTTCCCTTTCTCCGAGCTATTCTGAAATCTCTGACACACCTTCAACAGCTCTCCCTACCTCTTCCACCTCTTCCACATCTTACCCTACCCCTCCTCCCCCCTGTTCTGTATCTGATGCTCCCCCTTCCTCTTCATTAACGGTATGGACCTCAAACATCCGGGGCCTTCGTTCAAACTTAACGGATCTCTCCATACAGGTTGCTTCTGTCAAACCAGACGTGATCTGCTTAACAGAAACTTTCCTCCTTTATGATGTCTCTGATTCCATAGTATCTCTCCCGGGCTACTCCCTCCTCCGGTATGATAGACCTGAGCCTCGTCCTGGAGGCGGGGTTGCTATCTTTATCAAAAACTCTCTTCCTCACTCGCCCTGCACTGCACTCTCTCCACCTCACCCCCAGAAATACCTCTGGCTACGGCTTCCCCTTCGCTCCCACCTCTTGTTCATATGTGTGTTGTACCGTCCACCAAACAGTGATGACTCCATCTACATCTCGCTGTCTGATGATATGGACCAACTTCTATCTACTCATCCCAACTCTCTCTTCCTCATATGTGGTGATTTCAACTGTCATCATGCCAGTTGGCTGGGTGTGGGTACCTCTCTCACCAGCCATGGCTCCTCAGCAAAGGACTTCTGCGACTCACTGGGACTGACACAATCTGTCAATTTCCCGACCCGGATCTCAGTCAACGGAACATCTTCTCTTCTGGACTTGGTTATGACTAACTTCCCTGAAAATGTCTGCTGCTCTTCTTCTGCTCCGATCGGAACATCTGATCATGTCCTTGTTAAAGTGGACATCTCTCTGACCATCCTCAGGGAGCCTGCTCAGCGTCGACGAGTCTGGCATTTCACTCAGGCCAACTGGCACGGTCTTCAAGCAGCCATCAATCATCTGGACTGGTCTCCCATCTCTACCACCTCTGACATCAACTCATCCTGGGAATTCTTCCAAAGTAAATTGCTCTCTCTCATGCACAGATTTATCCCATCTCGTCTTCAGTTGTCATACCCTTCCTCCCGTCCATGGTACACGGAATCTTGTGGTGAGGCTGTTGCCCAGAAACAACTTGCCTTCGTCTCCTGGAAAGCAAATCCAACGGAAGGAAATCTCATTTCCTTTCACAAAGCCCGAAACAAGTGTGTGTCCACCCTCAGGAGAGCCAGGAAACAATATCTCTCCGTTCTCAAGACCGAACTCTCTTATCTGTCTCCCTCTTCCAAATCCTGGTGGCGTCTGGTCAAATCCGTTTCTGGTGTTTGTTCCCCCTCCATCCCCTCCCTTACCTCAAACGGCTACACAGCTGACTCCGCACGTGAAAAAGCTGAATGCCTCAACTCTGTGTTTGCCTCTAAATCTTGTGTCCCAAACCCATCCCTCTCTGTACCCACCATACCCAGTCGTACCCTGCTGCTCCTGGACTCCGTGTCCTTTCCTCCTGACAAGGTGGAAAAGTTTCTGTCAACCCTCGACTCTGATTCTGCAACTGGACCCGACGGCATCAGCCCACGGGTCCTAAAATCCTGCTCTGCTGCTCTATCTCACCCTCTCTCTGTTCTCTTCACCCTCTCTTTTGCTCAAGGTCAACTGCCATCTGCTTGGAAATCAGCCAACATCACCGCTTTGCACAAAAAAGGTGCAAAAACAGATCCTAGCAACTACAGACCAATCAGCCTTCTCCCAATTATCAGCAAAGTCATGGAATCCATCATTGCTTCTGATATGAAATCTTTCCTCTTCTCCAATGGCTTGATCTCTGATCATCAATTTGGTTTCAGACCAGGTCACTCTACTCTGGACATGCTGCTTCTGCTGTCTCAACAATGGATGGAGGTCCTCAATGCCAAACAGGAAATTAGAGCTGTCTCCCTCGACATATCATGTGCCTTCGACACGGTCTGGCACCCCGCTCTGCTCACCAAACTCTCCTCTTTTGGTATCCATGGAAATCTCCACGCATGGCTGGCGGACTTCCTCTCTAGTCGTCGTCAACGTGTGGCCCTGAATGGGTTTCTCTCATCTCCTCTTCCTGTTCAGGCTGGAGTTCCCCAAGGCAGTGTTCTGGGCCCCGTGCTTTTTCTGGTCTTCATCAATGATCTCTCTGACTCTCTCGAAAATCCTCTCTATCTCTTTGCTGATGACTCCACTCTCTGCCGCTCCATTCCTCTTCCCTCAGATCGGCAGTCTGCTGCCTCCTCACTCTCTGAAGACCTGGACAAAATCACAGACTGGTCAAACAAGTGGAACATGTCTTTCAATCCTGACAAATCTCACACTCTTACTATGTCTCTCCGAAAAGATCGACTGGACAACCCTCCCATCTACTTTCTCAACAATCCTCTCCAAGAAGTTCTGTCGCTCAAGATTTTGGGTCTCACTATCTGCCATGATCTTTCTTGGGAAAACCACATTTCCAAGCTGGCCTCCAAAGCCAGTCGCCGACTGGGCATCCTCCGTCGTGCGAAGTCCTTCCTCGGCACACCTGAACTCCTCACCACATACAAGGCTTTCATCCGCAGCTCAATGGAATACTGTTCTCCCCTATGGGCCGGTGCTCCTGCCTCACACCTAGCTCGGCTTCACGCTGTTGAAACCAAAGCTTTCAGAATTATTGGAATCTCCCGCGATGAAGCTATCTCTGAGGGCCTTTCACTCACTCACCGCAGGCAGGTAGGTGGTCTTTCTGTCTTCTACCGACTCCTCTCCGGCCTTGCACCCCCAGCTCTCTCTGTGCTCTGTCCCCCAAATATTCCTACAGGTCGCACAAGATCTGCCAGCAACCCTCTGATGGTTAAACTGCCGAAATCTCGGCTCTCCGCTCACCTTCACTCTTTCATTCCTCTTTTCTCCCGCCTCTGGAACAAACTCCCTCACTCCCTTCAATCCCACTCCTCCCTCCAGGTCTTTAAAACAGCTGTTCACCACCATCTCTTATCTTCCCCCATCCAAAACCTTGATCTTTTCTACCCCCGCTAATTCACCCCAGATCCACCTTGTTTGAAATTCCAACTTCTTTCCTGGAAGTCCTGGCAGTGTCCATATGTTTTATACCTCTCCCACTGCCCCCTTCCCACGCCCCCCCCCCCCAAAGCCCTCGCCCTCTCTCAGATCTCTCGATGTCTCCATGTCTCTCGGTCCCTGCTCTCAAATGTTGTGTTTGTGTCCTTCCCCCTCTCTCCCCATCTTGTCTACCGCTCCCTATGTTATATGTTTTATGTGTCGGTTTGTCTTTCTGTGTGTGTGATTAATGTTCGCTCTTTCACGAGCCTCGATATTGTATACAACAACAACAACAACAACAACAACAACAAAAAAAAAAAAAAAAAAAAAAAAAAAAACCTCTACACTGAGAGGATTATGGTGTGGTTTGGTTATTGTTTATGCAAAGTGACAGTGGCATTCACAAAGTTGAGCATTCCATTGCATTGTGGAGACCATGGTCCGCTGTATGTACAGTGGCTTAAGTGACAATCCTCTCGTTCTTGCACACTAAAGCAATATTCCTTCATTTACTGACCACACAACGGGACTCGACACAATGATTTGGCTGCAATCGCCAATGCAAAAAGGGTTCTGTGCAGCAAACCAAGCTGCTTTGGTTTGCCCACCTGCTTTCATTCAGCTGACAGTACAAAAGCTTTCATCTCCATCGGGCATCCATAACCTGTTCTTGCAGTCTCCAGTGAAGTCGACACTTTCACCGATCTTTGAGGCACAGACTCGCGTACCGATGTATTCCATATCTCCTTTTAAACCGAGCACATGTTGACTCCGCTTCACAACCCCAGCTTGTCCATCCCTTACTTATTACTAAATGGTGGAGAAAACCTCAGTCTCTCCCTCTTTCAACAGAGATGTCCTCAGATCTACTCATCTGATATACCGAAAGTCTCAACACTTCTGTACTGCAAATCTGAGCCAGAAACTGTTACCACTTCAGCAGCCGCATACAAATCAGGACAACGCCAAATGCTTAACTCAAACGCTCAAATTTGCATCCTAAGCCATACCTGAATAAGTTTTTACCAGATTTTGGAAACAAATCCCATCCATGTATGGATATAACAAGCATGATTGCACTGTAGTCACAACCTACAACACAAAATGTATATATTTTCTCCTCCTCTGTCCACTCAACTCCCTCATCCTTGCTGTTGAAGGTATGCAATTCATCTCTGAGAGTCTTCACTGTTTGGTTCAATATCAATTACGAATCTGACGGGCAGTTGGTTCTGCTTTCAGGCAACTAGTGCACCCACTCCAAGCAGCAGCGGTTGGAAGCGATATTATCTTCTCTGTGATATATGGATTACAGTAGATTTATTCTCGGACCTCAAGAACGTCAGAGTTGTATTCAGTTACCAAGTTTCCATTCACTCACTCTCTCTGTTGTCATAAACCTGTTCATAAAAACCTGTATGTGGGCATTAGAGGTACGAGACTTTGCCAGTAAGTGTGACTGACTTGACTTTAAAAATCCGGTAACAGGCCAATTGGGAAACATGTATTTAATGTGCATATTGCACCATTCAAAAGTTATGCAACCCTTTTGTTTAGTGAGGCATGTACGAGCTTTATTAAACCTTACTAATAATTTAACACTCGACCCAAACAAATCCAATCGAAATCTGACGCAACAAAGCCGGACAGTGTATACTCATCAGAGGCCTATACAGGCCTCATGTGTTCGGCCATACCAGACAACAAGATGGCGGCCATATCATTTTGTCTCGGCACTATGGTGGGTGGAGTCATGCGACAGATGTGGGTGTGGTCTGTCAGCTGTCTGACCAATGGGTGAACATTTCAAAAAATGACCCAAAAACAAAAATTAAAAAGTGACACATTTCAAAAACAAGAACCCCCAACAACAGCAAACGCGAAGCCCTTGTAGACCTGTGACATGTCACAGGTAAAAGTCACGCAAAATATTGGATTTGCCATTGACATGTTGTTAGAATGTTCTGGGAGCATCATTTTTGCTGCTCCATTTGCAGCTGTGCCAATTCTCCCCACTCTTTTTCTACTATTTTGTCCTGTTGTAGCCTTATACATTCATTGTTGTAGCTCTTCCACAAGCCTTGACTTTGTCTACAAAATAATAATAGGTCTCAACAAGAGTGAGGCATCTGGAAGAGCAAGGTTAAATTGACAGTGGTGTCGCGGGGCAACAATTGGGCACAGCCATCAACTAAATAAAGGCACAATAAAAGGGGGGTTGGGGGAGAGATCATTCAAAGCAGCAAGTAAAAGATTTGGTTAGGGGGGATTAATGGGGGTCATAAATATAATGCGTCAGGATGGGCGATGATACAAGGTGGTGGTACACTGCTTGCTTGAAGCCCTAGACCTAGAGGGAAGAGTGGGAAAGAACAGCCTCTGCAAGGTGGTTCCATAGACAAGAGAAGTGAGGAACAAAGGAGTTGAGGTGTGCAGTCAGCCTGGGTTTTGTAAGTTTAACCAGAAGGGGTTTACTGGAAAAACGTGTGCATCCTGGATTTGTTGGGGAGGGTCGGAGGACAGAGATCAGAGGGAGCAATGTTGGAGAAGAGCCAGTAAAAAAACCCAGAAACCACCGACTTGCCTGTGGTGTAATAGCAACCGACCTTGTGCTTCGGGCAGAGCAGTACTCCATTGAGCTGCGTACAAAGGTCTTGTAGACCGTGGGTTGCTGTGCTTTTCCAAGGAAAGGTTTGGATCCGTAGAGGGTACCCAGTCTGTGACTGGCTTTGGAGGCTAGCTTTGCTATTTGGTTGGCCCAGGAGGGGTCATGGCTAATGTTGAGGCCTAGAAGTTGAAAAAATCTGAATGTCTTCCAGTGGCTGACCATGGAAATAGATAGGTGGGTTAATTTGACCATCCTTCTGGAGAGACAGGATGAGACTGTGACCTTTTTCAGGATTGAAGGAGGACATGTTCCATTTATCAGATCAGCAGAGAGTGATGCAGAGTCATAGTTTGCTTAGCACTGGGATGGGGGTACTGTACAACACAATGTGGAGATGTCTGCAAAAAGGAAGAAGGGGTTTTCCAGAGTATCAGAGAGGTCATTTATTTTAATGAGGAAAAAGAAAGGGCCCAAAACTGCCTTGGGGAGTTGTCGTTTCCACCGGGAGAAGGAAGGAGAGGGTTACATTAATAGCAATACATTGACTGCATGAGTGGAGGAGGTCAGAAATTCAGGAAGGAAGGCAGCCTTGAATGCCAAAAATTTTGGCAAGCAAGCCGGATGCCAGACTGTGTTGAATGCCCGAGATATGTCGATTGAGATGGTCCTGACCTCTTAGTGGAGATTTAAGGTCTCCAACCGTTCCTGAGAGAGGAGCAGCAGCATAACCGGAGTTGTGCTCAGGACGGAATCAAAATTGATGGTCAGAGTTCAGTCTGTTTGATTAATAGGAAGGACTTGACATGTGAAGTAATGATGAATTTACATGACTTTGCTTGTAATCAGAAGTAAGCTCACTGTTTGGTCATTGATGGGATATATTTTTTTGCAAACTTTTTATAAACGAGTGATGTTTTCTGACTTCTAGGCTGATGGGAGGTGGGAAAAGAGGATAGCCTGAGTTGGGCAGACAAATGGGAAAGATGAACGTCAGAGTACGATTGGCGAAAAGAATATGTAAGAACCATAGTAACTTATCAGCAATTGGCTGACTTTCCGTTTGCCTGGATTATCAGCTGGGCTGTGTTCTTCATTGATGGTTGGATTTTTTGGCCGAGAAATTCTCAAAATAGTGTATCCACAACCTCGGTCTTCAATTCTTAAACACAAACCTCAAAATAGTTGAATACCTATAATATAAGAGCCTTATCAACATTGCAATGCATAGATTTTCTGACTGCATGGATCATTAGCTGGGCCCCATTATGCATAGATTTTGACCATTTCAGCTCAGAACCTCTAGATCTCCAACCAGTGGGTCCACGACCATAGCCTTGGTTCTACATCAGTAGATCCACAACCTCAGCTGTGTCCAGACACAGTCAAACTGGTAATACAACCTCACTATGTAAATACATTTTCCTCTCTATGTTTACGTTCCTTGCTGCAGGGTTTAATTTATTATCAAATGCGGTATTCATAAAGCTCATTGCACATTCAATTATATAACTAGAATGGCACTCGGTAGAGCGTACACCTCCACCAGGCTAAACAGTTTACATTTTGTATCGCACTGTGAGGCCGCTCGCAGCCTTGAAGCAATTCACGGCTGTATCTCTATCATGGCCGTTCTCCTCCTCCTCCTCCTCCTCCTCCTCCTCCTTCCGGTTCTTTGCCGCGTTTTCCTTTTTCCTCCACAAACATTTCTTTTTACCTTTTACTAAAGTCATCTCAATTTCACACAAAAATCTTAACAACAATATTACCTGAAACTAAAAATACTACAAGTATATAACAACAAAGGCGGAAGTGACGAATCTGTAACATTCCCCACTTTCAAGGAAGAAAGTTTGAACACAGTGAAAACTTTATTTCCATTCAAAAAGTATCTTTAACAACCAAAAGTAATACTCACACCCAACAACTATCAATCAAAACTATGGCTGATCAAATCCCGTATGCCAATTTTTTTTTTACAAACTACCCACAGGAATCCTCAAGGTTAATTCACTCTGGATAAAGCATCGTCGACTACATTGTCTCTGCCCTTTACATGCCTAATTTCCATGTTGAACTCTTGCAAAGACAAGCTCCATCTCATCAACCTCTGATTTTTATTTTTCATTTTTTGAATGAAGGTTAAGGGGTTGTGATCAGTGAAAACCTTATAGGAAAGGTAGTAGTTCCCAGATACACCTCATAATGCTGTAGAGCTAGTAGGAGAGCAAGGGTCTCTTTTTTCACAGTGGCATAATTTTTCTGATGTTTGTCAAGCTTCCTCGAATAGTAACACACCAGATGATCAATGCCATCATCACCTTCCTGCAGTAGAACTGCCCCAGCCCCCACATCACTTGCATCAATGGCCAACTTGAAAGGTTTTTGAAAATCTGGCGCTGCAAGGACAGAAGAGCTCATTAATATCGCTTTGACTTGGGCATAGGCAGCCTGGCATTTGTCATCCCAAACAAACTTGGTCTCCTTACTCAGCAAATTTGTTAAAGGGGCTGCCACGTCAGAAAAATTCCTGCAGAACTGCTGGGACCAACCAGCCATACCCAAGAATCTCATAAGCTCCTTTTTCCCTTCTGGAATTTGGAAGCGATCAATGGCTTCTATCTTGGCTGTCACTGGTTGCACCTGACCCTGACCGATTACATGGCCTAGGAACACCACCTGTGCTTTTACAAACTCACTCTTAGCTAAGTTGATGGTCAACCTTGCCTCGGTCAATTTCTTGAAGAATGCATGAATTTGTTTAAGATGATCTTCCATTGTCATGGTGTGGATGATAACATCATCCAAATAAGCCTCCACCCCCGCAAGGTCTGCAATAAGCTTATTAATTAGTCGTTGAAACATAACAGGACCATTCTTCAACCCAAAGGGAAGACCCTTGTACTGATGTAACCCATTTGGTGTGACTAAGGCCGAAATTTATTTTGCCCGATCGGTAAGAGGAATCTGCCAATACCCCTTCAGCAAGTCAAATTTGCTTACAAATTTAGCTGGGCCTATTCTATCAATACAGTCATCAATCCTGGGGATGGGATACGAATCTGTCTTTGTAACTGCATTAACCCGTTTTAAATCTGTACAACAGCGAAAACTGCCATCGGGTTTTGGAACCAACACACATGGTGAGCTCCATTCACTGCTGCTTGGTTCAAAGATGTCGTTCTCCAGCATATACTGAACCTCCTTCTGGAGATAATCCATCTTAACAGGGTTCATCTGGTAGGGGTGTTGTTTCATGGGAGTGGCTTCCCCCACCTCAATATCACGACATACCAAATCGGTACGACCAGGTACATCTGTGAACAAATGCGCAAACTCAAAAATTAGGTTGGATAATTGTCCTTGTTGTTCCCTTGTCAAATGACCTAATTTCTGGTCTAGGTTCCTTAACACTTCAGTGTTTGTCAATCTGGGGCAAGCCTGGTCATCAATGTTATCGAACTTGACACTGGCCTCAAACTCTGGATTCTCTTGCACGCCGACTACAGGTACGATGATATTTCTTCAGTCGGTTAACGTGACACAGCTGCCGCTTTTTCCGTCGGTCTGGAGTTATCATCACATAATCCGTTTCATTGACCCTCCTTTCGATGGCATAGGGACCAAAATACCTAGCCTGTAGCGGCTGACCTGGAACTAAAAGCAACATGAGCACTCGGTCCGCAGGACTGAAATTTCATATCTGAGAAGTTTTGTCATGTCTCACTTTCATTTTGTCCTGTGCTGCTTTCAAGTTTCCTGTCGCTGCTTCTCAGGCCTCAGCCAATCTGTGCCTAACATGGTCACATACACTGACACAGTTGACTGCGACTCCTTTTGTAGCCACTGTTCCTTCACCAGTTTCAAAGGTCCTCGAACTGTGTGTCCAAACACGAGTTCAAAATGACTGAATCCCAATGACTCCTGAACAGACTCCCTCGTAGCAAACAACAATAAGGGTTTTCCTTCGTCCCAATCCTTGTCACATTCAAGGCAGTAAGTTCTGATCATATTCTTTAATGTCTGGTGAAACCTTTCCAAGGCCCCTTGGCTCTCGGGATGGTAAGTACTTGACCTCACTTGCTCCACTCCCAACAGGTGTACCACTTGCTGAAAAAGCTTTGACATGAAGTTGGAACCCTGATCAGACTGGATGACCTTAGGTAGGCCAACCAGGGTGAAAGATTTAATGAAGGCCTTAGGAATAACTGTCGCAGTAATTTTCCTAAGAGGCACCGCTTCTGGGAACCTAGTTAAAGCACACATGATGGTCAGCATTTACTGATGTCCAGCCTTAGTTTTAGGTGAAGGACCTACACAGTCAATAATGATCCGGCTGAATGGTTCTTCAAAATCTGGAATCGGTTTTAAAGGTGCTGAAGGGGTTTTCTGATTAGGTTTGCCCACCAGCTGACAAGAATGACAAGATTTACAGAATTCCACCATCCTGGCCAGAAAAATGTGCCAGGATTCTTTTACACGTCTTGTTCACTCCAAGGTGCCCGGCGAAAGGTGTCTCATGTGCCAAACTCAATATCTCCTTCCGGTACTGTTGTGGCACCACAATTTGGTAATGGACTTTCCACTCGTCATTCGCTGGTACCTCCGGTGGTCTCCATTTTCTCATAAGTATTTCCCCTTTCATGAAATAACCAACTGGTACCTTCATAGCCTCTTCCTCTGTGATGGCTTTACCAGTCAAACTCCAGAGTTCAGAATCTCTGTGTCGCTCTTCAACAAGTCTCTTTCGGACAAGCACTGTTTATTCAACCTCGTTCCCAGATGTCTCCGATGGACACTCCATTTTAGCCTTTGGTCCAGATGAAACCTTATCATTAGGTTCCTTGGTGTCACTCGCTTTACTACCGTGTCTCCCAGACCTTTCCTCCAATATCTCTATGGAACCCAAATCAACATCACCTTCCTTCTCATTCTCTTCAGAGTGCTTCCTACCCATAGCACGAGTCATTGCACATGATGGAAGGATTCCCGGAATCTCCTGCTCTAACTGTGCTGTGTTATTTTCCATACTGGGCTTTTCAACCAACATCGGATTACCTCAAACTCCACCACCGGTCAAATCGTTCCCGATAATAAAAGAAATTCCCTCCACAGGAAGAGTGGCTTGTAAACCTACGGTGACCGATCCTGACACCAACTCAGACTTTAAATTGATCACATGAAGAGGAGCTTTAACGAAGCCACCAACCCCCTGTAAGAGGACACTAACCCCAGTTGCAGTTTTTTCAGACAATGGCAAAATGTCCTCGAGCATCAAAGATAGATGTGCTCCCGTGTCCCTCAATACCCTAACAGGTTTCTGGTTAGTTATGTCACCATCCAGTGACACATGCCCCTGGCAAATGAAAGGTTTGTAACCCTCTTGGACAAGGTCGTTCTCTGATGCAGTAAGTTTGGCACAGGGACCTTCACAAGTCACTGTCCTCCAAGGACAATTTCTCGCACTGGCCAACGCATTCGGAGTTGAAGTAGCCTGACTCCGATCCTGATTTCTCCTTTTCAGGGCGTAACATTGGGACATCAAATGCCCAGGTTTCTTGCAAAAAGCGCAAGTAGGCCCGGAGGAAAATCCCGTGGTCTGCCTCGGGCCCCCTGGAAGATAGGTCTGCCTTGGACAGTCAGTCTTTTGATCACTAAAATTTGAGGCTCCAGATTTTTCCCGATACTCCCATCAGGGCCACCTCTATGACAATTTGCTCTCCAAGCCTGATTTAATGTAACCCCTGGCTACCTCTAGGTGGGAAATTAGGTTTGTGAAACCCCATCCTGTGTGTCAAGGCATAGTCATCTGCCACTGTTGCTGCCTCATACAACTCAGGTACTTTTCTTTCATCCAAATGAACTTTATTGTCAACGTGGACACACTGTTTAAATTCTTCCACCAAAATCAATTGTCGTAAACGGTTAAAGTCTTCCCCAATCTCTTTTGAGTCACACCACCTATCAAACATAGTTTCCTTCTCTCTGGCAAACTCCACGTGGGTCTCATTCTCCCGCTTCCTGGCATTCCTAAATTTTTGTCGGTAAGCTTCAGGGACCAATTCATAGGCTTTGAGAATGGCTTTCTTAACTGTCTCATAATCTGCACAATGGGCAATCGGGAAGCCGAATAGATATCTTGAGCTTTACCCACCAGCATACTTTGTACTAACATAGTCCATGACTCCACAGGCCATTTTAACATCTGAGCCACCTTTTCAAAGTGTAAAAAGAACGTGCCTACCTCCTTTTCATTAAAGGGTGGAACCAGTCTTACATGCCTACCAATATCCCGAGAGTTCTGACGTGTTGTCGAACTATCCGGCACGGATAAGATTTCTCTCCGTCCTCCCAGTAATTCAAGCTCCTTGAGTTTAATTTCCCTCTGATACTCCATGTCCCGTTCCTTTAAGTCCCTTTGATACTGCATGTCCCATTCCTTCAAGTCTCTTTCAGCTCCTTTCCTCTGCTCTTTCCTCTGCTCTTTTCTCCTAGAGTTCTCATTCCTTTTCTACTCTTTTCTCCTCGAGTTCTCGTTCCTTTTCTGCTCTTTTCTCCTCGAGTTCTCGTTCCTTTTCTGCTCTTTTCTCCTCGAGTTCCCGTTCCTTTTCTGCTTTCCTTTCTTCTCGTTCCTTTTCTGCTTTCAAATCCAACTCTTTTAATCCTTCCTGGCTCTGCAGTTGCAACTCAATCTTCCGGAGCTCCATATTTCCTTTTTCCTCTGGTAACCAATCCAATGCTTCCTCTTCCCATTTTCTCTCTCCCACTAAATGTTCTACCACCAACATCTGAATCGCTGCCTTCTTCATATTAACTCGGACCTCCAAGTTACAGTATTTGGCCAACATCCGAAGTTCCGATCTTTTATGCATCCACCTCTTGTGGTGGGGAGGGGGTGAAAATATAACCTACATCCACCTCTAATGGTGGTGAGGTAACAATATATCAAATCATGCACACCTTACCTAGCAGATTGCATTACATTACCCAGCAAGTCAATTTTGTTTACCAATGAATTGAAACTTTTCAAACACATGGAACTGTCATTTCAACAGATTTCTTACATGCTCTACTTCCCTAGCAACCACCAAAAATGTTTTTGGTTCACGAGTTATCAAGTGACCACTATATTCGTTGTGTGTGTGTGTGTGTGTGTGTGTGTGTGTGTGTGTGTGTGTGTGTGTGTGTGTGTGTGTGTGTGTGTGTGTGTGTGTGTCCGTCCGCAGCATAGCTACCTGATGATATCATCCGATCTTGATGAAACTTGGATGGGAGGTTGATATCATGATCTGGTTGTGTCCTGCCTAGAGTGGGCGTATTGCGCCCATTGTGGGCGGAGCCACGCCCAAAAAATGTCTTTTTAGGGGGTAATCGAGTTCAAGCTACATCTTCTCCGAGGGGTTTGGTGGAATCTGACAGGGGCTTCGATATTTGGTTAGGCCAATGTCATGTGTCTAGCCCCACGGAGCTCGATTTTTCATTTATTTTTTTGTTTTAATTTTTTCATTTTTTTTTTTTCATTTCATTTTTCACCGAATTTTCGGTATTGTGTAGCTAACTAACCTCATAACTGATTATACATTATTTTCTATCTCATTTCAAGGTCAGTAACCTTCGTTTTGACATTTCCGGGCCTGGCCTGTCCGGGCCTGTTTCGGTTACAGTCCGTCCTTTGTCATTGAATACCGCTCGCTCATGAACCACCGTCGTCTCCTGACTTGTTAAATATATATTTGAATACTTCACTAATCATGTTTTTACCATTTTATTTGTTTTAAGTATATTAAACTGAAAGAACACTTGTTTTAATGTGTGAACTGTAGGTCCCTGTGTTAGCATATGTCTGAGCAGCTGTTATATTATATTGGTGAGTTGTGGAGTCTGGGTAGTTGCTCTCACTCTTCTGAGTATTACCCTCACCAGAGAAGAGGATATTGCATTTGGATCTGTTTGTCTGTCGATCTGTCTGTCTTGTCTGCACATAATGTGCTGACATAGGCCACAAACACCACCTGGTGATAGCCAGTATTTCACCTTGCCTTTTTTTTTTTTTTCCAACCGAGTCCCTCTCTGAAGTATGTTCGAGTAGAATGCAAGTGCGTCCGTCATAAAGTATGTACACTTTGAATGCAAGTACATCTATAAAGTACGTTCTACAAAACCACACAATCAACACACAAAACTAGTCCCAGCGAGGGTCTGCAATCTCTGATGGCTCCTTCTTTCTTGTTTCACCTGCAACTGTACAATAGAAGAGATATTTAGGAATGTTGCTGTCAGAAGAAAGGAATTCGTACAATATTGAATGGAAAAGCACCTCATTTATCAAATAACTTGGCATGAAATGTATTATTATTGATATGGAATTGTAATTCTTATGAATTGTAATTCAACAGGACATTGATATGTTTTTTTTTTTGTTTGTTTTGTTTTTGTTTTTTTTGACTAATTATAGGTTTTTTTTGGATAGATGTTATCATGAAGCTAATATAGAGTGAAATATAAGCCCATCATTTGTCAATGGATATATGTGTATATATATATATATATATATATATATATATATATTGTAACGGTTCTGAGAAGTGTAACGGTTCTGAGAAGTGTAACGGTTCTGAGAAGTGTAACGGTTTTTTTTGAGAAGTGTAACAATTTTGGAGGAAGTGTAACGAATGTGAAAACGTTACAATGTGAACGTTACAAAAATATGTGTAACACCCTGTTAATGTAAATAATGGTCGCAGCCGTCCTCCTAGTTAATTCCATGAAACTTACACGCAGGTCATGATATATCTTTTTAAATAGTGTATTTCCTTATTCTATGGAGGCTAAATATGTGTTTCCCACTAGATTGACTTTGCATTGTATCAAACAAAATAAGCATAGGCCCTTGCAATTTCCCCAAACATCTCCGCTCTCCAAAGTCCCTTTCAAAAGGGTGGGAGTTGTGTTTAATCCCGCAAGCCGCCATTGCCCATGTGCTAATCTCGGAGAAGAAAGGCGTGTCTCCACCTCGTCATAAAGGGGAGGAGTGAGCCAGAGGGTCGCATGGCCAATCAGCACCGCGGTGAGCGACCCGGTAGGCGTGCCCTCGCAGCCGGCGGCTTGATTCCGCCCGAGGTGATAAAAGCGACTGTAAGGGACTGCTTTACCAGATGACTTGGGAGATGACCTGGGAGATGAGCAAAGAGGCGGCACCAAGAGGAGCGGTGAGATGCGAAACGCTCCAAGCCAAAGAGGAGAGGTACTCGGCAAGGAAACCAGCTTTGGAGAGACGCGCTGAAAGGAGGGAGACGGCTCCACCACAAGAAGAGGAGCAGGTGTGCCGAACCAGCGCGTGACGTCTACAGCAGCGGATACGCGACGGAGGGTTTTCCCGCCAAAAACCGCGAGGAATTGAGAGCTGCTGCATCTGACCTTGCCTCCCTCTCAAGCAATCCACCTCAAGCCCTACCTGCCTGCAATATCCCCTGTGTAAGTGTGAACGTCCTGTCCTACTCGTTGTCTTGGGGTTAAGTAAAATGAATAGTTTAAGCTAACAATGCACTGTGTGACTGCTTCTTCCATCCATTGCTGTAAATAATTTTGGTCGCTCTTCCTTTTTGCTTGTGTGTGTATAATAAATCTGTTCTTCCTCCGTACTCTGTCTTTTTCTCTTTTCCTTCTCTTTCGGTCGCTTTAGAGGTTTCCCGATTGAATATCTGTGGGGCGATCTGGTCAACGTCGGGTGGAATCGGGTTCTAATCGGGGAGTAACTGTTCGGACGCGGTAATACACCACCGCTCGGTCAATATAACATCTAAAACCGCGTCTGTAACAATTGGTTGTCAGGAGTTGGATTCGGACCTGGGACTAAACTTGTTAGGCCCAAATTTTGGAACACCAATTGTACTATTAGAGTAACAATTGGTGTCGAGGAGGGAGATCGGACCCGAAATCGGACCCGAAGCGCGCTTAACGCGCTCAAAATTACAAGCTGCCGAAATTTATTTTGTTTTATAAAACCCGAATTTTGAGATCGCGCCATGGACAATCAAGGCGATCGGATGTCGGTGGGAGAGATAGACAGGGTGGAATCGACCCAGGACCTCGGGGAAATGTATGTGGAGGAAAGGGAGGAGGAGAGCAATGAGGTGGTTGAGGGTGTATCAGACGCACAAAATGGCGTCCTCGCGCACGTGGGTGTAGCGGCACCAAATTTTGCCGCGCCCGCGACCGCAGCAGCGCCGCTGGTGGATTTGAACCTTTTTATGATGCAAATGAAAGCCCTTATGGAAAAGAATAGTGAGCAATTGGGAGACCAAATTAGAGGTTTGAAAAGCAGTATGGGAGAAATGGGGGGCCAAATGGGAGAGATGGGGGGCCAAATGGGGGTAATGAGGGACGAAGCGAGGGGTACCGGTGAGGGGTTAGACAAGAAATTTGGGAAGTTAGACAATAATTTTGAGGAGTTAGACAAGAAATTTGGGAAGTTAGACAATCATTTTGAGGGGTTAGACAACGGGATAAAAGAGGTGAGACATGGGTTAACGGGGGTGGAAAATAGAATGGCTGCCCAGGAGAATCAGATAGAGGGGATGAAAAATGGGTTAATGGGGCTAGAAAATAGGATGGAGGACAAATTGCGGGAAATAGGGGAACAATCTGCCAGGGAAATTAAACAAATGGGAGAGCAGATAGAGGAGGTGAAAATCGGGGTAGAAACCAAACTGGATGCTCAGAGGGATGAATTGGGACAGATGAGGGTGGCATCTACAAAAGAGATGGAGGAAATACGACGAGGGGTAAGTGAGGAGGTTTCGGGGCTACGCGAGGAGGTAAAGCGAGGTGAGAAGCGTATGGAGAAAGAGGTGAGAAATAATACGGCAAAGTTACAAGGGGGAATAGAAGATCTGACGGAGGAGGTGGAACAGCTGACAGAGGGACAAACGAAGTTAGTGGAGCAGGTTCAAAGGAACACTGCAGTACTCGGAGGGTTAAAGGCAACACAAAAAGAAATTAAAAATGACTTGATAGCGACACAGAGGCAATGTCAGATGGTACGGGAGGAACCGACAATGAGGGTGGAGGAGGTGACAGAGATAATGGAGACAAAGGACCGGCAGGTGAGGATGCACATAGAGACGGTCACGGTAGCCTTAGAGGACGAACTTGAGGAGACGCACCGAGAAATAAAAGAGGTTAAACAAAAATTAGAGGAAGTGGAAGAAGAGGTGAGTGAAATTAAGAAGAGACGGACAGAAACTAAAAGAGAAATCCAGGAGGAGGTGATGGAATATGTGCAAGGTCGGTGCTCAACTCATAATGTGATGCTCACTAACCAAATAAAAAGTTTGCAGGTGGCAAAGGAGGTGCGGAGACGAGGTACGGAGGTGAGTGGCAATGTATATGATGTGAGGAAAGCTTCAGTCGGCTTGGGGATTGGTTTGGATCCGGGTGTTCGTGAAAGGCCGTTGGTGAAGTGTGCGACAGGTCTGGTGTGCGAAAAAAGAGGTGTGCGAGAATGTCCGACCATGGGGTGTGTGAGGAAAAAGTGCACGCCGAGGAGTGAGTGTGCCGTCAAGAGTGAGTCGGTCGAAGCGCGTGTGCGAGGGAGCACAGGGAAGCGCGGTGTGGTGAGTGTTACGGAGGAAGTAACGAAAAAGTGTGCGCAAGAGGATGCGCGAGAAAGGTGTGTAACGGACGGGTGCATGGGGAAAGCGCATGCTGTCAAGAGTAAGGGAGAATGCATGCCTGTGGTGAGTGTTACAGAGGGTGTAACGGGAAAATGTGCGGAAGAGTGTGCGCGAGAAAGGTGTGTAACGGACAGGTGCATGAGGAAAGAGTGCGCTGTCGAGAGTAAGGGTGAGTGCGCGACCGAGAGTGGAGGTGAGAGTAGTGAGAGTGACACGGAGCGTGAGTTGGTTGTGACAGGTGAGAAAGGAAGCACACCTGGAATGGTAGAGCGTGAGTGGGAATGCACGCTGGAATTGGTAGTGAGGCACGTGGTTGGGTGTGCGGGTGAGAGCACACCTGTGATTGTCACAAAGGAGGTGACCGAGAAAGGGGCGCGAAGAGGTGTGTTGGTGAGGTGTGCGAGCGACGAATGTGTGCCAAGGTGTTCGGTGGTCAGGTGTGTGACCAAGGCTGTGAGCGGAATGAGTGTACCGAGGTGTGTAAGGAAAGGTACGAGGAGAATGGGAACAGCTGGAGGTATGAGCAAGAAAGGGGTAGCGTATGCATGTAAGCATCCAGGTGAAGCATCGACGATGACCGGTTTAGCGGTTAGAGCGACTTATAGCCGAATCGGGCCCTCGGTGCGTGCCGGGCTTCGCGTGCCGCGAGAACCAGCGGGGATCCGAGCCGCGGCGGGTTCGAAAGGACCGCCGTGCGCGATCCACGCTGGGCCTCGCGTGGAACGGCCGCGTCCGGGCTCCACTAAGCGGAGCGGGCAGCTGGATAGGAAGGGTCGTCATGGCGACCACGTTTTGTTGAGACGTGCCGGCAGGTCGAGATCGGGACATTGGATGGCTCCACGCCGAGGTGGTGCGTGGGATCTCGGCTCGGGTAAGCCCCCGTCCCTGCCCCGAATGCGGGACGCATCCAGCCGCTGGCACAAAACGACCCGCGTTCATTGCTCGGCTGTACGAAGCCGGGCTGTAGACGTGAATTGGCGCACCGAGAGGATGTAATAAGTAGACGGGTGATGAGGATAGTGTTTCGGACCCGAAATTAGAAAAAAGCAAAATTTGATGATGGTAGAGTGATTGGCAGAATTTTTTTGATTGGTTGGATTTAGGTGTGCAAAATTGATAGTAGGACACCCCCGATGTGGTGGGATGGCAAATCCACCATCCCTCACAGATGTGGGGGCAAATGCGCAATAGTTTATGGGGTGGCTATGACAACCGAGCCAGGGAGGGCTTGGATAATTGTAGGGATCTAGCGAAGATGACATTAGGTAACGTTAAGATTAGTTAGTGACTGATACCTGTAGTGGGGACGCAGGTAGATTAGTGTGGATGATAATGACGTGGGAGCGCAATAGTTTAAAGGGACGACTGGGAAGCGCAAGTTTCAGAGGGGAGTAGTTAGCTGAGATGATGCCGTGTGTGTGAGGATTGAACAGGTGAGAATTGAACAGGTGTGATTGCACAAGTGTGCAACTGAACAGGTGTGTGGAGCAGTGTATGAGGGAGTAGTGGTGATTGCGTGTTGTGTTGACCAAATGGTCCAGGAAGAAAGGAGGGTGCAGGTGGCACCAGGTGTGAGGGCACAGGTGTGCAACAACAGGTGTATGTGGCTGTGTGGAATAAATGGTAGTGTGGAATATCTGGAGTATTGGAATGGATGGTCGTGGAGTGAGAATGGTGGAAATTGTGGAGTGGAGTGGATGGTGCGAAGGTGTGAATGGGGGAAGAGTGGACCCCCATCACGGATACCCGGGGCGGGTAGTGTAAGTGTTAGGTAGAGGGTATAGGTAAATTGTGGTTGGATATTGGCATCTGTGGTGCGGGTGAAAGAATGGTCTTTGGATGGGTGCATTAGTGTCGTGGAAATGGCGGGGCGTGTAGCCTGTTAGTGTGTGTAGTTGGTTGGGCGCTCCACCACTGTAAGGATGTCGGCCAGGTGAGGCCGCAGGTGGGCTCTGGGAGCCGGTAGTAGTTGTTGTGGATGGGGCCCGAGGATCCGGAGGACGGACCCGGGTAGCCCAGTGCCAGAGGGCACCGAGTGGGGTGACAGAGCCAGGAGGGGCCTGCCCCAGTTAGATAGGTTAGGGTGAGGAGCTAGGTAAGCTCGGGTGGCAACTACAGTGGTGGAGGTGTGCAGGTGGGTAGACCTGCTGGGAGAGCTACACGTCGCAGCCCAGAAATTGTGCGAGGGCACCGGGAGATGAATCGGGGGAGTGAGACCCCAAATTGAGAAGCACCACAGTTTGGTCAATGGGAATTGGTTATTAGAACCCATAGTGTAAGTTGGCCAATGGATTGGCATGGAGAGACCCCGGGTAGTGTAAAGTGTGTTGAAGTCATTTAGAAAATAGTTAGGATGAAGGATCTCCTCGCACCATCTGCATCCACTCACCTGAGGTGACAGGTACTCCACACCATGCCATGTTTTGATTATTTTTTATGATGCAAATGTTTGGATTGTGAGACGCATCATGACGTGGGTGTGACATTGTGCTTTGATGTTCCATCTCTGCCTCCTTATGAGGATTGATGATGAATTGGGTGATGGCAAATTTTGGTTAGAGGGATTGTGGTGACGAATTTGGTATAGGGGAAATATGGGGAAGACGTGACAGTAGTGACGAATTGGTAATGTGTAGATTTTGTACATATGGGGTAAGGGCAAGGGTAGGGTAGGTGACAGGGGGGTGAGGTACGGTAGGGACGAGCTTTCTCACTTCGCCCTCCGTACGCATTTCACCTTGCATTGCCTTATTGACGTGTACCCTTGTGACCTTACCCCTCGCTCAATTGTCTTTCTTTTGTCTCCCACATGACCTGTGCGCCATTGGGTGCCGAGGGGAGCGTGCGTGAGGTGGCCATTGTGCGCCCGAGATTCCCAGAACCAGCATGCATTGCGTTGATGTACCACTTTATGGACCGCTGTTCTGCGGCCAAGTACCTCTTGATGGACCCCAGGTTCTGGGGCAGGGCACCTCTGTTGGAGACCGGCCATAGTGGCCAGGGAATGTTGCTTGCGGACCTCGGTAAGGTGGCACCTATGCCAAACAGGTGGACCACCCTTAGTTGGCCCCTGTTGCCCTAAATAAAAATGGACACGGGTTGTGCTTTTTATTATGTCCAAATAGGCCGCATGAAGCCAGAAGACGTCGGGAAGAACATCGGCCCAGCAGAGAAAGTGAAGACCACCACCAGTTGTTTTGTTGTGTTTATTAAGAACCATGGTGACTGCGCACCGAGTGGTGCTTTTGGTGCTTTGTGGTGCTTGTGGTGCTTTTGGGTGCTTTGGTGGTATTGGTACTGGTGCATCGATGCAATGCGTGCTGTCTCCTCCCTCCCAACAGGAATTTCTTTTTCTTGTTCCCTAAAAAGAAACAAAAAAAACACAGGTCCTGGGTTGCGTTGTAAATAAGAAATAACGTCATTGTAAATAATGCTCCCCACCGTAAATGTATAGTTTGAGAATAATTCCGTAATTCGGTTAGCTGTGGGCTTGAGTCTGTTAGACAGGGTGCAATGCAATAGGGGGACATACTTATTTGTGTTTTAAGATTGTCACACTCAGGGTCAGGTTAATTGTAGAGGGAATTACACCTACGTGTCACACTAAGTTAAAGTTTTGTAGGCCCGAGACGGGCCTGAAGAAAGGAGGGTGCAGTGTAACGGTTCTGAGAAGTGTAACGGTTCTGAGAAGTGTAACGGTTTTTTTTGAGAAGTGTAACAATTTTGGAGGAAGTGTAACGAATGTGAAAACGTTACAATGTGAACGTTACAAAAATATGTGTAACACCCTGTTAATGTAAATAATGGTCGCAGCCGTCCTCCTAGTTAATTCCATGAAACTTACACGCAGGTCACGATATATCTTTTTAAATAGTGTATTTCCTTATTCTATGTAGGCTAAATATGTGTTTCCCACTAGATTGACTTTGCATTGTATCAAACAAAATAAGCATAGGCCCTTGCAATTTCCCCAAACATCTCCGCTCTCCAAAGTCCCTTTCAAAAGGGTGGGAGTTGTGTTCAATCCCGCAAGCCGCCATTGCCCATGTGCTAATCTCGGAGAAGAAAGGCGTGTCTCCACCTCGTCATAAAGGGGAGGAGTGAGCCAGAGGGTCGCATGGCCAATCAGCACCGCGGTGAGCGACCCGGGAGGCATGCCCTCGCAGCCGGCGGCTTGATTCCGCCCGAGGTGATAAAAGCGACTGTAAGGGACTGCTTTACCAGATGACTTGGGAGATGACCTGGGAGATGAGCAAAGAGGCGGCACCAAGAGGAGCGGTGAGATGCGAAACGCTCCAAGCCAAAGAGGAGAGGTACTCGGCAAGGAAACCAGCTTTGGAGAGACGCGCTGAAAGGAGGGAGACGGCTCCACCACAAGAAGAGGAGCAGGTGTGCCGAACCAGCGCGTGACGTCTACAGCAGCGGATACGCGACGGAGGGTTTTCCCGCCAAAAACCGCGAGGAATTGAGAGCTGCTGCATCCGACCTTGCCTCCCTCTCAAGCAATCCACCTCAAGCCCTACCTGCCTGCAATATCCCCTGTGTAAGTGTGAACGTCCTGTCCTACTCGTTGTCTTGGGGTTAAGTAAAATGAATAGTTTAAGCTAACAATGCACTGTGTGACTGCTTCTTCCATCCATTGCTGTAAATAATTTTGGTCGCTCTTCCTTTTTGCTTGTGTGTGTATAATAAATCTGTTCTTCCTCCGTACTCTGTCTTTTTCTCTTTTCCTTCTCTTTCGGTCGCTTTAGAGGTTTCCCGATTGAATATCTGTGGGGCGATCTGGTCAACGTCGGGTGGAATCGGGTTCTAATCGGGGAGTAACTGTTCGGACGCGGTAATACACCACCGCTCGGTCAATATAACATCTAAAACCGCGTCTGTAACAATATATATATACTAGGGCATGCCCGTACGTGGGTGCCCGTTCCTTGCCAAAAAAAAAAAAAAACGCTACCCGTACGCTCTACCCCGCCCGTACGCCCGTACGCCCGTAAACAAAAAAAACAACGCTCTTCGCTTCCGCCCTTCGCTCTGGGAGAAATAATGCGCATAAGAAATCGAGAAATTATTATTTTCTCCGGAAGAAATCGAATTACGAACCGTAATGGCGCACGCGCTCGGCTCGGCTCGCAAGTCGCAACAACGCGTTCTGTGATTGGCTGCCGGAAGTGAAGTCTTCACTGTCCGGAAGGTCGCAAATCGCAGTTACGATGAATCGCAAATTAGTTTTATTTAGTTTTAAAACATAGTTTAACGGCAACATAGTTTTCCAACGTGAAATAAATGAATACGCTCTCAAATGTGCCGTCCGAGGCAGAGTCTGTTCGCCACGTTCGGCACACGTGATAGCTCGCTGCTCTCTGATTGGTTGAATCGTTTTTTGGACATAGCTCGGTAACTACTTGTCCGATTAATATGAAACCTTGAAAAGGCACATCCTCGGGTCCCCAGCAATATACCTGGCAAGTTTAAAGTATATCGGACCCGTGGTTGTCGAGAAACAGCGGTCACAGACATACATACATACATACATACATACATACATACATACATACATACATACATACACACAGAGATTACTGGAATTATAGATAGATATATACAGTGAAACCTTGACTTACGAGTTTAATTCGTTCTGTGACCGAGCTCGTAACTCAATTTGCTCGTTTCTCAAATTAAATTTCCCCATTAAAATGCATTGAAATGCTATTAATCCGTTCCAGCCCCCAAAAAAACACACCAATTTTTTTTGTTACGTGTTTTTAAATAAGAAAAATGTACTTTATAAATAACAAATAATGTATAAACAAGCACGACCTCGTATATACTGTACATAATAAGCGGCGTTACGCGCGCTGCTTGTAAACAAGGAGGAAGCGGACAACGCGGTAATTTGTAAGAGTCTTTATTCAAGAGCTCACTGTAACACTGGCGCGCTCCGGGCTGCGCGCCCGGTGTATATCCTGAGGCCACGCCTACCCCTCGGCGTGGCCCCCGCCCACTTGGTGCGCGGAATGATGTCACCACGCCAGTGAGCTTCCGTGTCCGCCACAATGTAAAGAAATAAACTGGTTTTATTAAGTGTATTTACCTTGAAGATCAGACGAAGATGCTGGCGGAGGTGGAGGAGATGACTTTTGCCTTTTTCGCCACACTTTCCTCGCTTTCACTTGCAGGGCGTTTCAATAAAAACCTGTCCAACGAGGTTTGTTTCTTCCTCCCTTTCAAAATGTTTCGATCGTACTGCTACGATCGTACTGCCTCGCCAAGTCGACAACACGCACACCTCGCTCATGTTTTTCGACGATTGCGTGTTTTATATCCAAGCACATCATCCTCTTCTTCTTCTCAGTACTGCCCTTGGCACTCAATTTCTTAGGACCCATGGTTAAAACTAAGAAATTTTCCAAAATAACCAAAATGCGAAAACAAAGCAGCAGCTATATACGGCAGAAATGCTTGCACGGCAAGATAACCACGTGACCTGAACCCACCTGGTGGCGGGTGGCGTCAGCTCCAAAATAACCAACATGCGAAAACAAAGCAGCAGCTATATACGGCAGAGATGCTTGCACGGCAAGATAACCACGTGACCGGAACCCACCTGGTGGCGGGTGGCGTCAGCTCCAAAATAACCAACATGCGAAAACAAAGCAGCAGTGATATACAGCAGAAATGCTTGCACGGCAAGATAACCACGTGACCGGAACCCACCTGGTGGCGGGTGGCATCAGCTCCAAAATAACCAAAATGCGAAAACAAAGCAGCAGCTATATACGGCAGAAATGCTTGCACGGCAAGATAACCACGTGACCGGAACCCACCTGGTGGCGGGTGGCGTCAGCTCCAAAATAACCAAAATGCGAAAACAAAGCAGCAGCGAAATACGGCAGAAATGCTTGCACGGCAAGATAACCACGTGACCGGAACCCACCTGGTGGCGGGTGGCGTAAGCTCGTAACTCAGATCTCGGCTCGCATCTCAAAGCAATAAACTGCCCGAGCGACGGCTCGTATCTCGGAAAACTCGTAAGTTGGTGCACTCGTAAGTCAAGGTTTCACTGTATATATATATATATATATATATATATATATATATATATATATATATATATATATATACATACATACATATATATTATATATATACGGGAGGAAGAAAGACTTTCCACGGCTGTTGCTTGCTTTCCCGCACGCATGTAATAACAGGTTCCTAGTGCTCAGGGTCTCTGTCGATTCGCGTTGTGTTTGTGCGCTGCTTTTCCCTTTCTTCCTGTTCTTTCTCTCTCCTTAGCGTCTAAGTGTTGGTGTCCTTTCTATCGTCTTCTCCTATCTATTGAGTGAGAGAGAGAGAAGAGCATTCGACAGTTTTCGGTATGTTGTTTTCCGCTCTGGGTGGCGCCCCTATCGGCAGTGTCATTTCGGCTCTGGGTGGTGTCATTTCGTCGAATTCTATACATGATTCTATCTGCGGGTGTTTTGGCGTTTCAGGCAATACTTCCCTTCAAAATCTATGGGCATACTTACATGGGGTATGCCAATACAGAAACCCTTGTGTGTTTTGGTTGTGGTGAATTCGGCCATGTAAAGAGATCGTGCCCCAGAGATATGCCAAATCAAACTGTTAACAAAGGTTCCTCAACCCAACAACTCCCTGCCTCAGTTAACACTACCAATGCAGAGCCAGCAGCTTCAAAGTAAGCACTTGCTCCTGCTGTTATAAATAAAAGCACCAAAAGACCTCTTTCGCCTTCTCAAAGCACCGCTGAACCTGGATCATAAATTCTGGCTGCTTCAGCGGCCCTTCGTTCCTTAGGTACTTGCCCCACAACACAGGCCCCTTGTATTTCTGTGTCATCAGATGGTACCTCCTCTGAGTCACTTGTCACCTCAAAAGTGTCATGTAATGGCGTTAAAGATGCCTCTTCTCTTTCCCCTCTTTCTGCCCCCCCCCTCCTCCCCATTCCCCCCCTTGCCTCCTCCTACTCTTTCTTGCTTCCGCCTACCCCTTCTCTTGCTCCTCCTCCTCCTCTCCCTCCTATTCCCATCACTCCTCATCCCCATCTCCTTGCTCTTCCCCCTTCCCCCTTCCCTTACTCTTCCATCTTCTTCTTCTCCTCCATCCCCACCTTCTCCTCTGCCTCCCCCACCCCTCCCTGCTCTGCAACCTCCAACTGCCACTCCCAGTGCACCCCAGTCTGAGTATACTGCCCCCACACTTTCTGAGTTACCTCAACCTTACAGTATCTCTGCTAAAGATAACATTGCCACTGTTACAACTATTGACCCACCCAAACATGTAACTGCTGAGTGTGTTGGCCCTACTGCATCCTTGGTTTCCCCCTCTGAAACAACCATGGATATTGAGCAAATGGGCGAAGGCCCGAAGAAAAATGAGGACTACAATTCAGACGGTTGCTCCTTTCTGACGTCTAGGTCACCTGGTGAGGAGCTCCACCCAGACAGTAGTCTTGATGCTGCAATTTCTACTTCCGAAATCTTAGATTTCTTGCAAAAAACCACTCGTAAGAAACGAGTAAACCTAAATGATTTTTTCCCCAATTTGCGCGCTTTGTCCAAAAAGCGCAAATCATTGTTGAGAATCCGGAACGGAAGCTGTTGCCATTTATAGCGCTTCTTGCAAGAGACTGAAAAGATACATTGTTAAAGTAAGGAAGCATTTGAATGCATAAACATTTTTTTGGGGCCACTCTTTTCATTATAATTATAACAAGTTTGAACATAAACGGCAGGCGTAATCCCCTACGTCAAGTTAAAACGATGCAGCTGATTAACAATGAGAAGGTAGATATTCTTCTTTTACAAAAAACTTGTGTGACTGTGAGTTGCATGGCAGATTGGAGGCTGAAGCTGAAAGGCACCTGTTTTTTTTAGTAACACTGCCTAGGTGAGTGCCGGTATTGCTTTCTATATCTCTGCACAACTTCCCATCTCCTATGCTGTTTTAAAGAAATTGTACCTGGATATGTGGCTTTAGTTGAATTTTTATATATCCATCAGCGGATGATAATCGTCAATGTTTATGCCCCAAGTGACAGCACAGCCAGGGTGGCTTTCTTCACTGAATCCTTCACCTTCCTTAATTATCTTGCCCCTGATACCCTTTTGTGCTTAGGTGGTGATTTTAATTGTACATTAGACCCAGCCAAAGATCGGAACAGCCCTGAACCCCCACATCCAGCTATTGCTAGGCCTCTGTCTGCACTTGTGCCTCAAAATGATCTTGGTGATGTTTGGCGACTACAACATGGGAACACTCAGCAATTTACTTGGTGTTGTTGTCTGTTAAACAAATTGTCGCTTGCAAGGCTTGATAAATTTTATATCGGCCTCTCTTTTTTAAACCTTGTAAGTTTTACTGATATTTCTCCTTCTGGGTTTTCTGACTATTTTTTTTAATTAAAATGCGTCTTTCTTTCCCTATCCCTCAGAGGCATACTTCTCATTGGTCTTTTAATATTTCTCTTTCCTTTTTTACACTATCTTTTTTTTAATTTCTGGCTTCGGATTCTAGAATCACGGAATGATTTCACCAATCTTTGCCATTAGTGGGATTATGTAAAAGCACAAATCCGAGTCTTCTGCCATATAGGAATAATTTCATGAATGTAAATCAAGCCAGGATATGCATTTTAAAGAAAGAAATTCTTGACTTTCAAGAAAACAGAAAAAGGTCTCTCTACTTCAGATAGTTGTTATAAAGACTTTTTTTAGCTTTGAAAAAGCCGCAAAGTCTGCTTTTTTTTTCTTTTTTTCTTTCTTTGTATACAAGATCGAGGCTCGTTTAAGAGCTGGCACATCAAACACATATTAGCACATAAAACACAAAAACCATAAACGGGCATGTGAAACAATAAAGGGAAGGGGAGACAAGATGGGGTGAGAGAGGGAAGCACACAAGCACAACAACAGGAGTGAACAGGGATATCGGGAGATCTGTTCAAAGGGAGGGCTGGTGGGTGGCGGGGGGAGCCAAGGGGTACACGGTACTTTACAAATTGACACTACAAGGAATTTCAGGATTTTTTTTTTTGTTTTTTTTGTATACTGAATCGAGGCTCGTGAAAGAGCTGACATTTACTTCACAAACAAATCAACCAGACAAACAAACCAAAGCTTTGGCCGAGCTAGGTGTGAGGCAGTAGCACCGGCCCAGAGGGGAGAACAGTATTCGCACGAACTCCGTTCGCACGATGGAGGAGGCTCAGTCGGCAACTGGCTTTGGAGGCCAGCTTGGAATGAAGTCGGGATTGAAAGATGTGGATTTGGGGTGTCTTAAAGGGGGTAGAAAAGATCAAGGTTTTGGATGGGGGAAGATAAGAGATGGTGGTCAACAGCTGTTTTAAAGACCTGGAGGGAGGAGTGGGATTGAAGAGAGTGTGTTTGTTCCAGAGGTGGGGAAAAAGAGGAATGAAAGAGTGGAGGTGAGTAGAGAGTATTGATTTTGGCAATTTCACCAGAAGAGGGTTGCAGGCAGATCTTGTGCGACCTGTAGGAATATTTGGGGGACAGAGCCCAGAGAGAGCTGGGGGAGCAAGGCCGGAGCGGAGTCGGTCGAAGACAGAAAGACCACCAACCCGCCTGCGGTGAGTGAGTGAATGGCCCCCGGAGTTAGCTTCATCGCGGGAGATTCCAAAGCTTTGGTTTCAACAGCGTGAAGCCGAGCTAGGTGTGAGGCAGGAGCACCGGCCCAGAGGGGAGAACAGTATTCGCACGATGGAGGATGCTCAGTCGGCGACTGGCTTTGGAGGCCAGCTTGGAAATGTGGTTTTCCCAGGAAAAATCATGGCAGACAGTGAGACCCAAAAGCTTGAGTGACAGGACTTCATGGAGAGGATTGTTGAGAAAGTAGATAGGTGGGTTTTCCAGATGGTCTTTTCGGAGAGACATAGTAAGAGTGTGAGATTTGTCAGGATTGAAAGACATGTTCCACTTGTTTGACCATTTTTTGATTTTGTCCAGATCTGCAGAGAGTGAAGAGGCTGCAGACTGCCGATCTGAGGGTTGAGATATGGAGCGGCAGAGAGTGGAGTCATCAGCAAAGAGATAGAGAGGATTTTTCAGAGTCGGAAAGATCATTGATGAATACCCAAAAAAGCACAGGGCCCAGAACACTGCCTTGAGGATCTCCAGCCTGAACAGGAAGGGGAGATGAGAGAAATCCATTCAGGGCCACACGTTGACTGTGACTGTAAAGGAAGTCCGCAAGCGATGTGTGGAGATTTCCATGGATACCATAGGATGAGAGTTTGGTGAGCAGAGCGGGGTGCCAGACTGTATCGAAGGCATGAGATATGTCAAGGGAGACGGCTCTGATTTCCTGTTTGGCGTTGAGGGCCTCCATCCATTGTTGAGACGGCAGAAGCAGCATGTCCAGAGTAGATTGACCTGGTCTGAATCCAAATTGATGATCCGAGATCAAGCCATTGGAGAAGAGGAAAGATTTCATATCCAAAGCAATGATGGAATCCATGACCTTGCTGATGATTGGGAGCAGGCTGATTGGTGTGTAGTTGCAAGGATCTGTTTTTGCACCTTTTTTAATGTAAAGTGTTTTTGTTGTCTGATTTACAAGGAGATAGTAGATGACCTTGAGCAAAAGAGAGGGTGAAGAGAACAGAGGGTGTGAAAGAGCTACAGAGCAGGATTTTAGGACCCGTGGGCTGATGCCGTCCGGTCCAGTTGCAGAATCAGAATCGAGGTTTGACAGAAACTTCTCCACTTTGTCAGGAGAGAAGGACATAGAGACCAAGAGCAGCTGGGTTCGACTGGGTAAGGTGGGTACAGAGAGAGATGGGTTTGGGACACAAGATTTTGAGGCAAACACAGAGTTGAGGCATTCAGCTTTTTCACGTGCAGAGTCAGCTGTGTAGCCATTTGAGGTAAGGGGGGGATGGAAGGGGAACAAACACCAGAAACAGATTTGACCAGACGTCACCAGAATTTGGAAGATGGAACAGGTTTGAGAGTTCGGTCTTGAGAGTGGAGAGGTATTGTTTCCTGGCTCTCCTAAGGGTGGACACACACTTGTTTCGTGCTTTGTGAAAGGAAACGCTTTGTCGCGAATAATGTAAAATTGGTCGTCTTATCGTGGAAGGGTATTTGTGATCAATAGTCTGGTGGCCTCTACCCTATGGCACAGGTTATTTGTGCTGTACCCTCCGGTAGTGTTGCTTCAACAGCTCCAGAAGTGCTTTGTGTCCTTCTGGGATGGAAAGCACTGGTTGCGACCCGAGGTCCTCGGTTTGCCACTGACCGATGGAGGCCAAGGCCTGGTTGACATGAAGAGCCTGTTAATGGCCTTTCGACTTTGGGTTGTTCTGCGCATGCTGTACACGCACCCTTCTCCACCATGGGTTAACGTTGCTCGTCGCCTTTTGCAGCAGGTGGGGAGACTAGGCTATGACCACGCTCTATTCTTGATGGATCTATCCCATCTTGTTCTGTCTCCCCTCTCTTGTTTCTATCAGAGTGTACTAAATGCATGGCGAGCCGTAACGGCAACAAGAGCCACGCATTCGTACACAAAGCAAATGTTCCTGGTAGAGCCTTTGTTTTACAATTCCCATTTCTACGATATGCCTGCTGATGGGTGTCTTGTTCAATGCTTTGTCGTGAAGAGCGTAAATATCGGTCGCCGATCTTTTAAGCCCAAATGGCAGTTGGATTGGAGCTGATGCACTGGCAAGCCTGGTTGGCATGCGATCCTCCAGAATTGTGGCACGCATGTTATGTAGTGTGCTTCGTCGTACCTATGCACAGCTTACACCTAATTGGGAGCGAGGCCAAGCAAACAATAAACAAGGTGCTTCTCTTTCTACCTTTCCTGAACTCATTCGCAAGTTTTCTTTTGCTAACTATCCTCCGAGTACCCCTTTTAGCGTAGGCTTCAATGGGTTTCCTAAACAAAAAGACCTCTATTTGGGTTGTGTAAGTGTTCTTTTACAAGGGCAAATGACACAGTGGAGGGTTCGATGGAGAGACCTCTTACCTTGTTCCCACCCGTATTTTCCTAATTGGAAAGGTTTCTATCATCCTCCTGTACCACCATGACATGGCGACCTCCAATGGAGACTTGTACACTGGATCCTTCCTTCTAACCACTTGTTACACCGCTTTTCAAATCTCCTGGCAGATGAATGTCCTTTTTGTAAGAAGTCTGAAAATCTTTTCCATATCTATGTTGAATGTCAACGGTTGGCTCCTTTATTTATTTTTCTTCAGAATTGTTTTGTTAGGATTGGTTTGGTTTTCAACACTTGTGTTTTCATTTATGGCTTGGACATTTCACACAAAAATTCGAATGATGTGTCAGCTAATTTCCTGCTTGCACAGGCAAAAATGGCAGTGTACAAATCAAGAAAAAGGAAAGTTAATGGTCTCGGAGCTAATTATGAAAATGTTTTGTTTTTGTTTAAGAATCTTGTGATAAGCCGTGTAAAATTGGACTTTGCTTTCTTCTCAGTAACAGGAAGGCTGCCACAGTTTGAAGCCAAATGGTGCGTAAAATAAGTTATTTGTAACGTCTTAGAGAAACTTTTATTGTTTTGTGAAATGTTTTGCATATAATCCACTGTATTAACCTTTTGTTTCTGCTTTTCTCCCTGAAATGAGAATGTGACCCCTATTTGGGGGTTTTCTTTTCTATTTTTATAATAAAAATATACAAAAGTCTTCCCCCCCCCCCCCTCTCTCTCTCCCCCCCCCCTCTCTCTCTCTCCCCCTCTCCCTCTCTCTCCATCTTTCTCCCTCTTTCTCCCTCTTTCTCCCTTTTTCTCCCTCTTTCTCCCTCTTTCTCCCTCTTTCTCCCTCTTTCTCCCTCATTCTCCATTTTTCTCCCTCTTTCTCCCTCTTTCTCCCTCTTTCTCCCTCTTTCTCCATCTTTCTCCCTCTTTCACTCTCTTTCTTTCTCTTTCTTTCTCTTTCTTTCTCCCTCTCTCTCTTTCTCCCTCTCTCCCTCTCTCCCTCTCTCCCTCTCTCCCTCTCTCTCTTTCTCCCTCTCTCTCTTTCTCCCTCTCTCTCTTTCTCCCTCTCTCCCTCTCTCTCTTTCTCCCTCTCTCTCTTTCTCCCTCTCTCTCTTTCTCCCTCTCTCTCTTTCTCCCTCTCTCTCTTTCTCCCTCTCTCTCTTTCTCCCTCTCTCCCTCTCTCTCTTTCTCCCTCTCTCCCTCTCTCTCTTTCTCCCTCTCTCCCTCTCTCTCTTTCTCCCTCTCTCCCTCTTTCTCTTTCTCCCTCTCTCCATCTCTCTTTCTCCCTCTCTCCCTCTCTCTCTTTCTCCCTCTCTCTCTCTCTCCCTCTCTCCTGCTCTCTCTTTCTCCCTCTCTCCCTCTCTCTCTTTCTCCCTCTCTCCCTCTCTCTTTTATCCCTCTCTCTCTTTCTCCCTCTCTCCCTCTCTCTCCCTCTCTCTCTTTCTCCCTCTCTCTTTCTCCCTCTCTCTTTCTCCCTCTCTCTTTCTCCCTCTCTCCCTCTCTCTCTTTCTCCCTCTTTCTCCCTCTCTCTCTTTCTCCCTCTCTCCCTCTCTCTCTTTCTCCCTCTCTCCCCCCCCTCTCTCTCTCCCTCTCTCTCTTTCTCCCTCTCTTTCTTTCTCTCTTTCTCCCTCTCTCTCTTTCTCCCTCTCTCTCTTTATCCCTCTCTCTCTTTCTCCCTCTCTCCCTCTCTCTCTTTCTCCCTCTCTCCCTCTCTCTCTTTCTCCCTCTCTCCCTCTCTCTCTTTCTCCCTCTCTCCCTCTCTCTCTTTCTCCCTCTCTCCCTCTCTCTCTTTCTCCCTCTCCCTCTCTCTCTCTTTCTCCCTCTTCTCTCTCTTTCTCCCTCTCTCCCTCTCTCTCTTTCTCCCTCTCTCCCTCTCTCTCTTTCTCCCTCTCTCTCTTTCTCCCTCTCTCCCTCTCTCTCTTTCTCCCTCTGTCCCTCTCTCTCTTTCTCCCTCTCTCCCTCTCTCCCTCTCTCCCCCTCTCCCTCTCTCTCTTTCTCCCTCTCTCCCTCTCTCTCTTTCTCTCTCTCTCTCTCTCTCTCTCTCTCCTTCTCTCCTTCTCTCCTTCTCTCCTTCTCTCCCTCTCTCCCTCTCTCCCTCTCTCCCTCTCTCTCTTTCTCCCTCTCTCCCTCTCTCTCTTTCTCCCTCTCTCCCTCTCTCTCTTTCTCCCTCTCTCCCTCTCTCTTTCTTCCTCTGTCCCTCTCTCCCTCTCTCCCTCTCTCCCTCTCTCTCTTTCTCCCTTGCACCTTTCTGTTGCTGGGTTTGCAGTGCACCGTTTGTTTTTTTCCTTTCGGGATTGCTATGATTTTACTGATTGCCCTGATTGATTGCTTTTGGTGGTATTCTTGTTTTATACTTTTATAATAAAAAGAGCTTAAAAGTCAAGTCTCTCTCTCTCTCCTTCTCTCCTTCTCTCCTTCTCTCCTTCTCTCCTTCTCTCCTTCTCTCCTTCTCTCCTTCTCTCTCGCTCTCTCTCTCCTTCTCTCCTTCTCTCCCTCTCTCCCTCTCTCCCTTTGTTCACTGATGTTACAACAATCTTATGTCAAGGATTACTCGTACGCTCAATATTTTGCCATTTCTTTTCAAACAGAGCAGGAACTTGGAATGTGTTCAGGGTGCATGTGATACCTCTCCTACTCATCATCAGAAGACACCGTGGGGTTAACACCTACCAAATAATACCAGCAGATGGATCTTTAAAGAAACACCATACCTGTGAAACACCAAACTGACAGTTGACTGTCAAGTCGAGAATCAAACTCTGATTAGCCAGACTGCATTACCATTCCAATATCTTTTTGTACTTTGTTTTTCTCTCAATTCTCAAGCTGCAGGGAAATGCAGAGAACAACTCATTGTCGCTGCAGTCATAACGTGATTATTGAAAATGCAATATTTGTGGATTTGGCTTTCAAGTTCAATAATGCCTCCACAGTAGAGTTTTATCATTTTACAACATGGTGACCAAAGATCCTATCGATACCATGAACATTCGTTGGTCCAGCAGGTCACACGAGCATTTGCCCAAGGTTTTTCCCCTTCAAAGAAGGTCTTTTGAGATGCAGCACTGTTTGGGTTGTAAAACTACTGTTGCTACCATGAACATGTGCTATCATTCGAGTCTGTACTAATCATTCCAGAGGGAACGCTTGAGACTGGGCTGAATATGCTGAAATGTCCTTGTGCTGTGCAGCATTCCTAGCAGAATCATTAAAACATGAAACAAATGCTGTGATTGGAAGAAACATTCACTGAGCTTCATGGTTGCAACTTCCAACCTTTTGAAGTTTAATTTCTTTCCCCAACACATTTCCTTTCCTTTCCCTGATCTTCACTCACATTTCCAAAAATCTATAAATCTCCCTGAGATACTGTGGCATGGATATATCAGAAGAAAATATATCAGAGTGTTTGTGTGTATGTGTGTGTGTCGTTGGTTGTTATCTCCATTTGCGGGTTTCAGGAGGTGGAACGGAGTCCGAGGACCCAAAGTATCCATCTCCACTTCGGTAAGGGATCACGGTTCATGGATCAAGCTGTTCAACTTTTTCATAGTTTTGTTCCAAGGGCTCTTTTCAGGATCGTCACCGAACCCCGGATTGCCTCCAGTTGTCGTTCATTTGTTGTAATATTCCCGGGGATGGTGTTTCACATTAGTGAGGTTCTTCTTCATTATTCCTGTTGTTCCAATTATAACTGGTACAATTTCGATGCTCTTCAGCTTCCAAGATCTCTTGACCTCATTTTTGAGGTCCTGGTATTTAGTCATTTTCTTTATTTCTGCGTTGTTTAGGCCAAAATCGCTTTATACTGATATCTCAATCAGCAATGCTGTCTTTTCCTTTTTGTTGCTGAGTACAATGTCCAGATGCAATGCTTTTTGTTTTCATGCTCTATGGAATCATCAGGTCGTACGTGAGCATGACGTCTTCATTTTCAATGATTGCCCTTGGTTCGTGTTTCCATGAGTTCTCTGGAGCTTGGACATTTAAATTTTTTACAGGTGTGTGTTTGTGTGCGTGTCTGTGTGTGTGTTTGTTATATATGTTTGTTTACCTTATGCAATGTGTGATGATCATTTTGAATAAATGTTAATACATGAAACTCTCCATTAAGAAAGGTAGAAAGTTTGAATAGTGATGTTGCAATGTTGGGTTGACTGACTGTCTGGACACGGTTTAGGTTGTTGATATAGACCCATGGCCATAGTTGTGAACCCACCCTTAGGCGACGTTCGTAGCTGAAAGGGTTGAGACCTCTAGGAACAATGGAGCCCAGCTGACAATCAAATCAAATGAAAAACAACATTTATTTCCTTCAATGAAAAGCAACTGGTGATCTGAGCAATTAGAAAAAAAAAATCTATCAATTTCTTACAGGATAATAGAGTTATTACTCTAGGTAAAGAAGTACTGTCGGACCCTGCTATTCGTGGATTCAGTGTATTCGCGGGTGATAAAATGCGACCTGTTTTTCTATTCGCGGAAAAGCGTTCCGCGAATTCGCGGTTTTTCAGCGGCATTGAAACAATGCTGCGGCATACCTTCGCGGATTATCGTCGACGTTCTCTGGATTTCCCTCGCCATTCATGGATTTTGACTCGGCATTCGCGGTTTGGTCCTCTCCATTCACAGTTTGGTCCTCTCTATTCGTGGATTTTCATGACTCGGGAACTTAGCACCCATTTTTCCATTGAAACAATGCCCCGCTATTAACTGTAGCTATTCGCGGACTTTCCAGGAACATATCCCCCGCGAATAGCGGGGTCCGAGGGTATTTCAAGATTAAGCCAAGTTCTCTGTTGATTTGTCCTCTTTTCATGGAAAATCCACAATACTGTTTCTTGCATATTCAAGTGAATGAAAATGATGCTTTGAAAGTAAATGGAAGGTGAAACAGTTAGTCCCCAGCTAAACTAGCCTCCCTGAGAAAGAAGTACTTCTGTAGTTAACTCAGATACCTTGGCTGTAGGAAGCATGGCCATTCTGGGTTCACCAATAGAGGAGCATCTACCAAAATCTAAGATCTGTGAATGTGTGATTTACAAATGTAAAACTTGTCCTATTTTTACCAGCAGTGATATATTTTATTATCCTGTAGCAATGCAATATGTTGGGCAACCTGTGCAACGATATAATGTGCGACGCAATATATTGGGGGATTTGGGGAAACGATGTAGAGGTGTACGATTAATGTCAAATTGAATACATACATGAGCAGTGCGGTAAACCCAAGTATAGCTACTCGTTGTTCAATACTCAATAATCACTTTACTTGTGGATATTGTAAAATCACGAGCTTCAGAGTTCCAGCAGCAGTTGAAAAGATAAGGGGTAATGGCCGGAAATGGGATGGAATGGAAGATAGAGCAATCACACTTACGTATGCATCGATAACTTTTCTGGATCGAAGAATTAAGAAATGCATACCCATATTGATTAAATTAAATAATTAATGATAAATATACACATGACGACAAAAGTATAGTCACCTCCATCCATAGCACTTTATCAAGCGACTCTCAGATACGTAGAGTACGTAACTAGGAACCGAATCGTCCAATTACGGACACACCACAACTAAATGATTGGTTAGATATCAGCAGATGTGTGGATTGATTGATTGTGGATTGTACAGTAGTGGAATCACGATCAATACCTTTAAAAAAATGTTTGGCAAATCGTGAATAGATTAATTTTAGAGGATAATCATGAATAATTTCCAATCCAACACATGGAAGCCATTCCGAATATGAATGACAATAAAATGTACAAAGAGAAGTCTAAATAACTTAATAGTAGGAAATATTTTGTTTGATAACAAAGGCGTAGAAATAATCTATCGAGAAAATACATCAACAGGAGGTGGAGTAAATCTTTTTTTTTTTTTCTTTTTTTTTTTAATATCTCTGGGCATTAGGATTTGTTTAATTCTCCATGTACGTTCTAAGGGGGCGGGCATCATCCAAGTAATACGTGCTATTTCAAATGGTCATGTAACATGTGGCAAAGATTCAATTCCTCCGTTGAACGGTTTTCGATGTGCGCTCTTAACAAAATGCAGACACGTACATACTGTGCGTATGTATGTATGTACGCACGTTCGTGACCGATTGCTTACCCTCACTTTTCAGTTTGAGCACGCGGGGTAAAACTCACTTGTAGAGCGATACTTTGCAAAACAGAACATAGTAGAACATCACTCGGTAGAGCGCATAACTCCGCCAGGCTGAACAGTTTACATTTTGCATCCCACTGATGGGCCGGATCTGAACCAAAATCGGAATTGGCCAGTTGTCACCTAACCAACTCAAATCCACCTAGTTTTACCATAACTCATCCACAACTTTGAGATATCATGATATATATAGTTTTTGGCCCGATCACTCAATTTTATAAATTAGGCCTATGTTGATCTTTTGACCTCGAAAATAATTGGTGGTTGAATTCAGTGAACCAGCTTTAGAGGCCATTTTTCCCTGCAGAGCAGGGGTTTGCCTTTTTCGGGCACCATGGTCCCATTTTTGAAGCAATGTTTTATGGTCGGATGCCCTTCCTGCCACCAACCCTGTTAGTCACCTCTTGCGACACACAGGGAAATACCAGTGAAATGGTACTCAATTTGCCGACCTCGGAAGGATGACAGGCTGAGTCAACCCTCCTGGTGTTAATTCAGCGATGGTTGAATTCAGTGAGATGATATGAAAATACTGTTCAAATTTCAATTCAATCAGATGAAAATTGACAATTTTAGAACTGTTGACCCTTTGATCTATGTTGACCTAAAGGGTGACCGCTATATCAGATGGTCATGTGACATGCAGTAAAGTTTCAATTTCCTCCGCTAACGGTTTTCGATGTATGCTCTTAACAAAATGCAAACACGTACGCATGCTTCTGATCGCTTAACCCCGCTTTTCGCATCGTGAGTGCAGGGCAATGAAGGGAAAGATCTTCAACTATAAGGAAACAGTACAATCTATATAGATGTAGAGGAATGGTTGAAAAGCACACATCATTGTAATTTTTAACATTCCATGCTTTAAGATTTATATCATAAATACTTCATCACAGGAGATCTCAGAATACAACTTTTTCACAACTTTTGCAAACATCGTGTTATATATCGTTTTGGCTTTATCACTCAATGGTGAAGAATCACTTATTAATTTTCATAATACTCGGATCCAGATCCGAATCTTCACCAACATCGAATCGATTCGACCTTGTCACACACCCAACCGGTCCACCAAGTTTCGTCCAAATCCGTCCACAACGTTTTGAGATATCGTGGTAGACATCGGTTTTAGCCCGATCACTCAATGGTGAAGAATCACTTTAAAAATTATATCTGGATCCGGATCCAGATCTTCACCAAAATGTAATAACTTTGGCCTTCTCACATACCCAACCTCTCCACCAAATTTCATCCAAATCTGCCCTCAACTTTTTTAGATAACCTGTTCAAAGACAGACAAAAAGACAGACAGGGGTGAAAACATAACCTCCTCCCACCTCCCGTGGTGAAGGTAATAATGAGTAGAGTGAAAGCAACCAGACACAACAAATAACTTATTGATGAAATAAAGCAGGTACTCAGACGTTTACTAATCCAGGTAGCTGTAGTTTTTGCATTAAAACAAGTGTCTTTAGGTCACAAAATGACACCAAACACGATTTATTAAATGCAATCAAAATGGTAAAGAGAATAATAATAATAATAATAATAATAATAATAATACATTTATTTTATATAGCGCTTTTGAAGAAGCCCAAAGGCGCTTTGACAGAGTACAAAAAACAAGTGCAAAAAGACAAAAATCAATAGGTAAATAATTATCAAAGCAAAAGGAAGGAGAAGAGATAGTCAGGTCATTCTATTTTTCTATTTTTCATAGATTTTATTTTTTTATTTTCATATTAAACATTTTCATATTTTTCATATCTATTTCATAGATAGTCAGAATAATGAAGTATTCAAATACATTCTATTTTGGGTCATTTAGTGACCAATGCAATCTCACTATTCAAACTTTCTACCCGTTTTGATCATAATGAACAACAGCAAATATATACAGTACCAGCAATCCAGCACGAGAACATTTGAAAACATTTTAGTTGTTGCTCGGAGACTTATTTAAAACTAGTATTTAGCGGCTATAGCCCGTCAAAAATGACGGGTTGGAACAGTTTATTTGACAGTGCAGCCTCGTGATCGTGCCAAAGTCTGAAGTACGAAGCCTGGGCCGATCGTCAGGTGTGCTTATATCTTCTTCATTTATTCGACATCCTCGAGACGTAAATGATGGCGTAAATGAGGCCTGGTGTTAGCTTAGCGGTTAGGGTGCCTGCTTGGGATCCTAGGATCCTGGGTTCAAATCCCGGTCGATCGCTGAATTAACGCCAGGGGGGTTGACTCAGCCTGTCATCCTTCTGAGATCGGCAAATTGAGTACCAGCTCACTGGTAATTCCCTGTGTGTCGCAGGAGGCGACTAACAAGGTTGGCGGCAGGAAGGGCATCCGGCCATAAAACATTGCTTCAAAAAGGGGACCGTTGTGCCCGAAAAAGGCCAACCCCCTGCTCTGCAGGGAAAAATGGCCTCTAAAGGTGGTTCTTCTTCTAGGAGACGCAGTGGAGCATGTGGGAAATCTGTTAAAAAGACAGTTTCTTTATTTGAATTACAGCTGGATTCAGTGGAAAGCAAAATGGACTTGCTGTGTTGTGTAGTGTAATCTGCCAGGTCAGGTGTGGATGATGTAATGCATTGCTATATATAACTAGATGGTATTCATGGAATACTTACCCTGCGCAGTCAACTTGGTGTGAGCCAACTCTTCTATTTTTGAACGTTTCTTTTTTTTTTTGATCCAATATGGCTGCCAGACCACGTGAGCAATGACATCAATTTATATTCTCTAAATAATTGTTGCATAGATCATGCTCAATTAAATTTCAAACTGGTCAGACTAAGCGTTGTCTCTGTCGAATTATGACGTCATAACTATGGCACCAATGACGTCATCGTTAACAACACCTATTCCCCATATGGAGTTATTTACAATGAGCCACGTTTCAATTTTTAAAATGCTGACACGGCACACGCTTTACTTCACTGAAATGCAGACACAAATGTTATATTTTCGTCAAAAATCGTCGGAATTTCGCCAAATCTGTTTTGGTCGTGTGTTAATATACCTCAGCGATTGACAAATCCGAATTTTATTTGAGGTCAAAATGACCCCGTGAGGTCACTCCATACTTTGCCTGCTCGTCATGTGCAGTGTGATAATGAATTACATGCCCAATCTAGAAGATCCTTCCTCTTCATGCAATAACAACTTCTAGCTTCCAGACCGTACATCCAATCATCTTGAAATGTTGCACACATGTTACACTTCATGATCTCTACTATAATATAAAGTTTCACGTCGATCAATGAAGCGGTTCAAGAGTTATACATTTTTTTTCATATTTTCGTTTAATTATTTTTATCTGCCAAACCACGTCACCTATCGCAAATTCCAAAAGGTCATTAAGCAGACTGATATGCTGTACACATCTGTGAAGTTTCCTCTCAATAGGATCAAAAATGAGGGAGGAGCTAGGTTTTAAAAGTTTATGCTTTAAGTCGTCATAACTCCGAAACCATGTGACGCATGACGTCATGCTCGCTGACTTTTTTGTTCGTTATGGGTACGCGATTCTATCTGCAAGGTTTGGCCTCGATCTGTTGTCGTTTCGGAGAAAATTTGATTTTAGTGGTTTTTCAGGCTTTTCACTCGAAACAATATGGCGTCAGAACCATGTGACCTACAACGTCATAATTTTATTTCTGCATCAATTTATACCGAGAAGATGCTTAAGAAATTTCATCTTGATCGGATAAAGTATTTTACTTGTCGAATTATGACATAACGGCGGCACCGATGACGTCATCATTCACATATGTTATTCCGCATGGAGAGTTCTTTGCAATGAGACCTGTCTCAATTATTTCTGTGCAGCGGTTTTTGAGATATAGAGGTGCAAAGTTTTTTGGGTTTTTCCAGGATGGCGCCCGTACCACGTGACCTGTGACGTCATAATATCCACTAAAATATTCTACAGGAGGAGGCCCTCCTATGGTGAAAATTTCATGTCAATCGGACCAACGGTTGCCGAGAAAATGAATTTTTAAAATACACGCACGTACGTACGTACGATGACGTACATACCCGAATGCTTAACCCTGCCTTTCGCTTCGGGAGCGCAGGGTAATAAATACAATGTGCAATGAACTTTATATGAATATATATGATAACTAGCGAGGTACCCGTGCTATGCACGGTTGGGAAGCCAAAACAAGCAAACAATGCGGAAACGGTGAATACTAAACCATGGAACCAATAAATTCCACATTTCTGTGCCACCTTCAGTCGAACGTCAGGCATTAGCAGCAGGTTCGTGAATGACTTGGGCAAAAAACGTTCCCGTCTGAACGCTGCTATTCCAGTCAATGGCGTATCGGCATATGGCGAATCGGCGAATGTCACGGTTAAAAAGTATAAACCCTCACGTCATTTCCTCATTCATATTTAAACTCAATATCTCTATTTTCATTCCAAACAGCATTATTCCATTCACAAATTAATACGATAATGAAATACTGTGTTAAATGACGATTGTATTGAGATATTACTGTGTATCAAACCGGCTCATTATCATCATGTGTTCACTTCCAGATTTGGGGCAGGTTCGTATCAAGTTAATTTCAAAATCAAAATGTTATTGAGGAACTTATGAAACCTCCTACCTATCTTAAAACATCCGCTGGGATCCCAAAACATTCCACTGAAGGTTTGGCGGAGCCAGCCCAAAAACTGAGGGAGTAATTGGGGGACGGACAGACGGACACTCCCGTTTTATATTTTAGATACATTAAACCCCGTTTTATATTTTAAACATTATCCCGTTTCCCGTTTTATATTATCCCGTTTATCATTATCCCGTTTAAGTACATTATCATTATCCCGTACATTATCCCGTATAAGTACATTATCCCGTTTTATATTTTACATACATTAAACCCTCCATTAACTAGAACGGAACTTGGTAGAGCACATACCTCCGCCAGGCTGTATAGTTTACCTTTTGTATCCCGCTGATAGGCCGGATCTGCATCCGGACCTGAACCAAAATCGAATCGGGTTGTTCTTGTCACTACTCAAATCATCCACATAGTTTTATTATAATCCATCCACAGCTTTTTGATATATCGTGCTATGCATGAGTGCTGTATATCATTTTGGCCCATCTCTCAACGAGCCTGGTGTTGGCTTAGCGGTTAGGGTGCCGGCTTGGGATCCTAGGATACTGGGTTCGAATCCCGGTCGATCGCTGAATTAACGCCAGGGGGGTTGACAGCCTGTCATCCTTCCGAGGTCGGCAAATTGAGTACCAGGTCACTGGTAATTGCCTGTGTGTTGCAAGAGGCGACTAACAGGGTTGGCGGCAGGAAAGGCATCCGGCCATAAAACATTGCTTCAAAAAGGGGACCACGGTGCCCAAAAAAGGCCAACCTCTGCTCTGCGGGGAAAAATGGCCTCTAAAGGTTCCCCTCTCAATGGTGAAGAATTACTTAAAAACAAATTCCAGTACCTGGATCCGGATCTAGATCTTAAGACCTTAAGACCTAAAGCCCTCCATAACCTGGCCCCATCCTACCTGGCTGACCTCCTCTCCAGACACACTCCCACCCGCAACCTCCGCTCTGCTGGTACCAACCTCCTGACCCCTTCCATCCGGACCAAATTCAGATCCTGGGGGGACAGGGCCTTCTCCATCGCTGCTCCCACCCTCTGGAACTCACTACCTCACACCATCAGAGACTCCTCCTCACTCACCACATTCAAAACATCAATAAAGACCCACCTGTTCAACACTGCATTCAACATTCAACCCACAGCATTTAACCCCTGACTATCTCTTCTCCTTCTCCCTCCTTTTGCTTTAAATATTTCCCTATTGATTCTTGTCTTTTTGCAATTGTTGTTTTCATGTATTGTTATGCATTATGTTTGCCACTCTGTCAAAGCGCCTTTGGGCTTCTGGAAAAGCGCTATACAAAATAAATGAATTATTATTATTATTATTATTAAGCAACATTAAATCAATTCATCCTTGTCGCACACCCAACTTGTCCCCCAAAATGTTATCCAAATCCGTAAATAACTTTTTCTGATATCCTGGTCACAGATAGACGAACGAACAGACAGACAGGGATGAAACATGATCTCCATCCACCTTCAAAGGCGGAGTTCTCCATCCAAACTGATCCAGTTTGCTCTTCTTTTTTTAAATCTCCATCCGGAAAGATTTTTGATGTCCATCAAACGTAAACATGATCTCCATCCAAACTACAAAGGTGCATAGTTTGAATAGTGAGGTTGCATTCCTGGGTTGACTGTCTGGACACAGTTGGGTTTGTGCATCTGCTGATGTCCACCTACGGCCATGGTTGGTGGACCCACTGGAGTTCGGAGTGGTTTTTGGCTGAAAGGATTGAATCTGAACGAAGAATGGAGCCATGCTAATGATCTGAGAAGTCGAAAAATGTATCGATTCCTTACAGGTTCACAAAGTTATTGCTTTAGTTAAACAATTATTTTGAGGTCTGTTATTAAATAGAATTAAAGATTGGGAGTTGTAGAATTGTTATATAATTCACAACATCCTTTAAATGTTAATACATATAATACTTTAAGAACCGTTATTGTGTAATTTAAATAAATAGATTTGTAAGGGACAGACTTGTAAAAGGGGAAGAAGTGTGTGTGTGTGTGTGTGTGTGTGTGTGTGTGTGTGTGTGTGTGTGTGTGTGTGTGTGTGTGTGTGTGTGTGTGTGTGTGTGTGTGTGTGTGTGTGTGTGTGTGTGTGTGTGTGTGTGTGTGTGTGTTTAACACTTCAAGCAGGGGTTTGCGCTAGTTTTTCTAGTGACACCTGCCACATGACAGGACAGTCTTACAGCCCCCCCTTTTCCCCATCCCCTTTTCCTAGCGGTCCCATGCCCCTGCTGCGTCCAGCCCCTTATGAAAAGGCATAGGGTTTGGAGACAGATGGAAGATAGGTGGGGGAAAGACCCTCCGCACGGTGCCGCCGGCCGGGACGCGGAGGTGACAGGGACTTGGGACATTGGGTGTATGGCTGGGAGCCCTTGAAGGGGGGCAGGGAGGAGTGCTTCGTGGGACAGAGGGTGCAGTGCAGGAACCGCGAAGCTACACGTTGCAGCTGACGGATCTCCCTCGAGGAAATCTTAAACCTACTCCGTGGAGAGATCATTAAAACGGGTCAGAGAGTGTCGGGTGGGAAAGCTGGGTTTGCTGCTCAAGAGGGGATGGGTCAGATTTGCATAAAGCCCATGCTGCTTTCGCACTATTGCTGCAAAGCCAAAGGGCTGTTTGAATGTTCTGGGATGATTATCATGTGTTGTTTCTTGCCTATTTATGTCTAGATTTTTGTTTTTTTTGGTTTGCTTATTTTAGTACATGTATGACTTCTTTCATTGGATTTACTTCATATTTTAAAAGGTAAATTCCATTATCAACCTCATCAACTCCATCCTTAAACTCCCCTGGTCTCTCACCTGTGCAACTGTCTCATTGAGTCTGCTGTCTCGAGCTCTTCCCTATATGATTCCAAGTCTTGTGTGCATTGCCACCTCGTGTTCTCTCCCATTTCCACTACTGAGCTTTGCTACACACCCGTTTAAGATCCTTTCCCACCCTTCTGCAGTTGGTGTTCTTGTGCTGTGCTGCATTCTTTTCTTTTTTTTTTCCCCCTTTTTTTTCCCCCAAAGTTTTCCCTTTGTGCCATTTTGTCTGTTGATCCATTGCCTCCGTTGATCGCTCTTCTATGCACTTCAATACCATATTTATACACATTTACACTGACCACAGCAGCACATTTACCCCTTCATGACAGCACTGTTATAGTCTGCTTCCTTTTAACCCACGTTTTTACCTCCGCCACCAAATGTGGGTAGAGGTTATGTTTTCACTCCTGTCTGTCTGTCTGTCTGTTTGTTGTCCGTTTGTGAACAAGATGTCTCAAAAACGTTGCGGATGGATTTGGATGAAACTTGATGGACAGGTTGTGTGTGTGACAAGGAAGAGTCGATTCAATTTTGGTGAAGATCCGGATCCGGATCCGGCTAGTGTAATTTTTTAATTAATTCTTCACCATTGGGAGATAGGGCCAAAAACGATACATAGCAGGATATCTCAAAAAGTTGTGGACGGATGGTTTTGATTAAATGTGATTCTGTATTGTGATTTTTTTTGGTCTACTCTGGGATACAAAACGTAAACGGTTCACCTGGTGGAGGTATGCTCTCTACTGAGTGCCGTTCTAGTCTTTTCCTGCACCAGTGTGATCCAATCTATATACACATTTTCAAGTGGTTGTGTGTTTGTTTTCACGTTGTGCTTTCATGGCTGAACCGTAGCACCAAGAGGCCCCACATTTTCCGTGTAGGTCCTTCAGAATCTGGGCAAGGTTTTATGCTTCCACGTGTTGGCCTTGACATCCGTTTTGAGGCCACCAAAGACTGCCATAAAGTGTATATAGGGATGGAGTGCATCCTTCCTTATGTGTATTGGGATCCCGAAGGCAAAAGGTAACCAACATGAGGCCAATAACTCCATAGCTTTTCAATGTCTAACATGTCTTGGAACTACCACCGGAAAAGCTCTTCCAGCCAGGCAGCACCGGGATTCCCCCCCCCCCCCCCCCCGCCCCGGACAGTGCCGGCTAGCCCCTGCTAGTAATCCATCTATATTCATGCAATCATGTCTCCATATTAAGTACGAGTTCACTCGAACATTTCTCTCAAATTATTTCTTAATAACGCGCATCATGTCCATCTTTCAGGTGTGTACAAAGGTTAGATTTATTGAAAGGTTATACTAAAACTTCAATAAATTTGACTATGTGGTTTCAGTGAGTTTTGTTTGTAATTTCCGAAGAAAAATTGTGTGCAGGTAGAATTATATTTTGTACTGTTACACTTTATGGTGATGGTGTGTGTGTGTGTGTGTGTGTGTGTGTGTGTGTGTGTGTGTGTGTGTGTGTGTGTGTGTGTGTGTGTGTGTGTGTGTGTGTGTACGTACGTACGTACGTACGTACATGTACGCGTGTTTTATATCAGCTGAGCATCGGCAGACAAAGCGGTAGATAAAGCATTTGCAGGAGGTAATAAGGTATACGTTAAAAAAAAAAAAAGTATAAGGTATACGTTGGTCTCTCAAAATAGAACAAACTGGTCTGTAAAGGAAAATCAATGTTCATGCAGTTTTTCAAAAAATTAACTGAAAGGAAGTACTAGATTTCTCCGAAACAACAGTTTCTTTACCTTTGGCAGCAAAATTCTCCTGCAAACAGTGATACCCATGGGTTCAGATCTGGCCTCTTTCTTTTCAAATTTGTTCCTGCACATGTTCGATTCTGATTGGGTCCAGAACATGTGCAGAATTGAACAACTGCGTGAAGGTGTGGAAACGCCTCTCGATTAATTGATAATTTACCAGCAATTAATGATGCGTTTGTCTTTGATCAGCTTCATGATGTATATATATATATTTGCAAAATAACCCAAATTAAAAGAGGAAAATCAAACTCTCACTTCAGTTTTTTTTTTTTTTTTTTTTTTTTTTTTTTGTATACAAGATCGAGGCTCGTGAAAGAGCGAACATTAATCACACAGAAAGACAAACCGACACATAAAACATAACATAGGGAGCGGTAGACAAGATGGGGAGAGAGGGGGAAGGACACAAACACAACATTTGAGAGCAGGGACCGAGAGACATGGAGACATCGAGAGATCTGAGAGAGGGCGAGGGCTTGGGGGGGGGGGGCATGGGAAGGGGGCGGTGGGAGAGGTATAAAACATATGGACACTGCCAGGACTTCCAGGAAAGAAGTTGGAATTTCAAACAAGGTGGATCTGGGGTGAATTAGCGGGGGTAGAAAAGATCAAGGTTTTGGATGGGGGAAGATAAGAGATGGTGGTGAACAGCTGTTTTAAAGACCTGGAGGGAGGAGTGGGATTGAAGGGAGTGAGGGAGTTTGTTCCAGAGGCGGGAGAAAAGAGGAATGAAAGAGTGAAGGTGAGCAGAGAGCCGAGATTTCGGCAGTTTAACCATCAGAGGGTTGCTGGCAGATCTTGTGCGACCTGTAGGAATATTTGGGGGACAGAGCACAGAGAGAGCTGGGGGTGCAAGGCCGGAGAGGAGTCGGTAGAAGACAGAAAGACCACCTACCTGCCTGCGGTGAGTGAGTGAAAGGCCCTCAGAGATAGCTTCATCGCGGGAGATTCCAATAATTCTGAAAGCTTTGGTTTCAACAGCGTGAAGCCGAGCTAGGTGTGAGGCAGGAGCACCGGCCCATAGGGGAGAACAGTATTCCATTGAGCTGCGGATGAAAGCCTTGTATGTGGTGAGGAGCTCAGGTGTGCCGAGGAAGGACTTCGCACGACGGAGGATGCCCAGTCGGCGACTGGCTTTGGAGGCCAGCTTGGAAATGTGGTTTTCCCAAGAAAGATCATGGCAGATAGTGAGACCCAAAATCTTGAGCGACAGAACTTCTTGGAGAGGATTGTTGAGAAAGTAGATGGGAGGGTTGTCCAGTCGATCTTTTCGGAGAGACATAGTAAGAGTGTGAGATTTGTCAGGATTGAAAGACATGTTCCACTTGTTTGACCAGTCTGTGATTTTGTCCAGGTCTTCAGAGAGTGAGGAGGCAGCAGACTGCCGATCTGAGGGAAGAGGAATGGAGCGGCAGAGAGTGGAGTCATCAGCAAAGAGATAGAGAGGATTTTCGAGAGAGTCAGAGAGATCATTGATGAAGACCAGAAAAAGCACGGGGCCCAGAACACTGCCTTGGGGAACTCCAGCCTGAACAGGAAGAGGAGATGAGAGAAACCCATTCAGGGCCACACGTTGACGACGACTAGAGAGGAAGTCCGCCAGCCATGCGTGGAGATTTCCATGGATACCAAAGGAGGAGAGTTTGGTGAGCAGAGCGGGGTGCCAGACCGTGTCGAAGGCACGTGATATGTCGAGGGAGACAGCTCTAATTTCTTGTTTGGCATTGAGGACCTCCATCCATTGTTGAGACAGCAGAAGCAGCATGTCCAGAGTAGAGTGACCTGGTCTGAAACCAAATTGATGATCAGAGATCAAGCCATTGGAGAAGAGGAAAGATTTCATATCCGAAGCAATGATGGATTCCATGACTTTGCTGATAATTGGGAGAAGGCTGATTGGTCTGTAGTTGCTAGGATCTGTTTTTGCACCTTTTTTGTGCAAAGCGGTGATGTTGGCTGATTTCCAAGCAGATGGCAGTTGACCTTGAGCAAAAGAGAGGGTGAAGAGAACAGAGAGAGGGTGAGATAGAGCAGCAAAGCAGGATTTTAGGACCCGTGGGCTGATGCCGTCGGGTCCAGTTGCAGAATCAGTTTCCCTTCTAATTACAAATTAATATCACTAATAATAATTTTCACACCAAATCATTTGATAAACGAGATGCTTTTTCCATTCTACATTGTACGAATGCCTTTGTTGGGTGGCAACATTCCTAAAAAGCTATTCTATGGCACAGTTGCAGGTGAAATACTGAGAGCAACCACCAACCACACACAGCACTGAACTAATCAATAGATTAAAACAACTAGTCAGACGTATGTGTTAGCAGAAGATTGGCCTGGTGTTGGCTTCGCGGTTAGGGTGCCGGCTTGGGATCTGAGGATCCTGAGTTCGAATCCCGGTGTTGGCTTAGCGGTTAGGGTGCCGGCTTGGGATCCTAGGATCCTGGGTTCGAATCCCGGTCGATCGCTGAATTAACGCCAGGGGGGTTGACTCAGCCAGGCATCCTTCCGAGGTCGGCAAATTGAGTACCAGCTTGCTGGGATGAATGATCACGGTGTGTACCCCGATTTAGAATAGGTACACTGTATCCCTGCGCATCGTAATAGCGTGCCCAAGGGATGGCGTCAGGAAGGGCATCCGGCCATAAAAACATTGCCTCAAACAGGGAACCATGATTGTCATGGGGCCCGCAAGGCTAACCCCTGCTCTAGCGGGGAAAATGGCCTTAAAAAAACGATCATTCATTCATTCATTCAGACGTATGTGTTAGCACAGGGAGCTACAGTTGGCAGATTAAAACAAGTTTTCTTTAAGATGACAAAACGACACCAAATAGAATTAGTAAAATACAATACGAATAGTAAAAATATTATTCATGAGATATTTATAGAAATACATTGAGAAAAAAAATTCCAGTTGTTGCTGGGAGACAGTATGGCAGGTACAAAATCCGTTATACAGGGTGTCTCAAAATAGATGGAACCCATTAACATGATAATAATTTATTACTCAGACAAGAAACTCCGAAAAAGATTACATTTCCTGGAAGCTGATATGATAACAATTAAAAAACTGAAGATTTGAGGTCTCTAGCTCAAAGGATACATTTATTAGAGCACATGTTCCAAATGACCGCCTTTGCGCCTTAGACACACTTGAAGCCGACGAGCGAAGTTGTCAATCACCCTGACACACTCTTCCTTCCTGATGGCACGAATCTTCTGGGTGATGGCCACTTTCAGTTCAGAAATGGATTGAGGACGATTCTCATACACGTGGTCCTTCAAGAACCCCCAGAGATAAAAATCTGGGGGGTTCAGATCGGGTGAATGCGGAGACCACTCGGGTTCGCGGCGCCTGCTGATCAGCCGATCAGGGAATCGGTGGTCCAGCCACTCCATCGTGATGTTGGCTGTATGTGGAGTTGCCCCATCTTGTTGGAACCATTGCACATCTCGATTCACGCCACGACGTCTCCCAAGTCCCCTCCAGAACTTGTTGAGCACCACAATGTAACGCTCCTTTGTGACAGTGACTGCCTCCTCGACCCTCGTCTGCGTCTTCAAACCAAAACGGTCCGATTATGCCATGTTTTGAGATGGCCACCCAGGCCGTGCATTTCACAGAGTGCAAGGGCCTCTGAAGCACCTCGTCTGGGGCTTGTGTGCCCCAGAACACATTGTTCTTGCTATTGACATGCCCACAGAGCAAGAAGTGTGCTTTGTCGCTGAACCAAACATCATCAAGAAAGTCAGGATCCTCTTCGATCTTGTTCTCGAACCACCGGCACATCACAACACGTTTTGCCATGTCAGCTGGTGTGAGTTTATGCTTGATCTGGATCTTGTATGGGTACAGCTGAAGATCCTTGATCAAGATTCTTTGCACTGACACACGTGAAAGACCCAGCTCTTGGCTACGTCTTCGGATGGACTTTTTCGGGCTCCTTCCGACAGAATGTCTCACCGCATTCACATTGTCAGGAGATCTTGCAGTCAGCTTCCTGCCAGAAGTGGGTGTTTCTGCCTTCTTGTTGAGGTTGTTTACTGATCCAGTGGCTTGAAATTTGTGTGCCCAACGATAAATTTGGTTTTTCTGGGGATAGTTGTTGAAGTTGAACTTCCTGCGAAATTTTGCTTGCTTCAGCAAATTTTGCTTGCTTTTTGCGTTTCTTATTACTTCAGCTTTTTTTGAATGATTTCGTCTCCAAATAAGTAGTGACGCAAAATATTTTTTCCTCCTTTGTCCAAGGCATTTTGATTGATAATTATTATTAGTTGTTATGGTCTCCTCTCTTCAAATCTGAAAAAAAAAGAACAAGAACAAGAACATTAATATTGGCAGAATTATTAGCAGTGACATGGGTTCCATGTATTTTGAGACACCCTGTGTAAATAACAGATTGAGTGCAGTATGTGAAAACGTGTTTGATTCCGAGGTAAGTGGGGTGTGCGTGCAGTGCGGTGGACATGCTTGTTATATTTGAGGTAAGATGTGCATGATTTAATGGACTAACCATATAATGGAATGTGTGATTGGAGTTGTAACTAAGCAATAATACATTAAATCCTCTGGTGAGTAGAGTTTGAATAGTGATGTTGCATTGATGGGTTGCCGGATTGCCTGGAGGCAACTGATGTGGCGGATCTACTGATGTGGACCCACTGTTTGGAGAGGTCTTGGGCTGAAATGATCGAAATCTCGAGGAAGAACGGTGCCCAGCTGAGACCCATGAGATTGGGAAACTAGTCAATTGCTTACAGGTTCAGGTACTTGCTTTATGTAAGGGAACTATGTTTTGAGGTTTACAATTTAAATAAGGTTTAATCTAGGACGTTGTGAAATGAACGTCATTTACAGCAATCCTTTAAATTATATGAAAGTTTATCTTTATTAACAGCCGATACTGTACAAATAATAAATAGAATTGTTAGGTGTGTGTGTGTGTGTGTGTGTGTGTGTGTGTGTGTGTGTGTGTGTGTGTGTGTGTGTGTGTGTGTGTGTGTGTGTGTGTGTGTGTGTGTGTGTGTGTACGTGTAAGGATACAACACAAACGTAGTCATAAAAAAATGAGTGGTATTCACGGACGCAAAGGCAAACAACAGTGTGTGCTCACAAATGCTCAAATGTTGCCATCAATTTTGGCCTGCCTCTTCTTTTTTTGAACATTTCCGCGACCTTTTGCCTTCCATTTCCGAAGGACATTGCCCACAGTTGACTTGGAAAGGCCCAATATAATGGGAATGTTGCAAAACGATGGCATCCATAACCGCTCCCCGTTGAAGGTCATTCAACTCTGCCTCCTGGCTGTACAATTGATTGTTGCTATAGAATTCTGACTTTGTCGTATCCCTGCGTGTGGTAAGGATACGACAAAAACCTAAATATCCCTGCGTGTCGTAAGAGACGACTAAGAGGGTTGGCGTCAGGAAGGGCATCCGGCCATAAAAACATTGCCTCAAAAAAAGAGAACCATGACAATCACAAGTACATATGGGCAGGGTGCAGCCCGAAGTGGAGATCGGTTTCTGAGGTTTGGGACATGGAATGTGGGGACAATGACAGGGAGATCAGGAGAAGTGGTGGAAGTATTGGTCAGAAGAAGAGTGGACATATGTTGTGTGCAAGAGACGAGATGGAAGGGAAGTGGTGTGAGAATGGTGAAGGGTAGGCAGGGACAGAAATACAAGTTTGTGTGGCAAGGGCGTGAATGGTGTTGGTGTCCTGTTTTCTGAGGAGTTTGTAGACAGTGTGGTGAGTGTGACTAGAGTGAGTGATAGGTTGATGATGGTGAAAATGATGATTGGAAAGCTCTTGGTGAACGTCATCTCGGGATATGCTCCGCAGGTTGGTCGAAGCGATGAAGAGAAGGACAAGTTCTGGTGTGCGATAGAGAAGCTGATGGAAAACGTGAAAGATGAGGAAGTTGTTGTGGTGGGAGGAGACCTGAATGGACATGTGGGAAGGAGTATGGATGGTTTTGAGGGAGTTCATGGGGGTTACGGATATGGTGTGAGAAATGGAGAAGGTGAAAGGATTTTGGAGTTTGCTGATGGAGCTGATTTGTTGATTTGTAATACTCAGTTCCAGAAAGAGGACAATAAGCTTGTTACATACACGTCAGGTGGGTCGACGACAACCGTTGACTACCTGATGGTGTGTCGGCGAGATAGGGGGCACCTCCGGGACACAAAGGTGATCCCGGGGGAGGAGGCTGTTTCACAGCACCACTTGGTTGTCTGCGACATAAGGGTGAAAGGTGCGAGGAGAGCTCGGCGGGTGATGTACCAACCGAGAATGAAGGTGTGGAGGTTGAAAGAGGTGACGGTAAGGGAGGCATTAAAAGAGAGGCTGAGTAGGGTAGAGGATGATGTGGTTGAGCTTGAAAGTGGTTGGATGTCAATGAAAGCTAGTCTGTTGGGAGCCGTTGGTGAGGTATGTGGATGGACAAAAGGACCACCGAGGCACTCAGAAACATGGTGGTGGGAGGTTGAGGTTGGAAAGATGATTGACGAGAAGAGGAAGAAGTTCAAAGAGTGGCAGAAGGCGAAGGGTACGGGAGCAGAAACAGCAGAGCATGAAAGTTATAAGGCAGCCAGGAAGGCTGCAAAGAAAGAGGTAGCAAAGGCGCAGGAGGCATGTAGGAAAATGTTCGGAGAACGCTTGGATTCGGAAGAGGGTCAGAAAGCAGTATTCAGGATTGCAAAGCAGATAGCGAAAGAGAGGTGTGATGTGATGGGGGTGAGTTGCTTGAAGGATGAAGTGGGACAAATCGTTGTCGACCCAGATGGAATTAAAGGAAGATGGAAAAGATATATGGAAATGCTGTTGAATACAGAGAATGAATGGGATGGCAACATAGAGAGTAACCCAGTTTTAGGACCGGCAGAGAAGATAACTGAGAAGGAAGTTGAGGAAGCGATAAAAGCAATGAAGAATGGAAAAGCGGGAGGGCCGACGGGAGTTGTGGGAGATATGTTGAAGGCAGCAGGAAGTTGGGGTGTGAAGAGAATGACAGAGATCTGTAATTTGGTGGTGAAAGAAGGCCGCATTCCAGTGGATTTGGAACTGAGTACCCTCGTCCCTCTATACAAGGGGAAAGGTGACCCTCTGGAGTGTGGCTCGTACCGAGCGATAAAGTTATTGGAGCATGGAATGAAGGTATTGGAAAGGGTGTTGGAGAGGAGGATAAGGAAGAAAGTGAAGATCGACGAAATGCAGTTTGGATTTATGCCAGGAAGAGGAACGACAGATGCGCTTTTCATTGTGAGGCAGTTGCAGGAGAAGTACATGGATAAGAGGAAGAAGTTGTTTTTTGGGTTTGTTGATCTGGAGAAAGCATTCGATATGGTTCCACGCAAAGTATTGACATGGGCATTGAGGAAGTTAGGAGTGGAGGAATGGTTGATCAGAGTAGTGATGGCAATGTACAAAAGAGCACGCACAGCTGTAAGGACGAAGGACGGGAACAGTGGTGAGTTTGAGGTGAAGGTGGGAGTGCATCAGGGGTCGGTACTAAGTCCACTACTATTTGTAGCTGTGATGGAGGTGCTGGCTCAGACCGTAAAGGAGGGTTTACCGTGGGAGTTGTTGTATGCAGATGATCTGGTGTTGATTGCGGAAAGTATGGATGGACTGAAGGAAAAGATGAACAAGTGGAAGGAATGTATGGAGACAAAAGGTCTGAAGGTGAATATCGGAAAGACAAAGGTGATGGCAAGTGGTAAAGCATGTGGTGAGGTGGAAAGAACTGGGAAGTGGCCGTGTGCTGTGTGTCGGAAGGGTGTCGGGGTGAACTCCATTCAATGTACAATGTGTGCTGAGTGGGTTCATCAAAAATGTAGTGGTCTGAGAGGGTCATTAACCAGTGTAGCAGCTACATTCAAATGTAAGGTGTGCACAGAGGGAGCTGCAGATGGAGGAAATGTTGAGTTGGATCTTGGAGACGGCGTGAAGCTGGAAGGTGTGAAAACATTTTGCTACCTCAGAGACATGCTGAATGGAGAAGGTGGATCAGACTCGGCAACGGTTGCTCGAGTGAGATGTGCATGGAAGAAGTTTCGGGAACTGAGTGGCGTGCTGATGAGGAGGAGAGTGTCGCTGAAGCTGAAGGGAAAGGTGTATGCTGCATATGTGAGAAGTGTTATGATTTATGGGAGCGCGACATGGGTAATGAACGTAGAGCAGCAACGAAGGCTGGAAAGGGTGGAAATGTGAATGGTTCGATGGATGTGCGGAGTATCGTTGAGAGAGAGGAAGACAAATGATGAATTGCGAAAGATGATGGGAATATTGCCTGTGATTGATGCTGTGAAGAGGAACAGGTTGAGATGGTTTGGTCATGTATTGAGGAAGGATGAAAGTGACTGGTTGAGAAGAGTGATGGAAGTTAATGTAGAAGGAAGTAGAGGACGGGGAAGACCGAGAAAGACTTGGCTAAAGATGGTGGAAGAAGAAATGCGGGCAAGGGGGTTAACAAGGAGAGATGCAGAAAATAGGGCAAAATGGAGAAGATTGTCATGGGGACCGCAAGGCTAACCCCCGCTCTAGCAGGGAACATGGCCTTAAAATGCATGTTGTTTTGTTGTTGTATAGAATTCTGACTTTGATTTACCTTTAAGAAGCACACCACTCAAGGTTAGCGCATCCCACTGATTAGTGCGCTGCCCATTTCAACGTTATGGTTTGCTCGGAGCCTTAGATCGTTATAGCAGCAGCCGTTTTCAAGCAGCTACACGTCCATTAAAACCACATCTTACTAATGTTTATCTATGATTCTTTCAGACACAGTTAGACTTGCAGATACATACAACAAGGTCATTGGCAAGATATATTTTCAATTAGAGGTCATGGCTTGTGGAAGAACTTGACAGCAGAGGACATTACTGACAACGAGGTAAAAGGGTGCATTCACTCCTTCATTCCTCTTTACTCCCGCCTCTGGAACAAACTCCCTCACTCGCTTCAATCCCACTCCTCCCTCCAGGTCTTTAAAACAGCTGTTCACCACCATCTCTTATCTTCCCCCATCCAAAACCTCGATCTTTTCTACCCACGTTAATTCACCCGAAAGCCACTTTTTTGAAATACTGACTTCTTTCTTTCTTGGAAGTTCTAGCAGTGTCCATGTGACCTTAACCCCCGCCTTCCCATGCCTCCTCCCCCCCAAGCCCTCTCCCTCCCACAGATCTTCTGCTGTCCCTGTTCTCTTCTGTTGTACTTGTGTGCTTCCTTCTCTCTCTTCATCTTGTCTCCCGCTCCCTTTATTGTATGGTTTGTGTGTCGGTTTTTTTTTTGTGATATATGTTAGCTCTTACACGAGCCTCGATCTTGTATACAAAAAAAAAAAAAATTCAGAAAAGGCCCACACACAAATACATCGGTGGGGCAACAAGAATCGGAGAGAGAGCATAAAAAGATCCTCGGGAGGCATGTGAGAAGTTATTTGTTTGCCTTCTTGCAGGATTGCCAATGAGAGCTCGAGTTGATTCCATCTCTGCTTTGACTTTCCATCTATCATGTAAAGAATATTCAATGAGATGATATTAGATTGTTGAGTTGATGGGAGTTTAACCATTAATACAAGAAAGTACAATAAAAAATTGCCATATCTTCTGATACCTACTAAGAGTTGATTTGATTTGATTATTTGGTGTATTGATTTGACGCATTCTACAGCCATGGCGATTGATTCGGTGAATTTTTTTTTCTTCCTAAAAATTAACTTTAACCTGCTTTATAATACTAGGATGTGCCCGTACGTGGGTGCCCGTTCCTTGCCAAAAAAAAAAAAAAAAATGTCTTCGCCCATGCATGCATGGGCGTGCCCATGGGCCCATGGGCGTGCCCGTAAGTGCGTGATGTGACCGTACAATGAATGTATCGTCCCGACGCCGCAGCTCGGATGGCGCTGCAGTTAATCGGGCCTGTATCGGCAGAGTTATTATAAACGTGTACTACAATCGATCGTACCTTACAACAATCAACACAGATTGCAACGTCAAATAAATGAATACGCTCTCAAATGTGCCGTCCGAGGCAGCGTCTGCTCACCACGTTCAGCATCAGTACGTCGTCACTATGACTATCCGTAAGTCCGGAAGTGACGTCCTCATTTGACTGTCCGGAAGGTCGCATATCGCAGTTACGATGAATCGCAAATTAGTTTTAATTAGTTTTAAAACATAGTTTAACGCCAACATAGTTTGCCAACGTGAAATTAATGAATACGCTCTCAAATGTGCCGTCCGAGGCAGAGTCTGTTCGGCACGTTCGGCACACGTGATAGCTCGCTGCTCTCTGATTGGTTGAATCGTTTTTTGGACATAGCTCGGTAACTACTTCTCCGATTAATATGAAACCTTGAAAAGGCACATCCTCAGGTCCCCAGCAATATATCTGGCAAGTTTCAATTAGATCGGACCCGTGGTTGTCGAGAAACAGCGGTCACAGACACACAGACACACAGAGATTACTGGAATTATAGATAGATGTATACGTGCAAGTGCTTATTAAGGGTATTCTAAGCCAGTGTACTACCTAATTTGAAAACTACTGTGCAGTCTTGGTAGGCAACCGCAAACAACAAGTGTAATCCTTGCCATGGGGATGATTTGGCAGCACTGAATCTGCCTACAAGCAGAGACCCAGAATTGTACTGTACAGTCATTGGGCCTATCCTTGTATCGAGTGTGCTTCACGTGTCTCTATACTGTTGATAAAATGTCCTCTTATTAATCTTTTGGGTAACGCTTGCCTTTCAGGCTGTGGTACCTTATTGATTTTGTTGTTGGTTCACGAGTTATCAAACAGAGTGACCACTATATTCGTCATGGGTGTGTGTCTGTGTGTCTGTCTGTCCGCAGCATAACTACCCGATGATATCATCCGATCTTGATGAAACTTGGGTGGGAGGTTGATATCATGATCTAGTTGTGTTCTGCCTCGAGTGGGCGTATTGCGCCCATTGTGAGCGGAGCTACGCCCAAAAAAAGATGTCTTTTTAGGGGGTAATCGAGTTCAACCTACATCTTCTCCGAGGGAGTTGGTGGAATCTGACAGGGGTTTCGGTATTTGGTTAGGCCAATGTCATGTGTCTAGTCCCACGGAGCTCGATTTTTCATTTTCGCCCCAAGGTCAAGGTCACAAGGTCACGAAATTTAGAAAAGTCGATTTTTGATGGTTTTATTACATTGTTCGCTTCCTGATAGGGTGAAATGTCGTACATGTTTTTATATTATCACATACATCATGAAATACAAGTTTTCCAACAAATTTCAGAATCTTCGACCTTTGACCTTTGAAGGTCACAAAGGTCAAATTTTCAAAGTTGTCGGAATCGAACCGAATTTTCGGTAATGTGTAGCTAACTAACCTCATAACTGATTATACATTATTTTCTATCTCATTTCAAGGTCAGTAACCTTCGTTTTGACATTTCAAGGTTACAAAGGTCGAATTTTCAAAGTTGTCGGAATCGAACCGAATTTTCGGTATTGTGTAGCTAACTAGTCTCATAACAGATAATACATTCCTATTTATATATTTTCAATGTCGGTTTTGACCTTTGTCATTGAATACCGCTCGCTCGTGAACCATCGTCGTCTCCTGACCTGTTTATTATTATTTTTCTTCCGCTGGAATTTTGCGAGTTTATTCCCGTTAAAATTCATTTTCTCTGCAACCGTTGGTTCAATTGACAAATTTTCACCAAAGGAGTGCCTCCTCCTGTAGAATTTTTAATGATAATTATGACATCATAGGTCACGTGGTACGGGCGCCATCCGAAAAACCGAAAAACTTTGCACCTCTATACCGCTCCATTGAATAAAATTGAAACGTGGCTCATTGTAAAATACTTCCCATGGGGAATAGCACATGTCATTGCTGATGTCATAGGTGCCTCCATTATGCCGTCATAATTCGACAAGTAGAACGCTTGATCCGATCAGTTTGAAGTTTCTTGAGCGTCATCCACTCAAAAATTGTATGGGAGAATGAAATTGACATTTTAAAAAAATGGAAATCACCCCAAACAAGGTACAAAGGCACTCTAGGTAGGGGGCTGATTTAAGAGAAGGTTAAAAAAAGATAAGGAGAAAGCAAAACAAAATAAAAAATAAATAAAGTAAGAATAATAAGAAAAACATCCAAGACACAGGAAGTAGCAGAAGTCTGGTAAAATGCAATGAGACCTCAAAGATGTAGAAAGTATGAACTTACATTCCTCTTGAAGCCGAGTAGTTCGTAGGATAATTGGGGAGCACATTACAATTATTGAATTTTATCCTTTAAATCCTTTATCCTTAAAAATCCTTTAAAACCCTTCTTCTCCAAAACGCCTTAACATATCGAGGCAAAACTTTTCAGGCACGATCGCCTATCCATGACGAATAGAAAGTTCCCTGGCCATGATGTCATAGGTCACATGGTTTGGCAGCTATAATTTTTTGAAGAATAAACCTTTAAAAAGCAACTCCTCAAGACGGATTGAGTGGAAACTTCACACACTTATTCCCTATGCCTTGGGGACACCATGTTGTTCCCGAATAATTCGTAGGTCACATGGTCTGGCAGCCATATTGGATTGAACGAAAATCTTTTAAAAAATCATGTTTCTTGAACCGCTTCATCGATCCATGTAAAAACTTCAAATTAGGATCTATCAGTCATGGAGAATACATGTTTTATATTTAATGCTGATTTAACGCATGTTCTGGCAGGCATGATTATTTAATTTTTTGAATCGGGCTTCTTTTTGAATTTTGTTTTAAACGGCTTAAGCTATTGAAGTCAGACTTTACATGTAAGATCGAGTCATCAAGGGGAATACACGTTTAACATTCCAACGTGATCGGTCACACGGTCTGGCAGCCAGAATGTTGTAATTATTTGAAGAAGAAGACACCTTACAATATCTTTCCAGAATGGCTTACAAGATCAATGTGAAACTTCACGCACATATGATCGAGTGTTTCAGAATATAGTTTGATAATTCAAACGTCATCAATCGTATGGTCTGGCAGCCATTTTTATGTCGACGGAGGCATTATGTTTTCATGTTGTCTGTCCGTCCGTGATAGGTTTTCGTTACCGCTAACGGTACCGCTAAGTTAGTCAAACTTGGTGCAGGTATGTATAATGATGTAAAGATTAACTGATTAGAATTTGGGGTCAAGAGGTCAAAGTCTGTAATAGGTCTATAACTTGAGAACAGCTGAAGTGATCTAATTTAAAATTGGTGCAGGTATGTATAATGATGTAAAGATTAACTGATTAGATTTTGGGGTCAAGAGGTCAAAGTCTGTAATAGGTCTATAACTTGAGAACGGCTGAAGTGATCTAATTTAAACTTGGTGCAGGTATGTATAATGATGTAAAGATTAACTGATTAGATTTTGGGGTCAAGAGGTCAAAGTCTGTAATAGGTCTATAACTTGAGAACGGCTGAAGTGATCTAATTTAAACTTGGTGCAGGTATGTATAATGATGTAAAGATTAACTGATTCGATTTTGGGGTCAAGAGGTCAAAGTCTGTAATAGGTCTATAACTTGAGAACAGCTGAAGTGATCTAATTTAAACTTGGTGCAGGTATGTATAATGATGTAACGATTAACTGATTAGATTTTGGGGTCAAGAGGTCAAAGTCTGTAATAGGTCTATAACTTGAGAACGGCTGAAGTGATCTAATTTAAACTTGGTGCAGGTATGTATAATGATGTAAAGATTAACTGATTAGATTTTGGGGTCAAGAGGTCAAAGTCTGTAATAGGTCTATAACTTGAGAACGGCTGAAGTGATCTAATTTAAACTTGGTGCAGGTATGTATAATGATGTAAAGATTAACTGATTAGATTTTGGGGTCAAGAGGTCAAAGTCTGTAATAGGTCTATAACTTGAGAACGGCTGAAGTGATCTAATTTAAACTTGGTGCAGGTATGTATAATGATGTAAAGATTAACTGATTAGATTTTGGGGTCAAGAGGTCAAAGTCTGTAATAGGTCTATAACTTGAGAACGGCTGAAGTGATCTAATTTAAAATTGGTGCAGGTATGTATAATGATGTAAAGATTAACTGATTAGAATTTGGGGTCAATAGGTCAAAGTCTGTAATAGGTCTATAACTTGAGAACGGCTGAAGTGATCTAATTTAAACTTGGTGCAGGTATGTATAATGATGTAAAGATTAACTGATTAGATTTTGGGGTCAAGAGGTCAAAGTCTGTAATAGGTCTATAACTTGAGAACAGCTGAAGTGATCTAATTTAAACTTGGTACAGGTATGTATAATGATGTAAAGATTAACTGATTAGAATTTGGGGTCAAGAGGTCAAAGTCTGTAATAGGTCTATAACTTGAGAACGGCTGAAGTGATCTAATTTAGAATTGGTGCAGGTATGTATAATGATGTAAAGATTAACTGATTCGATTTTGGGGTCAAGAGGTCAAAGTCTGTAATAGGTCTATAACTTGAGAACAGCTGAAGTGATCTAATTTAAACTTGGTGCAGGTATGTATAATGATGTAAAGATTAACTGATTAGATTTTGGGGTCAAGAGGTCAAAGTCTGTAATAGGTCTATATCTTGAGAATGGCTGAAGTGATCTAATTTAAACTTGGTGCAGGTATGTATAATGATGTAAAGATTAACTGATTAGATTTTGGGGTCAAGAGGTCAAAGTCTGTAATAGGTCTATAACTTGAGAACGGCTGAAGTGATCTAATTTAAAATTGGTGCAGGTATGTATAATGATGTAAAGATTAACTGATTAGAATTTGGGGTCAATAGGTCAAAGTCTGTAATAGGTCTATAACTTGAGAACGGCTGAAGTGATCTAATTTAAACTTGGTGCAGGTATGTATAATGATGTAAAGATTAACTGATTAGATTTTGGGGTCAAGAGGTCAAAGTCTGTAATAGGTCTATAACTTGAGAACAGCTGAAGTGATCTAATTTAAACTTGGTGCAGGTATGTATAATGATGTAAAGATTAACTGATTAGATTTTGGGGTCAAGAGGTCAAAGTCTGTAATAGGTCTATAACTTGAGAATGGCTGAAGTGATCTAATTTAAACTTGGTGCAGGTATGTATAATGATGTAAAGATTAACTGATTAGATTTTGGGGTCAAGAGGTCAAAGTCTGTAATAGGTCTATAACTTGAGAACGGCTGAAGTGATCTAATTTAAACTTGGTACAGGTATGTATAATGATGTAAAGATTAACTGATTAGATTTTGGGGTCAAGAGGTCAAAGTCTGTAATAGGTCTATAACTTGAGAACGGCTGAAGTGATCTAATTTAAACTTGGTACAGGTATGTATAATGATGTAAAGATTAACTGATTAGATTTTGGGGTCAAGAGGTCAAAGTCTGTAATAGGTCTATAACTTGAGAACGGCTGAAGTGATCTAATTTAAACTTGGTGCAGGTATGTATAATGATGTAAAGATTAACTGATTAGATTTTGGGGTCAAGAGGTCAAAGTCTGTAATAGGTCTATAACTTGAGAACGGCTGAAGTGATCTAATTTAAACTTGGTGCAGGTATGTATAATGATGTAACGATTAACTGATTAGATTTTGGGGTCAAGAGGTCAAAGTCTGTAATGGGTCTATAACTTGAGAACAGCTGAAGTGATCTAATTTAAACTTGGTGCAGGTATGTATAATGATGTAACGATTAACTGATTAGATTTTGGGGTCAAGAGGTCAAATCTGTAATAGGTCTATAACTTGAGAACAGCTGAAGTGATCTAATTTAAACTTGGTACAGGTACGTATAATGATGTAAAGATTAATTGATTAGATTTTGGGATACCGAGGTCAAAGGTCAGAGGTCATGTCAGGTAAAAATGTGATATCTTGTGAACAACTGAAGCTGAAGGGATTTAAATTAAAAACTTGGTACAGGTATGTATAATGATGTAAGCATGAACTGATTGACCTTTGACTTCTTGACCCCAAAATGTAGAGGTCATGTTCTGGTAAAAATGTGATAACTTGAGAACAGCTGAATGGATTTAAATCAAACTTGGTACAAGTATTATAATGATGCAATAATGTGGGTGGAGGCATATCAGTCGACGTCTTGACTTCAAAGAGTGTTCGAGTTAAAGTTTATTTTGAACCTGAGGGTTTAAAAAAAAAATTCCTTTCAATGGAATTGAATTGAAGAGTTTTTTTTCTTTCAAAGAGGACATCATGTGTTACATATCCGATCAAAGTGGGGTCATATAAAAGCGGGGGCTGTATAAAAACGGGACATCTTGGTACCCGGTCACCACTGCCAGTAGTTATAAAGTAAGTAGCAGTTCTAGTTTTTATTTAAGTTTGCCATTTTAATGGGAAATATTGTGATTATGTTTTTGAGTGCAAGGGGTGTACAGATATGTCTATCACACCACATTGTACATACTAGGACGTGCCCGTACGTGGGTGCCCGTTCCGTGGCCAAAAAAAAAAAAAAAAAAAATTTCCAAATTTAAATCAAGTGTACCTCCCTGTCTTTGCTAGCCATGACATTCGATGCCATTGACCATTGCCACTCCTACGCCACGGTGAGGCGACAGGGTAGGATTTGTAGGAGACCTGAAAGTGCAGTGTCAGTATGTATTCCATGTTCGAATTGTTTTAGTTTTAAAATAGTTAAAAAAAAAAAAGGTTTGCAAAGCATATCACCAAATTGAAACAGAAATGAAACAGAGCAGAATTCGTTATTATTATTATATTACTACAAATTATTACAAATTATTACATTACAAATTTTATTCGTTAATGTTAATTCCCTGCCATCACCCACTGCCATCACCCTCCCATCACCCTCCCATCACCCTGCCATCACCCTGCCCCATCACCCTGCCCCATCACCCTGCCCCATCACCCTCCCATCTCCCCCCCATCACCCTCACATCACCCTCCCATCACCCTGCCATCTCCCTCCCACCACCCTCTGCCATAACCCTCTGCCATCACCCTCTGCCATCACCCTCCCATCACCCTGCCATCACCCTCTGCCATCACCCTCTGCCATCACCCTCTGCCATCACCCTCTGCCATCACCCTCTGCAATCACCCGCTGCCATCACCCTCTGCCATCACCCTCCCATCACCCTGCCATCACCCTCCCATCACCCTGCCATCACCCTGCCCCATCACCCTGCCCCATCACCTCCCATCTCCCCCCCATCACCCTCCCATCACCCTCCCATCACCCTGCCATCTCCCTCCCACCACCCTCTGCCATCACCCTCTGCCATCACCCTCTGCCATCACCCTCTGCCATCACCCTGCCATCACCTTGCCATCACCCTCTGCCATCACCCTCTGCCATCACCCTCTGCCATCACCCTCTGCCATCACCCTCCCATCACCCTCTGCCATCACCCTCCCATCACCCTGCCATCACCCTCCCATCACCCTGCCATCACCCTCCCATCACCCTGCCCCATCACCCTGCCCCATCACCCTGCCCCATCACCCTCCCATCTCCCTCCCAAACAAAGAATAATAAAAATTGTCTACATGTACATTGTACACACCATTATGTCGTTAGCACCACTTCATAAACAACATTGCAGAGGAAACGGCGCTTCTTCTTTGTTTCCTCGTCCTGGGCAAGAATGCGGAGGCTGCTGGATCTGCCAACCGTACAGGCCGCCACGTAGAACTGACAATGGCTGAAGAAGTGTCTTGGGCAGAAGATCCCAACATGGTGTAGCGACTGCCAAAATAAGTTGTGCACTTATTTTGATGAAATCTTTTTGTAACAATTTTTCTTCAATCAATAAATAAATAATAAGAATTGTCCACATGTACACACCTGTATGTCGTTAGCAGCTCTTCATAAACAACATTGCTGAGGAAACGGCACTTCTCCAGGAGATCCTAACATGGTGTACGACTGGCAAAAGAAGTTGTGCACTTTTTTTGATGAATTCGTTTCGAAACAATTTTTCTTCAATAAATAAATAATAATAAAAATTGTCTACATGTACATTGTACACACCTTTATCTCCTTAGCACCTCTTCATAAACAGCATTGCAGAGGAAACGGCGCTTCTTCTTAGTGTCCTCGTCCTGGGCAAGAATGCGGAGGCTGCTGGATCTGCCAACCCTACAGGCCGCCACGTAGAACTGACAATGGCTGAAGAAGTGTCTTGGGCAGAAGATCCCAACATGGTGTAGCGACTGCCAAAAGAAGTTGTGCACTTATTTTGATGAAATCTTTTCGTAACAATTTTTCTTCAATCAATAAATAAATAATAAGAATTGTCCACATGTACACACCTGTATGTCGTTAGCAGCTCTTCATAAACAACATTGCTGAGGAAACGGCACTTCTCCAGGAGATCCTAACATGGTGTACGACTGGCAAAAGAAGTTGTGCACTTTTTTTGATGAATTCGTTTCGAAACAATTTTTCTTCAATAAATAAATAATAATAAAAATTGTCTACATGTACATTGTACACACCGTTATCTCGTTAGCACCTCTTCATAAACAACGTTGCTGAGGAAACGGCGCTTCATCTTTGTTTCCTCGTCCAGGGCAAGAATGCGGAGGCTGCTGGATCTGCCAACCCTACTGGCCGCCACGTAGAACTGACCATGGCTGAAGAAGTCTCGTGTGCAGAAGATCCCAACATGGTGTAGCGACTGTCCTTGGGATTTATTCACAGTCATGGCAAAGCAGGGTCGTACCGGAAACTGCCGACGCCGCAGAGTGAACGGGAACATGTTGTCAGATGGACTCAAGGTTATGCGTGGAATGAGCAATGTGTGTCCAGAATTGACACCCATCACAGATTGTGCAACCAACAGATTTGGAAGGATCTGAAGTATGATGTACCTTGAGCCATTGCAGTGCCCGCTTTGCTGGTCGAAGTTTCGCAGCAGCATGATTACCATACCCACCTTGAGAGAGATTCGATGTGGCGGCATACCAGATGGACAGAGGGTGTTCAGGAACTCAGGCGGATACAAATGATCACCCTCAGATTCCGCTGTATCGACGCTACAGCAAACATGTTCCTCCCCTGGAAATATGGTCGTCATGTAGGCATTTACCTGATCGACTTCGGAATTGGTCGGACATAGTATAACACGCTCGCATAGCCACTTGGGGTTGCTAATGTTGTTATACAAGTCTTCGTACACCCAAGTGACAATATCCTGAAGTTTTTCACCTGGAAGAATGAGCGGTTCCCTGAGCTCAATAGCAAATTCACCCTCTTCTGGATTGACAGGAATCTTCCCTTCACCCAGATCCAGCAGGAATTTTGCAAAATCAGATTCGTCCTGTTGTTCTCCAGCACCCTGCATGATCCTCATGTTTACTCTGAGACGAAGTATCTGCACTTTTCTCCACAGGTATGAGCTCTTGAAGCACCTTCCAACTATGTCAATACGGCTACCGTGTGGCACAACAGTAAGGATCTGCCTCCAGTCACCACTGAAAACCATTGCGATGCCGCCAAATGGTTCCTCTGAGCCCCGAAGCCACTGGAATGTTCGATCTGCTGCCTCCAATGCGCGACGATCCATCATTGAAACCTCATCCACCACCATTAGATTAGTCATGCGTATGAGTGCTGCAGTGGTGTCATTTTCACTGATGTTGCAAGTGGACTCATCAGTGAGAATGAGAGGACACTTGGTCCTACTATGGAAGGTGGCCCCTTTAGGCAGCAGCGTAGCTGCAATACCACTTGCAGCAGTTGCAAGAGCCACTTTGCCCATTGCTCGCACTTTGTTGAGTATATGAGACAATGTGAATGTTTTCCCAGTCCCACCACTTGCATCAACTGCAAGCATGCAGCCATGTCCGTGTTCCACACTCCGCATCACTGTATCGACAACAACGCGCTGCTCGTCATTAAGAAGGCACTCTGTTTGAGCGATGTGAGCCTCAAGTTCTCCTATATTGTGCACTGTTTCGTGCTCGATGACGCGCGGAATGCGAGACTGGAAATGAACTGGTTCAGGCTCAGGAAGGCCAAAGGTCTTACTGAGCGAAAAGCCGTGGCACTCAACTTTGTTCCTCAGCTCTAGTAGCACTGCACTCACAATGCGTCCATTTGGTTCATTCACACCTGCTGCACGCATGAAGTCCTCGCACAGCACATACTTGTGCCTTTCCCAGAACTGCACGTGGTTGCCTCTGAGAACGAATATGAGCATGTTGGCAAATACTTCGCGGACTGCAGGGCCAAATGCAATATTTGCAGCCTCTTCCATAACAGAATCCACCTCCTGGTCATTGTCAACGATGCCATATGCAATGCAGGCTGCCAGATAGGTCTCCATGACCCTACCACCAACACGACGGAGATCCTGAAAGCATGTGGGGCCAGGCACGCGGTACAGTAGCATGCGGAGATAGTACAACTCGGCAGTATGTGAGTTGACGGGAATAATGGGGAGCCGCCCAACCGTATCAGCCTTACGGTTATCCTGGAAACTCAGCCTTCTCTTCCGCAATTGAAACCTTTTCCTCAAGTAGGTGAAGTGTTGGAATACATCTGGATATAGAACATGACGCATGTGTGGATGGAGATTCATGGCTTCGAAAAAGGCGGTGAGGGTTGTTGCAGGGGGTCCTGACTCTGCCACGTTCTGTACGGCACCTTCGTCATTGAACGTGATCACCTGCTCATCCTGTAGATGGAGTGCCAGCATCTCGACTGGTGGGTACTTGCGTTGAATGGGGAAATCGTATATGCGCCAGTATCCCTCAGATGCGGTGATGTAACGCCCTAGTTCGTAGCGTGCCACTTCATCATGTCGTAATGCCTCTCGCATCCTCTCATGAGGCTCAAGTCTGACCAGGCACTGGTCCGGGCCCTTTTCAAGGTATTTGTACAGGTACTTGACACAGGTGACAGCACAGACGATCTCAAGGTTGATGTGAGCATCGTACCTGAGGACAATATATGGATTGTAAGGCACAACCCATGCATTGTTAACTAATACGTTAGCACCGCCTCGTATTGTCTTCATGATGGGATCACCAGGTGCAGCTTCTGCCCGTCTTCTGTACAGGGGATAGGAGTCATCAGAGAAGCTTGTCGTTTGTCGTAGGGCTTTGGGATAGTCCTTTGTGCACTTCCGGTCTGCCATGCAAGGGCTCAAGATGTTCCCATTCCCCACATGGGCCGTGAATCATGTGTGATGTCACAATACGGTGTAGTTCCGGATTTGTGAGTCTGTCAGGAATCTCAGCAGAGACCACGCGATCGACATCTGCTGGTGTTCTGGGCTTGTCGCGAGGTACCACGGTCAGGAGCATGTGTATATGGGGAAGGTGACGCTTTTGCGTTTCCTTCACCATCACGTAAGCGTCCACATGCCCCAAGATGTCATGCTTGAGGATGTCTGCGAGGAGTGCTTCCACCTTCATATGAAACACCCGGGCGATGATATCAGGTCTTGAATTGGGTGGCTGACCCTCAAAAACCGATTCTTTAATTTCTGGCCACTTTGGGTTGCAGGTGAATGTTAGGAAAAAGTCTGGCTTTCCCTTGACTCGGACTAAAGCCATTGCATCCTGAAACTCTTTGGCATACCAACGTGGCGACCCATAAATTGACGGTGGCAGAATGGTGAGGCGTCCAGGTAGCACCTCAGCATCACTGTTCAACGCATCAACGATGATCTTATACTTTTCTGCCTTAATTGACTTCTGGTTGCAGCGAATCCAAGTGAGACGGTGTGACTCAATTTTTGCCATCATGTCGCATACGTACTGCTGTGTCAACCTTCCACCACGAAGCAGTAGATTGAAGTGATGAGTAGGATCACGTACTTGTAGATGGTAGCGGTAGAAAGTTGTTGGCGTTGTCCCTGCCAACTCAGTGTGGTACCCCTGAGAGCCGCAGGGTAGCAGAAGTATGTATGATAGTGGGTCATACGCTGGATGCATGGCGTCTATTGTCTGTAAACCTCCTCCTCTGAGGTGAACAGCGACTGCCAGCCTTCCAAACTGCTCAGTTGTCATTGCCCCTGGAGCAATGACAGCCACATCGCTGTCTGGGGAGGGAAGGTTGACGGTACCATGATGAAGGTCTCGGCGCCGCGTGCGACCTGTTAACACAATATTCAGTTCATTGGCGCTATCATTATGAACCACATACTCAATGGCTGATTTGAATTGCTGGACGTATGGGTTGCACTCATGAATGGCCTGTTGTGCTCTTAGCAAAAACTGCTCATTCAGGCCACTGTTCGAGGTGTGGGCACGACGATAATCCAGCTCATGGGCTGGATCGTGAAAGTAGATCTGAGCAAAGCGTGGGGTACAACCCAGATCGGCAAGAGGAGCACCAATGTAATGGTAAACCTTACCTTGTATGCGCACTCCAGGATTGAAGCCAGGCATACGTATCTCTCGGACACCGATACTTGCCATTGCCAGCGCGTTGTTGTACTGTTTCGCGTGCTTCACAAAGGCCTGGTTAAGGAAAAGGTTTTTAATAGCATCTGGAGGATGTGATGGAATTGAACCGGGTTTTGGATTCGTAGGATCATGCATAAGATCGACCTTGCCGTGGTTGCAGCAAAATCCTCTTCTCTCCTCATTCCACACCAAAGCAGCACAATGCGAGCATTTAGTGCATTGAAATATTGAGGTCCTGCTCAGCGCGTGCCTGTACTCACCATGAAGTACCTCTCGGAAGAAATCGGTATCATCGTATCGAGCAAGGTTGCGATTGTCATGGCGAGCCTGCTCTAGTCTCACACGGTGTACATCCTGATGGCGCAGGGCATCCCTTACTTGCCGGTCTTCTCGCTGGTGAGGGATTTCTTCTGCACGACGCCTTGTCTCGCGTCCAGTGTTGTCTGCCAAGCGAGCAGTCCGTTCCTCATCCGTTTCTTCTGCACGACGACTTGTTATGCGTCGAGTGTTGTCTGCCAAGCGAGCAGTCCGTTCTTCATCCGTTTCTTCTGCACGACGACTTGTTATGCGTCGAGTGTTGTCTGCCACGCGAGCAGTCCGTTCTTCATCCGTTTCTTCTGCACGACGACTTGTTATGCGTCGAGTGTTGTCTGCCAAGCGAGCAGTCCGTTCTTCATCCGTTTCTTCTGCACGACGACTTGTTATGCGTCGAGTGTTGTCTGCCACGCGAGCAGTCCGTTCTTCATCCGTTTCTTCTGCACGACGACTTGTTATGCGTCGAGTGTTGTCTGCCAAGCGAGCAGTCCGTTCTTCATCCGTTTCTTCTGCACGACGACTTGTTATGCGTCGAGTGTTGTCTGCCAAGCGAGCAGTCCGTTCTTCATCCGTTTCTTCTGCACGACCACTTGTTATGCGTCGAGTGTTGTCTGCCAAGCGAGCAGTCCGTTCTTCATCCGTTTCTTCTGCACGACGACTTGTTATGCGTCGAGTGTTGTCTGCCACGCGAGCAGTCCGTTCTTCATCCGTTTCTTCTGCACGACCACTTGTTATGCGTCGAGTGTTGTCTGCCAAGCGAGCAGTCCGTTCTTCATCCGTTTCTTCTGCACGACGACTTGTTATGCGTCGAGTGTTGTCTGCCAAGCGAGCAGTCCGTTCTTCATCCATTTCTTCTGCACGACCACTTGTTATGCGTCGAGTGTTGTCTGCCAAGCGAGCAGTCCGTTCTTCATCCGTTTCTTCTGCACGACGACTTGTTATGCGTCGAGTGTTGTCTGCCACGCGAGCAGTCCGTTCTTCATCCGTTTCTTCTGCACGACCACTTGTTATGCGTCGAGTGTTGTCTGCCAAGCGAGCAGTCCGTTCTTCATCCGTTTCTTCTGCACGGCGACTTGTTATGCGTCGAGTGTTGTCTGCCAAGCGAGCAGTCCGTTCTTCATCCGTTTCTTCTGCACGACCACTTGTTATGCGTCGAGTGTTGTCTGCCAAGCGAGCAGTCCGTTCTTCATCCGTTTCTTCTGCACGACGACTTGTTATGCGTCGAGTGTTGTCTGCCACGCGAGCAGTCCGTTCTTCATCCGTTTCTTCTGCACGACCACTTGTTATGCGTCGAGTGTTGTCTGCCAAGCGAGCAGTCCGTTCTTCATCCGTTTCTTCTGCACGACGACTTGTTATGCGTCGAGTGTTGTCTGCCAAGCGAGCAGTCCGTTCTTCATCCGTTTCTTCTGCACGACGACTTGTTATGCGTCGAGTGTTGTCTGCCAAGCGAGCAGTCCGTTCTTCATCCGTTTCAGCTGCACGACGACTTGTCACGCGCGTAACGTCGCGTGTCAGGCGAGCAGCTCGTTCTTCGTCAGATTCCATTGCGCGTGCACGCCGTGCAGCTTCGTTCCTTCGTTCTCGTAAACGACGACTCGATTGGGGCATTGTATAATAGATAATAGAATAGATAATAGAATAGAATAGATAGATAGAATAGATAGATATAACAATAAGACAGTGGGAAGATACAATCGAGACAGTAAGTCGGCACTTTCGTAAGGCCGGAAGTGAAGTCCTCACTGTCCGGAAGTTCGCATGTCGCAGTTACGATTATTCGCCATTTAGTGTTAATGCCCAATTATTCAATTAGCGCCAACGTATTTTGGCTGTTTGCAATTTAAGCGCAAGGAATCAATCAATTCAATGAAAAAAATGAAAAGGAAAAACACGCAACAACAACGCAACAACGTGTTCCGTGATTGGCTGCGGGAAGTGAGGTCTTTGGCTGATGGGTGATTGGCTGCCGGAGGAAGGTCGCAAATCGCAGTTACGATGAATCGCAAATTAGTTTTAATTAGTTTTAAAACATAGTTTAACGGCAACATAGTTTGCCGACGGGAAATAAATGAATACACTCTCAAATGTGCCATCCGAGGCAGAGTCTGTTCGCCACGTTCGGCACACGTGATAGCTCGCTGCTCTCTGATTGGTTGAATCGTTTTTTGGACATAGCTCGGTAACTACTTCTGCGATTAATTTAAAACCTTGAAAAGGCACATCCTCGGGTCCCCAGCAATATACCTGGCAAGTTTCAAGTATATCGGACCGGTAGTTGTCGAGAAACAGCGGTCACAGACAAACATACATACAAACATACAAACATACAAACATACAAACATACAAACATACACACAGAGATTGCTGGAATTATAGATAGATACACATGGCGCTGGGATAGTTGAACTGGCCAAGTGATTGGCCAAGTCAAAGCCACGTGTTTGGAAATGGTATCTCCCGTGCTAAGTACCAGCTTCCGCTTTTCTAATGGGTTGATGCGGAGAAAATTAAGATGTTCCCATGCGAACAAATTTATGTTTTTAATTACACCGAGCAATAGCAAATACATACCAGCACAATTAGTGATATTTGATCAATTGTTAATAGTACGACGAGAGTCCAAACGGTGAGGGAGCTCCAACAAGACGATGCAGAACAGGTAGTTCCCGGTTATGAGCTACTGCTACTACAACAGCCTGATAGAGTGAAAGATTTGAGAGCAAAGAAGATGGGGGTAGCAAATAAATGCATAGGAGTTGCTCCTCTTCGTTGCCGTAACCACACAACTGCAGGAGACTGGGATCTACAGGAGACTGGACCAGGCGGCATCAGCCCACGGGTCCTAAAATCCTGCTCTGCTGCTCTATCTCACCCTCTCTCTGTTCTTTTCACCCTATCTTTTGCTCAAGGTCATCTGCCAGCATCCTGGAAATCAGCAAACATTACCGCTTTACACAAAAAAGGTGCAAAAACAGATCCTTGCAACTACAGACCAATCAGCCTGCTCCTAATTATCAGCAAAGTCATGGAATCCATCATTGCTTCGGATATGAAATCTTTCCCCTTCTCCAATGGCTTGATCTCTGATCATCAATTTGGTTTCAGACCAGGTCACTCTACTCTGGACATGCTGCTTCTGCTGTCTCAACAATGGATGGAGGTCCTCAATGCCAAACAGGAAATCAGAGCTGTCTCCCTTGACATATCACGTGCCTTCGATACGGTCTGGCACCCAGCTCTGCTCACCAAACTCTCCTCCTATGGTATCCATGGAAATCTCCATGCATGGCTTGCGGACTTCCTCTCTGGTCATAGTCAACGTGTGGCCCTAAATGGATTTCTCTCATCTCCCCTTCCTGTTCAGGCTGGAGTTCCCCAAGGCAGTGTGCTGGGCCCTGTGCTTTTTCTGGTCTTTATCAATGATCTCTCCGACTCTCTGGAAAATCCTCTCTATCTCTTTGCTGATGACTCCACTCTCTGCCGCTCCATTCCTCTTCCCTCAGATCGGCAGTCTGCAGCCTCCTCACTCTCTGAAGACCTGGACAAAATCACAGACTGGTCAAACAAGTGGAACATGTCTTTCAATCCTGACAAATCTCACACTCTTACTATGTCTCTCCGAAAAGATCGACTGGACAATCCTCCCATCTACTTTCTCAACAATCCTCTCCAAGAAGTTCTGTCGCTCAAGCTTTTGGGTCTCACTATCTGCCATGGTCTTTCTTGGGAAAACCACATTTCCAAGCTGGCCTCCAAAGCCAGTCGCCGACTGGGTATCCTCCGTCGTGCGAAGTCCTTCCTAGGCACACCTGAGCTCCTCACCACATACAAGGCTTTCATCCGCAGCTCAATGGCATACTGTTCTCCCCTATGGGCTGGTGCTCCTGCCTCACACCTGGCTCGGCTTCACGCTGTTGAATCCAAAGCTTTCAGAATCATTGGAATCTCCCGCGATGAAGCTATCTCTGAGGGCCTTTCACTCACTCACCGCAGGCAGGTAGGTGGTCTTTTTGTCTTCTACCGACTCCTCTCCGGCCTTGCTCCCCCAGCTCTCTCTGTGCTCTGTCCCCCAAATATTCCTACAGGTCGCACAAGATCTGCCAGCAACCCTCTGATGGTTAAACTGCCAAAATCTAGGCTCTCTGCTCACCTTCACTCTTTCATTCCTCTTTTCTCCCGCCTCTGGAACAAACTCCCACACTCACTTCAATCACACTCCTCCCTCCAGGTCTTTAAAACAGCTGTTCACCACCATCTCTTATCTTCCCCCATCCAAAACCTTGATCTTTTCTACCCCCACTAATTCACCCCAGATCCACCTTGTTTGAAATTCCAACTTCTTTCCTGGAAGTCCTGGCAGTGTCCATATGTTTTATACCTCTCCCACCCCCCCCCCGCCCTTCCCATGCCTCCCCCCCAAAGCCCTCTCCCTCCCACAGTTCTCTCGATGTCTCCATGTCTCTCGGTCCCTGCTCTCAAATGTTGTGTTTGTGTCCTTCCCCCTCTCTCCCCATCTTGTCTACCGCTCCCAATGTCTGTTTGTCTTTCTGTGTGATTAATGTTCGCTCTTTCACGAGCCTCGATCTTGTATACAAAAAAACAAAACAAAAAAATTCAGAAAGTATTCAGATCCCTTCACTTTTTTCACATTTTGTTTTGTTGCACCCTTATGCTGAAATCGTTTAAATTCATTTTTTCCCTCATCAATCTACACTCAATACCCCATAATGACAAAGAGAAAACAGGATTTTAGAAAGTTTTGCAAATTTATTTAAAGGAAAAAACTGAAATATCACATTGACATAAGTATTCATACCCTTTGCTATGACACTTGAAATTTAGCTCAGGTGCCTCCCATTTCTCTTGACCATCTTTGAGATGTTTGTACACCTTGATTGGAGTCCACCTGTGGTAAATTCAATTGATTGGACATGATTTGGAAAGGCACACACCTGTCTACATAAGGTCTCACAGCTGACGATGCATATCAGAGCAAAAACCAAGCCATGAGGTCGAAGGAACTGCCTGCAGAGCTCAGAGACAGGATTGTGTCGAGGCACAGATTTTTTTTTTTTTTTTTTTTTTGTATACTGAATCGAGGCTCGTGAAAGAGCTGACATTTACTTCACAAACAAATCAACAAGACAAACAAAATATATAAAAAGAGGGAGCGGAAGACAAGAGAATGGGAAGCACACAAACACTTGAGAGCACACAACATTTAAGAGCAGGGAGATGTGTGGGAGGGAGAGGGCTTGGGGGGAGGAGGCGTGGGAAGGGGGGGAGAAGGGGGACGGGGATCTGGGGAAACCTACAAAAAAAATCTCTGCTGCATTGAAGGTTCGCAAGAGCACAGTGGCCTCCATAATTCTTAAATGGAAGATGTTTGGAACAACCTGGACTCTTCCTAGAGCTGGCCGCCCAGACAAACTGAGCAATCGGGGGAGAAGGGCCTTGGTAAGAGAGGTGACCAAGAACCCGATGGTCACTCTGTCTGAGCTCCAGAGATCCTGTGTGGAGATGGGAGAAACTTCCAGAAGGACAACCATCACTGCAACACTCCAACGATCTGGGCTTCATGGCAGAGTGGTCTCTAACAGCCAAGCGTAGCCAGTGAGGCGCAAGGCTCGGTCTCGTTTTCCGGCGTTGGTCGCCGTTCCCAATCAGTCCTTAAACAGACTTCCCTAATTGCAATGACGATCACTGCTTGTAGCTCAAATTCACACTCATACCATGTATATTTAATACAAATGATGGTACACGGGGAATGGCAACACAAGAAGCAATACACATTATAACTCGATAACACTCCTTAACCCTTACTGGTACTCGCCCGCAAAACAACGAATGATTGGAAATTCCTTAAATATCCCATTCCTTATCGGGTCCTATCAGGACAAGACAAGAAATACTCAAGCTGTCCAGTGAGACAGCTTGGAACCAATGCAAGTGGCAGCCCAGATGTGTTCCTTCAGTAGACATTCTTAAAGGGTGTTCAGTCTGAAAAGGGTCTTAGAGTTTGAAAGGCTTCTGAAATGGTTCTGAAATGGGCTTTGGGTTGTAAAGGTCTTAAATGTTTTCGTTGTCTTATTGGGTTTTAGGGGTCCTAAAAGTTTTAAGGATTTTAGGGTCTTTGTGGGTCTTCGTGGTCTTGATGGGTCTCAGGGTTGTAAAGGTTTGATGGGTTATTTGGGGTTGTAAATGTTCTTAGATGACTGATTAAATCAATTTGCAAGGCATGGGCTTGTTCCCTCCCTCTGTGACCCCTTTTAACAAGGAAACAAGAAAGCCATTAGACGCAGGTGGAGGCCATTTGGCCCTTATACCTCATAAAGTCTATAATGTAATTAATACACATACTCAGGGTTTGTGCGGACAAACAAACAGACAGACAAACATATGGACCCAAATGCAATACTCTCTCCTCTGGCGAGGGTAACAAGAATGGCACTCAGTAGAGCGCATGCCACCGCCAGTCTGAACCGTTTGCAATTTCTATCACACTGATAGGCCGGATTTGTATCTGGACCTTGCCAAAATTCAAATCGGATTGTTCGTGTCACCTATCCAATACAATCACCAAGTTTTGTCACAATAACCCATCCATAACTTTTTGAAATATTGTGCTATATATCGGTTTGGCCCTATTTCTCAATTGTGAAAAATCACTTTCAAATCACAAAAATCAAAAATCAATTTAACAAAATTCTCATATCCAGATGTGGATCTTCAACCAAATCTAATCAATTCGTCGTTAACACACATCCAACAAGTCTCATCCGAAGCCGTCCATAACTTTTTGAGATATCGTGGTATATATCGTTTGTAGCCCTATCACTGTGATGGTGAAGGTGAAGAATCGGTTAAAAATAATCGGATCTGCATCGATCAAAATCGAATCAATTTGCATGGCATGGTCTTGTGCCCTCCCCCTGACCCCCTCAAGGAAACAAGGACATTAGACGCAGGTGGAGGCCATTTGGCCTCTCATACCTGCGCTGCACCAACACCAGGTTAAATAAATCCGTCAAGCCAATGGGGGATTAAATCAGTTTGCTCTTCTCCTATTTAATTTCTAAAATGTATTTTCCCCATTTTACCCCTCTTCTTCCTCCTTCGCTTTGCATGCTGAATAAGTTGATGGCCTGTAAATATTAAGCATATGTCGTTAGAGTAAATAATTTACCAACTTGCCATCATTATAACTTTTGTTCTCAGGAAGGGCTGGAGAATGTGCTGCGGTTCTGCTTCCCATTTGATGTGAATCGGTGAGTATCTGCATCACCATATTGAGAGCTCAACATATTGATTTGGAGTATTTGCTTACATCGGCCCTTATGCAGTACTGATTTTGTCTGCCATTTTAATTACATAAACTGGCTTTAAATTACATTGAGGGTTAAGGTGGCTGGCTTAAGATATGAGGGTCTTGATTTAACGTGGCTGGCTTAAGATATTAGGGTCTTGAAGTTGAGCCCCTATTATGCTGTTAAATAACACCAGGTGGGTTGACTCAGCCTGTCATCCTTCTGAGGTCGGCAAAACGAGTATCGGCTTACTGGAAACGGGGCACTTCATCAGTGTCAGCCGCGCTCTCAGCGACGATGCAACCAGCAGCCGCAAGCTGCATAAACTACACTGAGGGGACTAGCAGAAATTTGATTGGTTGAGATGGCATAAAATGGCGTAATATTTTGTCCAAGTATTGCCGACTCCTTCCTTGGCACACCGTCGTGCAAAGTACTTCCTTGGAAAACCTGAGCTCCTATCCACCTACAAGGCTTTCATCTGTAGCTTGAGGGAGTACTGCTCTCCCCTCTTGATTGGCTCCCCTGCCTCACATCTTGCTCATCTTTATGCCATGGAAACTAAGGCTTTCAAGGTCATTGGAATCTTTTGTGATGAAGCTGAGTCTATGGGCCTCTCACTTTGCCATCACCGACAGGTCTCTGGTCTCTGTCGTCTTCTACCTCATCGCTGGTCTTGAACCCTCTGCTCTCTCCAAGCTCCCCTCTCCCCACTTGTCCCCCCCAATTAGCTGCAGGATGCACGTGGTCCACCGGCAACCCTCTCCCAGTAAAATTGCCTAAAACCAGAACTACCACTCACCTCCACTCTCTTATTCCTCTCTCCTCTCGCTTGTGGAACTGCCTACCACACTCTCTTCAATCCAGTTTTTCTCTCTGTATCTTCAAGACAGCTGTTTACCACCATATCAGGTCATCCCCCATCCAAAGCCATGATCTTTTCTACACCCATTAAACCACACTCACCACTCCAAAATTTTCCTTATGTATCCATCTTGTCCACCTCTTGCTTTCTCCCCTACCACTCAACGTTACCTGCATCCCTGGCTGTCCGACTCCATCTACCTTCTCCCTCTGCCCTGCTGTTGGCATTTCCCCTTTCTCCTGCTGTTCCCTTTCTTGTGTTGTGTCCTGATCTGATCTGTGTCCTACCTCATCCACAAGCCTAGACTTTGTATATAAAGTACTGCTAAACAAACATAAGGTTTTTGAAAGTGCCAAAAAGGTGATTTGTGTTCTACTTTGTTCGAGTATGTAATTTAATTGAAATAAAATAAAGATTTTGAAGTTTGTAGAAAAAAAACCCAACTTTTTTTGAAGTTTACTGCCATTGATGTAGCGTCTTTTACACCACATTATTTAACACGTTGCATTAGTTATTCGCACCTGTTGTTTTCTTTTTGGTTTTTTTTGTATACAAGATCGAGACTCGTGTAAGAGCTAACATTAATCACAAAAAACCTAGAAGGACACATAAAACATATAATGAAGTGAGCGGGAGACAAGATGGGGAGAAAGAGAGTCTTGATTTTGTCAGTTTCACCAGAAAATAATGCAGATCTTGTGCAACCTGAAGGAATATTTGGGGGAGAGAGCACAGACAGAGTTGGGGGAGCTAGGCCGGAGAGGAGAGGAGTCTGTAGAGGACAGAAAGACCACCAACCTGCCTGCGGTGAGTGAGTGAAAGGCCCTCAGAGTCAGCTTCATCACGGGAGATTCCAATGATTGTGAAAGCTTTGGTTTCAACAGCGTGAAGACGAGCTAGGTGTGAGGCAGGAGCACCAGCCCAGAGGGGAGAGCAGTATTCCATTGAACTGCGGATGAAAGCCTTGTATGTGGTGAGTAGCTCAGGTGTGCCAAGGAAGGACCTCGCATGACGGAGGATGCCCAGTCGGGGAGTGGAGGCCAGCTTGGAAATGTGGGTTTCCCAGGAAAGTTCATGGCAGATAGTGAGACCCAAAAGCTTGAGTGACTTCTTTGAGAGGATTGTTCAGAAAGTAGATTGGAGGGTTGTCCAGTCGGTCTTTTCGTAGAGACATAGTAAGAGTGAGATTTGTCATGATTGAAAGACATGTCCCACTTGTTTGACCAGTCTTTGATTTTGCCAATGATGGATTCCATGACTTTGCTGATAATTGGGAGCACGCTGATTGGTCTGTAGTTGCAAGGATCTGTTTTGCACCTTTTTTGTGCAAAGCGGTAATGTTGGCTGATTTCCAAGCTGATGGCAGATGACCTTGAGCAAAAGAGAGGGTGAAGAGAACAGAGAGAAGGTGTGAAAAGGTGTGTTTGTGTCCTTTATGACGTCCCTAAAAACAGTACATTTCCTGTTTGGGAATGATTTTCAATGTTTTTTAACTGTCTTACAGCAGACTGTCGCATGCGTGCTAGGGACAGGATTCCGTACAATTTGCCAAATTTAGAGCCAAAGTACTGCTAAAGTGCAGTGCTGCGATCCGTGTTCGACAGTGTTCAAAATACAACATTAAATTGAAGTTAAGTAGTTCCTCAATCATAAACGAACGTCTGTAGACAGAGAGACAGACAAAGTGAACAAATTTTTTCACCCTGTTTTTCGCTTTGCACACGTGGGGTATTAACACAAACAACTAGAATGGCACTCGGTAGAGCGCATACCTCCACCAGGCTGAACAGTTTATGTTTTGTATCCACTAATAGGGCGGATCTGGATTCGGACCTCAACCAATATCTAATCGGCTTGTGCTTATCACCTAACCAACTCCAACTCCCCCAAGTTTAGCCATAACTCGTGAACAACTTTTTGAAATAACATGTCATGCATCGCTTTTCTCCCTATCTCTCAATGGTGAAGAATCACTTAAAAAAATTAAATAATTCTCGTATTCGAATCCGAATTTGGATCTTCACCAAAATCGAATCGATTCGACATTGTCACATACACAACCTGTCCACCATGTTTTGTCCGAATCTGTCCACAACTTTTTGAGATATCCTGCCATCTATCGTTTTTTGCCCTATCTCCCAATGGGGAAGAATCACTTTAAAAATTTTCTGATCTGGATCCGGATTCGAATCTTCACCAAAATTGAATCAATCCGTCATTGTCACATACACAATCTGAGCCAAATTTCGTCCGAATCCGTCCACAACTTTTTGAGATATCTTGTTCACAGATGGAGACAAACAGGCGGACAGAGACAGACAGACAGACAGACAGACAGACAGACCGACGGGGGTGAAAACATAACCTCCACCCACCTCCGGTGGCGGAAGTAATGATGTGAAGCATGATTGGCGTGCATTCTGAGTATAGACGTGCTAATAGTTCTCGGAGAACATAACTTTTTTATTTGAAGCAATTACGCTATTTCTTTCTACGTAGAATTTTTTCAGCAAAAATCTGAGGCTAATGGAAGAGTTGAAACGAACAATTATGTACAGCCCGAGTTTGCTCTTGAAATTTTCCTGCGTGATTCCACTTGACGAATGCGCTGGAGTCCATATGGATATTTTAAAGTCTAAATCCATTGAAAAATTGTTGCTTGTCATCCCCTTAACGGCTTAACCTACAATAGAGTGCTGGATTTACTGGATAGTAGGCCAGAAATGCTCTTTTTGTCATCGGCTTGACTCCACCAATTAGAAGCAAGCTTTCATAAGTTACCCCGGGTGTTACACATTGTAAGAAAGGTCATGATTCGTTCTTTGGGTTGACGTCAGTTTAAACTTACGCGTCTCGGCCACCATCGTGGCCCGACGCGCTTTATGGGTTAACCTCCATAATGAGCAAATGGAAAGTAAACTGGGCTATCCAACAGGATATCAATTCTGAGAGAAAGAACTTCAAAGTTCAGTTTCCATTTGGAATTATCATTTCACTCCCTTTGAACAAAGATCCCTTTCAGCTTCAGACATTTTGTTGAAAACTGCAATTGACACCAAAGATGTACTGACCTTGAAAGATCACTGTGGTGTACTCGACTCAATTTGGCCTAAGATTGGCGATAGCCGAGTTTACTTCTCAGGGATTCTTGTCACAACATTTATCCAAGTGGATATTTCTCATATATTTATTGATTTTGACTGGCTGTCGCTTGTTGCACATTTCTGTTACCGATCTCTTCTTTTCAATCGGTGTTGTCGATGACAGAGCTGAGTTCACGTCTTCTGCTGGACCATGGCGACACTGCCATTGGGTAAACACTGTGAGGATATGTGTCGGGTGCAGTGGTTTTGTTGTGATGATAATGGTGCGCGATATCTGCAGTGTACATGAGATGTAGGAACCCAGTGCCAGCACCGCTTGCCTCCTAAATCCCGAATGCATACACTTCAGACATGTGCCAATGGTGTCGTCACAACAAAACAGTTCCAGGTCAAAGTACATGCCGCAACACATGGCGCTTACCAAGGCAGGAATTTTCTCTGTAGGAGTAACTTTATTTGCCACATTTAGTGTTGTGCTAATTGTTTTGTACATGTTTACATAATTATTTATTAATGTACAGAGTCGGATTAAAACAGAATTTTAACAAGAATGGACGGACTTCCTCCGCCAGGCTGAACACTTTACCGTTTGTATCCCACTGTTAGGCCTGCTCTGCATCCATACCTGAACCAAATCTAATCGGCTTGTTCTTGTGACCAACACGGCTCATCCACCAAGTTTTGTCAGAATCCGTCCATGACGTTTTGAGATCCCCGCTGACAGACAGACACACAGCAGTAAAAACACAACCTCCGTCCACCTTTGGTGGCTGAAGTAATGAAGTATTGACGCTGGATTAAAACGTTACATCTTTGAAGAAAACAACGTGATAAACAACGTGATAAACAACAAAGCAGCATTTTGATGCCTCACTTGGGCAAGTAACATCCTCCTTAGGTCACCTTAGGTCACCATCCTCAAGCACCATGCTCATCCTCATACACCATACGCATCCTCATGCACAATACTCATCCTCATGCACAATACTCATCCTCATGCACCATGCTCATCCTCATGCACCATGCTCATCCTCATGCACCATGCTCATCCTTATGCACCATGCTCATCCTCATGCAACATGCTCATCCTCGAGCACCATGCTCATCCTCATGCACCATGCTCATCCTCATGCACAATACTCATCCTCATGCACCATGCTCATCCTCATGCACCATGCTCATCCTCATGCACCATGCTCATCCTTATGCACCATGCTCATCCTTATGCACCATGCTCATCCTCATGCAACATGCTCATCCTCGAGCACCATGCTCATCCTCATGCACCATGCTCATCCTCATGCACCATGCCCTACACAGAGTGACATTGCTGCCAAAGCAGTGTCTTAACTGTAGGGATGACAATCCTGGACGGTTCACCATTCTGATGTAGGATTCTCGACCGAGTTTGTAGGATTAGAAATTTGGCAAGGGTGCCAGTGATAGCTCACTTACTTTAACGTCCATCTGAAGGAAGGCACACACATTAATGAATCGCCTTTCCTGCAAGATACCAGAATGATTGTTTAGAGCTGGGTCAAGATTCACGTCCAGGCCAGACAGCTTGGAGGCAAGTGTGCATACATCGAGGCCATCCTGCTCGCCCTCCTCCTTCATTGCAGGAAATAAATACACAAAGTGACACATTCAAGTATCCTTTTCGAACAAACACCCACAAGAGCATAAGTGGTCTTGGATAACATCATATTTATTTACCCCTGATCAACGCACATAATAGCACATTCATGTACCCCGATCATGGTCCAATGTGTACTGTACCTTACTTTCTCATTTATTTTTTGAGGCATGCCATGTCAAAACTAGCTTTGTAGGGCTCAGAGTATCTCTTGCCATTCTACAATATGCCACAAAGTGCACCAGCTTCAAGCATGGATTTATTTGTTTGCTTCTCAACCAGAGGAAGAAGAATCTCACTCGCAGTAGGATCCCTCAATTTGGCTGAATGCATTTAGAGGCAAAAGATTCCTCAAGGGGTGGATATTCCAGCACTGACTGATAGCATGCAATTACAGTTAACAACAAGGAATAGCAATAAGGAAATTAGATGCAGGAGGAGGCCATTTAGCCCATTATTCCTGTGCTGCACCAATACCAGATTAAACTAGTGTTCATAGAACACGATACCCCACGCAGTGTTTAAGTATAAACTGTACTTCAATTTTAATAAAATCGTGATTTTATAGATCGTGAAAAAATCTGGAAGTTTCACGCTATTGAAGCAGTGTTATACACCAACTAGTCTTGTACACCACCCTGTAGAACATGTCCAAGAATTCCAAAACTAGAGGTTATTGGAATAATTATGAAGGCGATTTGTATTCTACAGTGTTCAAGTATATATTTCAATTTAGATAAAGGTTTAAAGATGTTTAAAGGCATGTAAATAAATATTCCATGTTTTACCGCCGTTTTACGCAGTGTTCGTAACTGTTGTTTGTGTCCTTTATGACTTCCTTAAAAACAGTAACTTTTCCTATTTGGAATAATTTTCAATTTTCTTTGACTGCCAGACAGGCAGAGAAAAAAAAAATCGCACACGTGTCCAAAGGAAGCGGTTCAGTTTGGTATTTTTAATTAGAATTACCTTTTAGAACCCTCTAGAATCACCCTTTTGAATTACCCTTTAGAACACCTTAGAATTAAACACGGAAGGTTAGAAAGGTTCTTCTTCTTAATTTTTGATGGACGGACATAGCCAAATATTGAAGCGGTTTCACCGCTTAAAAGGTATCTCACTCCTCTCTGCGCGTGTGTGGTTGGGACAAATTCAGAGCCAAAATACAGTAAAATTGCAGGTTTGTCTTCCGATTCATGTTTCTGATTGGTGTTCAAAATATAACATTCAATTTAAATAAGTTGTTCCTCCATCATAAACTGATAAGACGGACGGGCGGACAGACATGAACCAATTGTTTAACCTCGAATTTCGCTTTGCGTGCACAGGGTAGTAATTCCATCAAAACGACTTCATTTAATTTGGTGAATGGGAGAAGATGGGGGTGAGAACAGTGTGGCAAGGAGATATCACAAGGGGGATAAAATAAAAATGGTGAAATATATATATACATTAATATGAATGAATGATCGTTTTAAGGCCATTTTCCCTGCTAGAGCGGGGGTTAGCTTTGCGGTCCCCATGACAATCTTCTCCATTTTGCCCTATTTTCTGCATCTCTCCTTGTTAACCCCCTTGCCCGCATTTCTTCTTCCACCATCTTTAGCCAAGTCTTTCTCGGTCTTCCCCGTCCTCTACTTCCTTCTCCATTCATTTCCATCACTCTTCTCAACCAGTCACTTTCATCCTTCCTCAACACATGACCAAACCATCTCAACCTGTTCCACTTCACAGCATCAATCACAGGCTCTATTCCCATCATCTTTCGCAATTCATCATTTGTCTTCCTCTCTCTCAACGATACTTCGCACATCCACTGAACCATTCGCATTTCCACCCTTTCCAGCTTTCGTTGCTGCTCTACGTTCATTACCCATGTCTCGCTCCCATAAATCATAACACTTCTCACACATGCAGCATACACCTTTCCCTTCAGCTTCAACGACACTCCCCTCATCGTCAGCACGCCACTCAGTTCCCGAAACTTCTTCCGTGCACATCTCACTCTAGCAACCGTTGCTGAGTCTGATCCACCTTCTCCATTCAGCATGTCCAGGTAGCAAAATGTTTTCACACCTTCCAGCTTCACGCCATCTCCAAGATCCAACTCAACATTTTCTCCATCTGCAGCTCCCTCTGTGCACACCTTACATTTGAATGTAGTTGCTACACTGGTTAATGACCCTCTCAGACCACTACATTTTTGATGAACCCACTCAGCGCACATTGTACATTGAATGGAGTTCACTCCGACACCCTTCCTGCACACAGCACATGGCCACTTCCCAGTTCTTTCCACCTCACCACATGCTTTACCACTTGCCATCACCTTCGTCTTTCCTATATTCACCTTCAGACCTTTTGTCTCCATACATTCCTTCCACGTGTTCATCTTTTCCTTCAGTCCATCCATACTTTCCACAATCAACACCAGATCATCTGCATACAACAACTCCCATGGTAAACCCTCCTTTACGTTCTGAGCCAGCACCTCCATCACAGCTACAAATAGTAGTGGACTTAGTACCAACTCCTGATGCACTCCCACCTTCACCTCAAACTCACCACTGTTCCCGTCCTTCGTCCTTATAGCTGTGTGCGCTCTTTTGTACATTGCCATCACTACTCTGATCAACCATTCCTCCACTCCTAACTTCCTCAATTCCCATGTTAATACTTCGCGTGGAACCCCATCGAATGCTTTCTGCAGATCAACAAACCCAAGAAACAACTTCTTCCTCTTCTCCATGTACTTCTCCTGCAACTGCCTCACAATAAGGAGCGCGTCTGTCGTTCCTCTTCCTGGCATAAATCCAAACTGCATTTCGTAAATCTTCACCTTCTTCTTTATCCTCGTCTCCAACACCCTTTCCAATACCTTAATTCCATGCTCCAATAACTTTATCACTTGCTACGAGCCACACTCCAGAGGGTCACCTTTCCCCTTGTATAGAGGGACGGGGGTACTCAATTCCCAATCCACTGGAATGCTGCCTTCTTTCACCACCAGATTACAGATCTCTGTCATTCTCTTCACACCCCAACTTCCTGCTGCCTTCAACATATCTCCCACAACTCCCGTCGGCCCTCCTGCTTTTCTACTCTTCATTGCTTTTATCGCTTCCTCAACTTCCTTCTCAGTTATCTTCTCTGCCGGTCCTAAAACTGGGTTACTCTCTATGTTGCCACCCCATTCATTCTCTGTATTCAACAGCATTTCCATATATCTTTTCCATCTTCCTTTAATTCCATCTGGGTCCACAACGATTTGTCCCACTTCAACCTTCAAGCAACTCACCCCCATCACATCACACCTCTCTTTTGCTATCTGCTTTGCAATCCTGAATACCGCCCCAGATGCCTTATGTTGCAATCAAAATGGACAGGATAAGCCAGGATAAAAATTCTTGCAAAGCAAGGTTTTACCTACAAATAATGCATTTACAGATCAAATTCACAAGCAAGTATTTACAGAGCACGTATACATTTTCACTTATCATGTTGTTAGTTGTTGTATGCATTTTCACTTATCCGCGAAGCGAATATTTGCACCATCGGATGCCTTAGCCAGTCGCATCACTTTCACACCAACATTGGTGCCAATCATGCATCCGGCATGGAAGGGAGAGATGGGCAAGGGAAGATAGAGAAAGATAAAGAAGAAGATTGTGATGAGTCTAGAGTCTAGACCCTGCACACCTTTCTCTATCTCTGTTGAGCTAGCACTGCCCGATAGTTCTGTTACAAATGTTCCGCTGGTCCAGACGCACCATGCTCCACTCTGGCCCTGCTTTTCGTACTGCCAATGCCCTGTGCCTCTCCTTGTGCCCGGTAATGGTGTCTTTGTGGCACAAACTCTGCATGCGTTTTGACGGAACCACTCGGCATCGACAAAGCAATGGGGTTCGGTGACGAAGCCAGATAACATGAATGCAGCAAATGGAATGAAAGACAAAGGTGTGCGGGAAGAAGGTGCGAGAGGAAATGAAAGTGAAATATGTCAAAGAACAAAAGTGAAAATTGAAAGTAAAATAATGAAAGTGAAATAACAAGTGGGAATAGGGAAGGGTAGATGAAGCTGGATGGCCAAGAACCCAGACTGCTCAGGCTCTCCTTTCGACTTTCTCTCTCCAACTACCTCGAGCAGCCTCGACTGCTCGTGTGCTCCCCCTTTAATATCCGCTCACACTCTCCCCTCGCATCCCGCCACCCCTCTCATTGGTGGAATCTCTGCTCAGGGAGGACTCTCTTCTCTGCTCATGATTGGTGCATTCGCTATCCCAATCCCATTGGCAATTTGGGATTGGCTATCCACGGTTTGGGGTGTCGGGAAATTATTTGGCTTGCTGTCATCTTTAATGATCAATGAACTATCTGGTGCGGACCTCTTGAGAAGAAATTCACGAAGCCAGTTTGAGGTGGTATGGCGAGGTTTGTAAAGAGGTTTTGGAAGAGAGGGCGCAAAGCATTCTGCGCTGACGTTTCAGTGGAGAAAAGGTGGGAAAGTGTGTTTATACTGTGATGTACAAGAAATGGCTGTAGATTAGAATGCAGAAGTGGGAAAATAACATGTATTCGACACCTACCTCTACACTCACAATGCATATCTGCTTACATAACCAAAGAGCAATAAACAAACTACTACGAAATAACTAGAATTGTACGATGAGAGTCTCTCTTATCCCTAGAAGCCAGAACCAGGGAGGACTCCCCCAAAACCAGGGAGGAGGACCCAGTATCAATACTTTACTGAATCTGATCACCTCCCTCACTCATTTACCTTACTTCCAAGTTTACTGTCATCTGAAAATTTGGAAAGTCTACTCTCAACCTCACTTTCCAAATCATTAATGTGATTTATTAATAATAATGGGCCTAGTATTGATTCCTAATGTACTCTACTACTTACATCCTCTCAGCAAGACATACTCCCACTTACAGCCACTTTTTTCTTCCTATCACTAATCCTTGAGTTTCCAATCCAGTTCGATACCTGACCAGCCACTCCACAAGCGCTTACTTTGGCTAACAACCTCCTATGTGGTACCGTGTCAAAAGCCTTCTGAAAGTCAAGGTACACTATGGCCACTGCCATTCCTGATCTCTCCAATCAGAAAATCCTTCATAGAACTCAAATCGATTTGTGAAGCATGACTTCCCTTTGGTCTATTCAAGTTGACTGCCTTTAATTAGTCTGTATCTACCCAAATAGTTCCTTTTCTGGTCACTAACATCTACCCCACATTCCCCACAACTGAAGTCAAACCAACAGGTCTATAGTTCCTTTTTTTCTTTTCTGGATCCGTTTATTAATTAACGGTGTTACATTTGCTGCTATCGATATCCTCTCGTACCTGTCCTGACTGCAGTGAGTTATTACATATTGTTACGTTTGTGTGGGGTAGGTAAAAAGATCCCATAGGAAAGGTCGGATTGTATAATTATAGCATGGACCATGGACGTGTAGGAGACATCTCAATGCTATCTTTGTTGCATATATCTTACTGTAATTCACCAAATGTCCGTCCGTCTGTCTGTCTGTCTGATCGAAGGTACCGTAAAAACTGCTGAACCAATCGCAAAGATATTTTGGGTGGATAATCCTGGGATCTCCAGGAGTAAAATAGGCTATTTAGTTTTCCCAATTTCAGCTTTAGTCTCCAGCATTCTCAGGTTTGGACTCCCGCATAACATTCATGTTCGCATAACGTTCATTGTTCTCATTGTGACGATGTTGTTTTCCCGGGTCCCACACAAACGGCTGCACCGATCGCTGCAGAGCTGCACCGATTGAACTCGGTGATCTCGGATAAAGACCTTTTATAAGGACACGGGTTGAATCCCTGCTTGAGAGAATTCCAAACCCCTCGCCGCCATCACGGCCATCTCTCCAACTTACAATCCCACGAGATATGCGGAAAGGACGACCCAAAACCAATATAAACATCATTAAACATCATTCGTATATGAACACCATTAAAAGTAAATAATGACCTCAGCCAAAGTTCAAATGCCGTTTAATCTCAACATGAGAGAATTCCACATAGCTATTTGGGCGGTGAATACGCTAACAGATCGCTGTTTCCATCGATCTTGCCAAGGCCGTAACACCTATCAGCTCAAAATCCTTTTAACTGTTCATTTGGTAGTTTTTACAATGAAGGAAACATTAACAATGTTGTTAAAAGTTTATTTTGTGATTAATTGGAGTTGTGTTGTTTGGAATGAAAAAAGAGATATCGAATTCAAGTGAATGACGACATGCCGTGATGTTTTCTACTTTCTGAACGTGAACTTCGCGGATCGCCATATGCAGATTCGCCATGGTCCCACGATCGATGTTTCTATACGTGAATGTACCCGTTTGTTTGCGAACGGGTACGTTTTTCATGGAAGTCCTTCACGAACTTGCTGTCCATGTCTGATGTGCGACTGAAGGTGCTGCAGGAATGTGGAATTTATTGGTTTCATGCTTTAGCATTCGCCGTATCTGCATTGCCTGTTTGCTTCTGGCCTCCCACCCGTGCGTAGCACGGGTATCTCCCTAGTTGATGTAATTTATTGTTGCATAGTAGGGAAACTAGCTTAACATTGTTTATGTGTCTTCACATGAGGGGTGAAGCCATGCTAATTAGTTAGGGATTAAGTTTAGTTTTCCCCAGTATGTGGATCCCCTCTGTAATTTTTCCCTGACGTTTTACATTTACCCAGGCCAGCCGTGAAAACCTCCTTTTAACGACAACAACCGCCGACAGAACCCGAGCAGAGCCGATCGGACTAAGCCCCGCTCACATGAACACTTATGGCAAAAGGCCATACCCCGATTACCCCGTAGTGGTACGATGGGCATGGAAGAGCAGAACCGGCAGGCCACGCCCCGGGAGTGACGAGGGCAAGGGGGGGGTGACGTCAGAGAGAAGCTTCGAGAGCTGAGAGAGAGCAGAGCTGCTCGAACAAGACTCGCCATATTTTTTTGGTTTGGTGGGCCGTGGAGTTGGTGCGCTTTGGAGGAGAGAGGGAGTCGACAGCAGCTCTTTTCTTTGGTGGGCTGGAGGCCACGCTAAACATCCCTAAGCGGTGGAGGAGCCTAAAAGACAACCTCTTGACTTTAGCTCACCTCATGTCCGTGGCACCGTCGAGAGCGGCACCGCCATCATCTTGTGTCATGTTCCCGCAAGTGGGACTTCAAACTCTGAGCATCGTCCCCAGCTGCCAACCTCGCAGAAGGACCCATTTGGGACGCAGAGCTGAGTGTCGGCCGGCTAAAGGAAACATTTTATTTTCATTGTCTTTCCCCTTGTCTGTTTTTGAGTCCATATGTGGAGGTGCCTCAGTTAGGAATTAGTTTACCTCAGCATTCATGTTATTCCTTGGTTTATTTTTATTAATCCATTATTATTGAAATTTCCTTGTTGTGTTTACTTGTTTGTGGTTTCGGAATAAACCCATGTGTTCCGTTCAGGTGAACACTTTGCATTTCTTCATCCCACGCACGACAAAAATACTGCCATTTTTATTAACATCTTGTTTACCTGCTCAACCACCTCCCCCAATACTCTCGGGTGCATGCATATTATCTGCCCAGGAGTGTTATCTACTCTTATCTTCCCTAGCTGTTCCTTTACTTCCTCCATCTCCGACCTGGATCTTCTGTAAAAGTCCTTCCTCGCCTCCTTTATAGATACTCTCAGCTATTGGCAATTATCCTGACTGTTCCCGTGCAAATGCTGCAGCAAAATACCTGTTTAATAAGCCTGCCGTCTCACTTTCCTCACTAGCCACTCTACCTGTGCTATTTCTCAATGGGCCCACACTTGTCCAAACCTGGTCTTTATTCTCAATTTTATTACATAATGCCTTGATATTTATTATGCTTAATATTATTATGCTAATCCTTCTCATACTCTCTTTTGGCCTGTATAAGTATTTTCTTAACTTGCCTCTGTTTACTCCTATGCTGATATAGATCGAACTATGGTGACACTGAATAATTAAATACCTTCTCCTTAATAGCATTCCTTATCTCACTACTCAACTACCGTTAACACTTTCTGCTTCTAGTTTTACACTAACTTGAAATATACTTAATCTGTACTCTACACATTTGCTCATTGAAGGTTTCCCATTTCTCTGATGCTGATTGTCCCCTTGTTAGCCAATCCCAATCTACATCACCCAACTCTCTTCATACCCTCAAGATTTGCCTTCCTGAAATCCAATAGCTTTACTCGACTATTCTGAACTCTAACTCCAAACAAAATCCTTGAACACACTATTTATGGTCTCTTGATCCTAAATGCTCCCCAACATCCACCGCCTCAACCGTATTGGGATTATTGCTTAAAAGGAGGTCTAACACTGCACACCCCCTCATGGACTTGTGTACAAACTGAGTTGAAAAGCAATCCTGGACTAGATCTAGGAAATGCTCATCTGCTCTGCCACTTCCCTGTTCCTGAACCCAATTGATCCCTGGCAAGTTAAAATTCCCCATAATCAATACTCTTCCCTTGTCACATGCCTTTCTGAATTATTAATGTACTCCTCCCTCCTCCTGTTCCGTCACACCAGTAGACCTATAAAAGCATCCTACCAGTATCTTACTGTTCTTACAATCACAAATCTATTTCCATACAGAATCCTCCACATTAATTCCCTCGTTGATGTCATCCTTTTTCTCAATGCAATGCTGCCTTTACCCAGATTGCAACACCTCCTATTTTCTCTTTCCTATCACATCGATCCCAAGTCTTTCCCATCCCAATATCCTTATACCTATTTTTCAAATCCTTGGGGTAAACTTTCCCTCCAACATTTTCTCCTATTTGTACCACAACCAACGTCCTCCTACTGTGACCTGATGTGATGTCATTTAACGTTCCTTCACGGTTCCTTACTCCTTCTCCTTTGAAACTGCACACAACTCGAAATATGTAGATTCCTCATTCTTCATGAAGAATAGCTGAGAGGGTTTAATCGCCAATTAAAACTGTCTCCAATTAAAACTAAAAATTAAAACTCAATTAAATAATTTGGCCTCATTCCTACCTGCAGTCGTGGCCTAAAATATTGGCACCCTTTCACTTTTTTCAAATAATGCACCATTTCTTCCAGAAAATAGTTGAAATTCAAAAAATATTTTGGTATCCACATATGTATTTCTTTGGTTTGCAGTGGAACAAAACAAAAAAGCAGAAAAAAATGACAAAATCTTCGCTTATTCCACACAGAAATCCTAAAATGGCCTGGACAATATTATTTGCACCTTTTAGAAGTAGTTAGAAAGAATTAGATTTCAAGCAGGTGATTGTCCTTTACTTTGGAATTGAACTCATCTGTGGTGAGTTGCAGGTGCCTGCAATATAAAAATCACTCGTTCAACCATTTTGAAGGGAGAAAAGGAGTCATTCTACTGTTTTGGTTCACGGTGTGTACCACAATGAGCATAGAGAAAAGAAAGAAAACCAGAGAATTGTCTGAGGAGGTCAGACACAGGATTGTAGCCAAGCATGGACATTCTCAAGGCTACAAGTCCATCTCCAGAGACCTTGATGTTCCTGTGTCCACCGTACGCAATGTTATCAGAAAGTTTAAGGACCATGACACTGTAGCCAACCTTCCTGGACATGGCCACAAGAGAAAACTTTATCGAAGATTGCAGCGAAGGATTGTTTGAATAGTGAAGAAAGCACCTCAATCAACTGCCAAACAGATCCAAGCTCACCTTCAGACACAAGGTACGGCAGTTTCAACTCACACCATCCGTCGCCAACTCGATGAAAAGGGGTTCTATGGTAGGAGACCCAGGAGGACCCCACTGCTGAGAGAGAGACATAAGAAAGCCTGACTGGAGTTTTCCAAAACACACCTGAACAAGCCAAAATCCTTCTGGGAGAATGTAATGTGGACAGATGAGACCAAATTGGAGCTTTTTGGTAAAGCACATCATATCTATGTTTACAGAAAACAAAATGAAGCCTTCAAAGAAAAGAACACCTTCCCTACAGTCAAACATGGAGGAGGTTCAGTGATGTTTTGGGGTTGCTGTGCTGCCTCTGGCACTGGGTGCCTTGAATGTGTGCATGGCATCATGAAATCAGGAGATTACCAAGGCATTTTGGAGCGCAATGTTCAACCCAGTGTCAGAAAGCTGGGTCTCCGTCAAAGGCCATGGGTCTTGCAGCAGGACAATGTCCCCAAACACACTTCAAAAAGCACCCAGGAATGGTTCAAGACCAAACGCTGGACTGTTCTGAGATGGGCAGCAATGAGTCTAGATCGTTGTACCTTCAACACTGCCTGCAGTCACTGTACCCTCACCACAGCCTTCAGTCGATGTACCCTCACCACTGCCTGCAGTTGCTGCACCCTTACCCCACTGCCTGTACTCACTACTCCCTGACCACCAGAAGTGTGGATTGGTTAGGTTGATTCTCCCAGAAATACGGATGGATTGGGTTTATTTCCCCCAAAATGCGGATGTGGTGGGTTGATTCCTCCAGAATTACTGACATGGTGGGTTTGAATGAATGAATGATCGTTTTAAGGCCATTTTCCCCGCTCGAGCGGGGGTTAGCCTTGCGGGCCCTATGACGATCATGGTTCCCTATTTGAGGCAATGTTTTTATGGCTGGATGCCCTTCCTGACGCCAACCCTTAGTCGCCTCTTACGATGCGCAGGGATACGGTGTACCTATTCTAAACCGGGGTACACACCGGAACCGAATTCTCCCAAAATTCCGGACGAGGTGGGTTGTAACCGCCAGAAATAATGGACGGGTTGGGTTGATTCTGCCAAAATTTCAGACGGGTTGGGTTGTTTCCTTCAGAATTGCGGGTGGTAGGGTGCATCAAACGCCCCTATGTCAAGAAAACAATCTGTCCCCAATTTTATTTTGTTCCAGTCATAAAATAAAGTTCCTATGCAAAATTTGGTAAGGTTTTGATATCATCTTCTGGGTCCACCTCAGCAAATTAGATTTTGAGTCGGTAGTATCAGAGTCAGAAATTTGACACGCAGCTGTTTTGAGGCCCATAAATAAAAATGAAGGGATTGACCGATTGCTACATACAATAGCTCTTTGGAAAGGTAGTATTGTGCTCTGTAGCAATATATAATCATCATAGGGATAGGGATATAATTCACTTATACACAAATAGTCAAAATCATGATTTTATTGGTATAATCATATGTATTATAGATACCAGAATGATATAATTTTTATTACAGTAGAATCATATATACACAATCTTAGCATTTATCATCTTAATACGAGTACATCTGACTATGGATGAACATGAAAATAGAAACAAAACAAAGATACTGTAGTTTTCATGGATATTTCTGACAGTTTAGTCTTGAGCTGCTCGCTTTCGAAGATTCGGTTACTCCTTGCGGTTGTGCTCAACAACTTGTAGCACATTTTGGTAGTGGTCTTCACTTCTGGCTGCTGAAAGGAAGTCAGAGCTAAGCTTAACTCCCCTTTCTGCAGAGTCATTCACCACATTCAAGGCTTCAACATTAGTCCATGATGTCTGGTAGGCTGCAGAGTTAGTCCATTCTTGAACATCGGTAACTAGAAATGCCCAGTCAAGCTTCAGATGATGAAATAGGTACCATGAATCTGGTCCAACAAAATCAGCCAGAGTGGTCTTCTCAGTCAAGTCATCAGGAAATCTGGGCTTTCCAAACCCAGTACCAAACCGTCCTTGTGGGTTGGTTACTGGAAAATCTGGCTGAACCTCCAGAAGTCTGTCTGCCAGAGCACGGCGATGGTCATGAGGAACAACTGAGCTGAAGAGGGCAAGTGGAACCATCTCTTCTGTGAAGTACCAGAGATGTCGTTTGAAGGCTTTCAGGGCACTTCTTGAGATTCCAGCATTGACAGCTTCATACTGTTTCAGTTTGGAGATGAGCTGCAGGTCATTCCATGGGGCATCGGTGACAGAGGTACATGTCATCCACCAGGAGCTGTATACTAGAGTGACAAACGTGACAAATTCTCTGATCTTTGGCACTTGTTTTTCTGTGGTAATTGTACCTGCTGGAAGATCAGCGATTTGTTTTTCGAAGAGACATAATTTGATTGAGTAGAGGAGCTTCGCCATCCATCTGGCTTTATGCAGTGCACCAGGACGCTTGAAGGTTATTTGATGTTCAGCTACTTCACCATCAAGGAATACAGTACACAGATCAACAAATTCCAAATAATCATCACGTCTTAGAGATTGCTCGGTGTGACAGAGTCTGAGAACATTATTTTGCCAGTCACTTGTCAAACTTGTTGCTGCTTCATTTAGTTGAGATGGATCAAATCGTGAAAGTGGTTCATTGAATGTGTGTGGAAACATTTCAAAGTTCTTGCGAAACCTTGAGAAGAGGAAGATATCTGGTGACTTAGATGCTTCAACTTTAAGATCAGTAAAAATGTGCGTAAGAATGACTTCACCAATGTGGTGTCTGCAGCCTGACCACAGAAGAGCTTTGTTAAGCCGTTGTTGAATTGTTACACAAGCTGCACTGATGTGGCCGGTGTTAGATGCAGTTGTGTCAAATGTCAAGTTGACAACATTCTCTTGGCAGTTCCATGATTCAAGTAGGTTATTAGTCAGCTGAGCAATTATATCTCCAGATTTACGGTCTGTTCCAGGCTTGTAGGATGGAACACCCAGCAGCTTCATATCAGTTTGAGAACCCAAAAGCACAGCCAGGCGTTCTTCAAAAGTGTTTTGGTTAGTTAAGCATGGAAGCAGCTTTGAGTCCCAGTGCAACGTAGCAAGCTTCGGAGGTATCCATTTGTCCTTACAGGTAGTAGCAATATGCTGTCCAATTTTGCGTCTTGATTTATCTGCTGTAGCATATGATGTTGACACCTTCGCTACATCCCCTCCTGTTTCTTCAATAAGAGCTTCTGTGAAAGCAGCCTGTTGGGTTGGTGTCATCTTCATCCTTGTTGCCAGTGAAACAAGACTGGGCCTCTTCAGGATGTCATGTGGAATGAAAACTGATGTGCCAGGTCTAACTAAACGATGATGACTTCTTGAGGTTGTTGGTGTGCTTGTTGAAGGTCCAAGAGTTACTTCTTCATCACTGTCACTAATATTATACACAGTGGTTGTAGTATTTATGTTGAACTCCAGCTCCATACTTGCTCGCCTCTCTGATTCTTTTTCCCCGCGGTTCACGCTGCATCTTATCTGCCAACAGTTTATCTTGGCAGCCAAATGTTGCACAGCGATCTGTCTTCATAGATTCCAGGAATGCTAAGTCTTCAGGATTCTTGATGTGAGAACTAGCATCATTGGGCCACAAGGGAAATGTCTCCATAAATTTCATCTCCATTTGATTCACCTTTGTGATGCTTGCTGGAGTTGTTCTTCGGTTGATAGGGATTGATCTAAGCTTGGAATTATCATCTGCAAGTTTGATAATTTTCTCAATAGCCTTGCGTTCAGAGATGATAGGAATATTAGCCTTGCCATAAAATGGTGTCACTTTCTGCAGTACAAGCTTTGCTGATTCCCACCGAGAGCGTCGTTCAAGTTTGCCATCTTCCGTGTGCCACATGAAACAACGTAGTACTTGTAAACAAGTTGGAAGTCTGGTGCCATTGATCTGGGAATCTTGTTCAGTTATGGCACTTCCAAGACCAAACACCTTGGTGGACTGGACTCTCTTGTTGCAACAGATGCTTTCTTTACTGTGCCATCCATTGTTTTATCTGAAAGAAAAAGGTAGTATTAGTAACAATAATGTCATTTCATAATTATGTACAACAAATAAATCAATTATCCAATTTTATTAGAGTATAGCCTAATAATTGTTTTAATCATCTTGTCTAGTTAAAAGATCTCTGTAAAGACAAGATGACTACAACATTCAGGATATTCTTTAATTTATATATTATATTTTAAAAATACTCTTCATTTAGCTTTATATCCATATTTTGAAAAAAATCATTATTTTGACTATTTGTATATAAATGAATTGTATCCCTATCCCTATGATGATGATATATTGCTACAGAGCACAATAATACCTTTACAAAGAGTTATTATATGTAGCAATCAGTCAATCCTTTCATTTTTATTTATGGGCCTCAAAACAGCTGTGTGTCAAATTTCCAACTCTGATACCACCGACTCAAAATATGAAATGGTGAGGTGGACCCAGAAGATGATGTCCAAACCTTACCAAATTTTGCATAGCAACTTTATTTTATGATTGGAACAAAATAAAATTTGGGACAGATCAATCCAACATCTTTTTTAAAATAGTTGGGCGTTTGATGCACCCTAGCGGGTGGGTTGGGTTGATTCCTCCAGAATTACGGACGGGTTAGGTCGATTCCTCCAGAATTGCAGACGGGTTGGGTTGATTCCTCCAGAATAGCAGACGGGTTGGGTTGATTCCTCCAGAATAGCAGACGGGTTGGGTTGATTCCGCCAGAAGTCCGGACGGCTGGGTTGATTCCGCCAGCACTAAGGTCGGGTTGAGTTAATTTTGGAGTCTTTCCCTCGAGAAATTGGTCTTTCCCTCGTGGTCTCCCTGTGCTGTCTTTCCCTCGTGGTCCCCCTGTGCTGTCTTTCCCTCGCGGTCCCCCTGTGCTGTCTTTCCCTCGTGGTCCCCCTGTGCTGTCTTTACCTCGTGGTCCCCCTGTGCTGTCTTTCCCTCGCGGTCCCCCTGTGCTGTCTTTCCCTCGCGGTCCCCCTGTGCTGTCTTTCCCTCGCGGTCCCCCTGTACTGTCTTTCCCTCGCGGTTGTCAGCTCTCTCACGAGCCTCGATTCAGTATACAAAAAAAATTTAAAAAAATTCTCCCACAATTGGCAAATGTTGTTGCCTGTCTTTGAGCAACCCCTCCCACTAGGAGTGGCATTATTCCATACATATTTACATGGAGAAAATTGGGGTCATTTTGTTCAGTGGTTCGGAATGCATTGAAGTCAAACTAACCACCAAAAAACACTGTTTGAATTATATTATGACTCGTGAAGAATCCGTCCATTCAGATGGATTAATTTCTCCAGGATTATGGATGGGTGCCTCGTAATGCCCCCCACCCCCACTCCTTCTCATCTGGAGCTACGATACACATTTACATGGAAAGAATTGGGGTCCTCCCCCCCAATCTTAACCTTTGTGACTATGAATGTCTTAACCCCTGGACCTAAAACCTTTCCTGAACTCCCTGAGTACAACCACCAGTTTTCATCTCGATCCATTTTGTGGTTTAGAAATCTATGGATGTAAAACAAACACAAACAATCTAACAAACAGACACTTCTAGAATTGCAGTATGATTACTTTGAGTCAAGAAAGGTGGGTATAGTATATGTATACCCATGGAATTTATTCATCATGCGAAAACTTTTGTTTTGTCATAAAATGAGCCTGAGACCTTGTAGGAAATAAACATTAATTAATTGCCGCAACTTTCCTTGGAGACCTTTCTCTTCCAAATGGACTTTTCTCGCAAAGAGCCAGTCACCAAGCTGAACAGCTTGTGATGCATTTCATCATCTCATGCCGAGCTTAAATGCTCTTCAAAGGATTTTGGCAGCAGCTAGATGGAGAGCAGCCAGCTGTTGCCTCCTGCAGCAATGAGTTGGAAAAGCTAAGGACTGTTCCCAAATGGATGCCTGCTTTCTTTTTTTTAAACACTGGCTTATGCTTTTGAAACTTGACATTGCTTCTGAAGTCTCAGTCCAAGCAAACAACAGCGACCATGATGGATCTTGCTCTTGTCACTTCTCCATCGTCCTTAACACTCTCCCTGTCACATCACCTGCCATTTCTTTTTCTATTCTCAAATGTCTGTTTTATATCTCCTCTTCTTTACTGAACCCAGAACTATGTTCGAGGGAACACACACTGTTGTGCTTGCTTTTTTTCTGTCTGTCCTTGCAATAAATAGTTTGTCCATCTCCATTAATATTTGAAATTCATTGAAATCAATTGTGGGATTTTGACCGAACATAGCCAAAACCTTTCTTATGATTCTCATATTATGTTCATTCTCACATTTGTTCAAGCCATCCCGCAACTCGTGTTTGAATTGGGTCATAGTCTAATTACATAGATGATCAAACATGGAAGACCAAGCACAATGTTTTGATTAATGTTGCTGATTTATGATGTCATATTTCAACAAGTACAACACTTGACCCGATCAGTATGATTTCTTTTTTCTGCAATTGTTAGTCTGATGGACTCGAAAATTTCACCATAGGAGCGACTCCTCATGTAGAATTTTTGACTCGGCTATTGTTTTCAATGTGAGAAGTAGCTTGATGGAATCACTGCCAAAGGTGCTTCTATGAAGTATTGACGCAGGTTGAATACCTATGTAAATTAGATATTTCTGTATTTCATTTTTAATTATTTTGTAAAAGATTCTAAAAACATGTTCTCACTTTGTCATTATGGGGTACTAGCAAGAGTACCTGGCATTGCTGGGGGAGGGGGGTGGGGGATGGGGGATGGGGGAAGGAAGCAGGAGAGGGAGGGGTGAGGAAGGGAGTGGGGGAAGGGGAGAGGGAGGGGAAAGATATACTACATATGCATCTTTTTGGGGGGGGGGGGGGTGGCTTTGACAGGCTCCTCTGTTTTGGGGGAGCGGAGAAGGGAAGGAGGAAAGTATAAAAGCATTTATACCTGGAGTACCCGGCGTTGCTCAAGCGAAAAAGTAACATTAACATATTTGAAATGACGGCAAATACAATGGAAAAGCAATTACATCCAAATCAGAATCCATCACAAATGTCAAATCATCAATTTACCTTTTCGGTGAATATATGCTGGTGAATGTGCTGTTCATTGTTTCTGAGTTAAGTATGAAGTATGAAGAAGGAAGGAAGAAGAAGCCTTACCACCAACTTCGACCGCTTCCGGAATTGTTTTATTATTTGTGTTGAAATGTCTGGTGATTGTTTTGTATTTATTTCTGTGAATGTGTACTTGTATATAACTGTCATTAATCAAAAAGGCTTGGGCACTATAGAGCGTTTTTTTAAAAAAAATCCCCCAAAATGATTATTTTTTTTGCCGAAAACACTCCCAAACACTCACTTATGAACCTCTGAAAGTTTGACAAATATCCGTTCAGCCATCTGAGAAATATGGCGACACACACACACACACACACACACACACACACACACACACACACACACACACACACACACACACACACACACACACACACAGACACACACAGACAGACACACACAGACCAACGGCTCTCTTATATCGTAGACTATTTGTAGATCAGTGACAAAAAAAATCTCAATTCAATCCATTTTATATTCATTTTACACAACAAAATGTGAAAAAGTCAAGGGGTGTGAATACTTTCTAAATGCACTGTAAATGAATAAATCGAATGGGGGAGAGATGTAACAGCAATAAAAGATGAAGGTGATTTGGAATAGATAGGTGTAAGGGGAGATAAGGGGATATAGATTTATGGCATATGCAGGGGGAGGATTTGGGATTGGGGTGTGGAATTTTGAAGGCTTTGAAAAGAAACCGCTTATGTTTCTGCAAAGGAGTTGTTGGTTGTGTTGGAAGCCAGCTGCTCCTGTGTGCTTAACATTGTAAGTTCTAAGCACCTTTGTGCATAAAAGAGGAAACAAATCGGTACCTTCATTCACCTGCTCGGTACTACTAGTGCAAAGTAAGAGCCATAGGTCTTTGGACGCTGTGCTTATGTGGCTTCTGTCCTGCAATTTCTCGTCTTTATTGGGCATAAAATGGCCAGGGGGAATAAGTTTGATCCTTAAGATATGAGTTCAGTATATTGCACACTTTGTTGACACTGGCACATTACCCATATTGTGCTTACGTCACCCCTGCCCCCCCCCCCCACCCCCAGACAGTGACACAAGCACCCACATGTACACAATTACACTTTTACTGTGTGTAAACACTCACCCTTCCCTTCCCAACCCTAAAGCATCGATCCCTTCCCCACACTCGAGCCTTCAACTTCAACACCCCCCTACTAAAGCTGTCCCATCTTTACTGTCACCCTCCTCCCTCCCACTCAGAAAAGCAAACGGGCATTCCCACATTAAAACAGAGGAATACCATCACAATTTTAAGAGAAAATACAAATAATAGCAAACCTGCATAACCTCCGCAGGAAAAGCGCTGATTGGGAGAAAAGGTCATTCTAAAGCATTCTAAAGGGTCATTCTAAAGGGTTCCTAAATTGGCGGCCGTAGTTTATAAATTGTGGGTGTGGTCAGGTGAATTGGGCAACCAATGTGTGGAACCTGCACGCACGCACGGCTCCTTATACAACACAGATTGTTCAAATTTATGTTTTTGACATCCCAAGAAACAGTAATTGTAAGACTCCTAAATAACTCCTTGTGTCCAGTATTAATTTCTTGTGGCAGTTTTTTTTATGTTTGTTTGTAAGTGACTGTTACAAGAACACTTTCAAAGATAAACATGGAATTATTAGCAATCATAAATGTTTGACACTTTATTGTTGGATTACTTAGTCTGCCAGTTGTAGCTTGTTTGCTTCTTCTTCGGTAGTTTTGAGGATCTTCATTACTCAGGGTTTATAAGTACCAGGAAAATCATTTCAACCCATGTTTACTTTTTCATTTAACAGCATGTCAGTGGTTACTTCCACGAAGTTTAGATGAAATTCAATGCAGGTCCATTTTCTGTTGATACCAGCAATATAATGATGGAGATCTCCTTTGAAGCCAAGATCCTGTTTTTCACTCACTTGTCACCTTCACATTAGGATAAGATTATATGAATCATTTTTGTATAAAGACATCATGGACAGCAGTTTGACTAAATAACTCAGAAACTTATCATTTTCAAAATCCCCGATCGCTGACACTTATTTGTGGTCCATCCCGGCTATTCCAACCTGGACATGCTCCTGTTTTCCCAACAATGGATGGATATCCCAAATCTCAAACAGAAGTTCAGAGGGAAGTATATTTAAGTGCGTAGTATTCCATTCTTGTCGTGTTATAAATTACCTCGCATTTTGAAGTTGAATTTGTGATATACAGGACATACACATTAGGGTCTTTGAAACAACTCTGATCAAAGAAATAATTATAAGAAAAATCACTGCAAACTTCTTATATTATGTGTGTTACCTGTTGAAATTTTGAGTTCATGCATTCTATAAAAAAGTGTATTTACTGCCATCAATTGAAACTGATCACTCTTCCTCCTCCTACCATGTTCACTGTGGATTTCTGGTCCCATGGACACCAGGGTGAGCAGTGGACTCGTTGGCCAAAACTTTACCTTCGTGCTTACGGACCTTGATGGGAAGCAACGGTTCGGATTCTGCCGTCTCTCTTCTTTTAGCCGCTGCTGTCTTTGCTTCCTCAGGTGCGGCACAGTTTTCACATCCATTTCATCTGTAATTGTATATAAGTGGCTTTGCCTTTGTCTTGCCTACTATACTGTGTGTGTCAGCAGATTAACCATAATTGTTGATAATATCCATCAGCAGAGGTGAATGTTGAAAATATTACCACTTCACTGTTTATATTCTGTTCGTACATCATCGCAATGTTGACTCTGCATTACTTGTGACCATTGAAGGTATATTTGCATGCTATGTCTGCATGGTAGTGATGGTGAAGGGAGCGAGAGAGGTAATTGGGGAGTTGAGGAAAGAATGAAAAAAGTGGAAAGAGGTTGCGGGGTACGGAGGGGGTGTGGGGGAGGAGGGGACGGCAGAGAGAAGGAAAGAGGAGTGTCTTCCAAAATTCGGCCATTTTGAGGTTATTTCTGAGAAATAACCTCAGGGTGGGTCCCTGTGCCCGGCTGTCAGTCTGTCCATACACATACGTATGTCCATCCGTTAACATTTGACTGAAACGTCTCACAAACTCCCCGCCGGATATGGTCCAAATTTTGTAACAATGCATCAAGACAGCAAGGTCTCATGGGGTTGTGCTCCCCATATGCAAAGGGAGAGTTTGCCCCAAGCATTGGTATTTCATTCAAAAATCTTCTTCTCATTATGAAGATTAACCATTTGAATCGGAAAAGTGAAATGTTGATAATCCAAATTAATCAGTAAAGCGCAGTGTTGATTATCCAAATTAATCAGTAAAGCGCAGTGTTGATTATCCAAATTAATCAGTAAAGTGCAGTGTTGATTATCCAAATTCATCAGTAAAGTGCAGTGTTGATTATCCAAATTAATCAGTAAAGCGCAGTGTTGATTATCCAAATTAATCAGTAAAGCGCAGTGTTGATTATCCAAATTAATCAGTAAAGTGCAGTGTTGATTATCCAAATTAATCAGTAAAGCGCAGTGTTAATTATCCAAATTAATCAGTAAAGTGCAGTGTTGATTATCCAAATTAATCAGTAAAGTGCAGTGTTGATTATCCAAATTAATCAGTAAAGCGCAGTGTTGATTATCCAAATTAATCAGTAAAGTGCAGTGTTGATTATCCAAATTAATCAGTAAAGCGCAGTGTTGATTATCCAAATTAATCAGCAAAGTGCAGTGTTGATTATCTATATGAATCTGTAAAGTGAAGTGTTGATTATCCAAATTAATCAGTAAAGCGCAGTGTTGATTATCCAAATTAATCAGTAAAGCGCAGTGTTGATCATCCAAATTAATCAGTAAAGCGCAGTGTTGATTATCTATATGAATCTGTAAAGTGCAGTGTTGATTATCCAAATTAATCAGTGAAGCGCAGTGTTGATTATCCAAATTAATCAGTAAAGCGCAGTGTTGATTATTATCGATATGAATCTGTAAAGTGCAGTGTTGTTTATCCAAATTAATCAGTAAAGCGCAGTGTTGATTATCTATATGAATCTGTAAAGTGAAGTGTTGATTATCCAAATTAATCAGTAAAGCCGCAGTGTTGATTATCCAAATTAATCAGTAAAGTGCAGTGTTGATTATCCAAATGAATCAGTAAAGTGCAGTGTTGATTAACCATATCATTCAGTAAAGTGCAGTGTTGATTAACCATATCATTCAGTAAAGTGCAGTGTTGATTAATCATATCATTCAGTAAAGTGCAGTGTTGATTAACCATATCATTCCGTAAAGTGCAGTGTTGATTAACCATATCATTCCGTAAAGTGCAGTGTTGATTAACCATATCATTCAGTAAAGTGCAGTGTTGATTAACCATATCATTCAGTAAAGTGCAGTGTTGATTAACCATATCATTCAGTAAAGTGCAGTGTTGATTCATCATATCATTCAGTAAAGTGCAGTGTTGATTAACCATATCATTCCGTAAAGTGCAGTGTTGATTAACCATATCATTCCGTAAAGTGCAGTGTTGATTAACCATATCATTCAGTAAAGTGCAGTGTTGATTAACCATATCATTCAGTAAAGTGCAGTGTTGATTAACCATATCATTCAGTAAAGTACAGTGTTGATTAACCATATCATTCAGTAAAGTGCAGTGTTGATTAACCATATGATTTAGTAAAGTGCAGTGTTGATTAACCATTCGAATCAGTAAAGTGAAGTGTTGATTACCTTCGCCACCAAAGGTGGATAGAGGTTGTGTTTTCATACCTGTCTGACTGTTTGTCTGTCTGTGAACAGGATATCTCAAAAATGTATGGACGGATTCAGACTAAGCTTGGTGGATAGGTTAGGTTAGGTGTGCGACAAGGAAGAATTGATTTGGCTTTGGTGAAGGTCCAGATCCAGATCCGATACGATAAGTTTTTAAAAGTGATTCTTCACCATTGGGAGTACTAAAAATGATAGAAAGCAAGATGTGTCAAAACGTTGTGGATGGATTTGGACGAAACTAGGTGGATGAGTTGTTTAGGTGACAAGAACAAGCTGATAAGATTTTGGTTCAGGTCCGATTCCAGATCTAGCTCATTAGTGGGATACAAAACGTAAACTGCTCAGCCTGGTGACGGTATGCACTCTTCCGAGTGCCATTCTAGTTAATCTTATAATCATTCAAATGCAGTGTCGATTTGTATTGTTGAGGGACTACCTTAATCGATGAATGTAAAAGGGTTTTCCTCTACCCCCACCCTTTTTTTTTTTTAAACTTTACTCTTCTTTTTTCTTTCTTACATTTTTCTTCTTTCATATCGTTCTTTGCTCTCTTTATTTTATTTGTCCTTTCTTGCTCTTTTCCTTTTTTTGTTTTTCTTTTTTTCCTAATTTTCCTCCTTTCTTTCTTTATTTTCTACATCTTTATGATTTTGCTTATGAATTAACATTTACCCGACGGATTGTGTTTCATGAAGTTTTCATGAAGATTGTCTTCAGCCTTGCATGAACATTTATCCGACGACAACCCCCACCCTCATAGCCACCCGCTTCACTCCCACTATCCCCCTGACCCAGTTATTTTCGCAGGCCTGCAGCCTCTGTTGTTGCCTCTCTTTCAGTGTCGGGATTATACAAATTGAAATATGATAGTTTATTGGTGTGTGATGGTTTCCTATATACCGTTGTCTCGAAAGAACCGTCAAATTTCCAGTGGACCTCAACATCTACGTATAAAGCCGATCTTTCCTCTTTCTCCATTTCTTTTGTGAATTTGATTTTTTGGAGAAACTTACCCAATTGTTCAAAAAGGTGATCAACCACGTGTGTCATCCACGTACCTGTTCCAATATTTTTGTAACCAATCATTTTCATTTCCAAAAACCATAATTGTAACTCCTCCATGACGAGGTCGGACACCATTGCAGACACTCTTGAGCCCAGCAAAAATATGTTTATAATGTCGTGTCGTACATGAACATCATACTATCCAGACACATCTCCAGCAGACCGACATTCTGTCATTCAGTCATCTGGCTGTTTGGGCCAGGCTTTTTCCAATCATCAGACTGTTCCAAACTCTCAAGCATGATTTTAACAGCCTAGTTCACTGGGACTACCCTCAATGTGACAAGACATTAAGTCGATCGAGATCGGACCACATTACTGTAGTGGGTACCAGGAAGCAAGTGCCGCACCTGTTATTGCTGCATGCAACCTGATCAAAAGGAAATGCCTGCCTCACATCAACCTGTCTGTGGTACACAAAAAGTTGTGGAAGCAGCCAGGAACCATTTAAATTTTTTAAAGGCTCTTCTGGCGAAACAGTTGCATCAGTTCCACCTATTAGGCAGAAGCTTAGCAAACAGCCCCCTACATCTCCGTAGGATTGTACTGCAGCCAATACCGGTAAGAGAATGAAATTCTCGATTTTATAGACAAGTTCTCCTCGGAGAGGGAGCATCCACGGACACATGTACCGGGCTTGTTGGCCCTTGACGACGTTGAACAGAAGCGGAGAGCAGATCAATCCTATATGGAGATGGAGGGAGCTCCAGCTCTGCTAAGCTCCTGCCTAGTAGGCAGAGTCTATGCAACTGTTTAGCCAAAAAAGCCTTAAATATATACATGTGCATATATATATATATATATATATATATATATATATATATATATATATATATATATATATATATATGTATGTATGTATGTATGTATGTATGTATATAATATATATATATATATATATGTATGTGTATATATATATATATATATATATATATATATATATATATATATATATATATATATATATATATATATATATATATATATATTGTAACGATTTTGGAGAAGTGTAACGGGTTTTGGGAAGTGTAACGGGTTTTGAGGAGTGTAACAATTTTGGAGGAAGGGTAACGGATGTGAAGAGTATGGTTTTGGTATGGTAACATCCTGGTAATGTAAATAATGGTCGCAGCCGTCCTCCTAATTAATTTCATAGAACATACACGCAGGTCACGATATATCTTTTAAATAGTGTATTTCCTTATTCCATGTAGGCTAAGTATGTGTTTTCCACTAGATTGACTTTGCATTGTATCAAACAAAATAAGCGTAGGCCCTTCCAATTTCCCCAAAACCTCCCTTCCAATTGCCTTCCGCATTTTGGCTGGTTTTCTTCAAACCACCATTGGCCACGAGGTAAGGTTGGGGAAGAAAGGCGTGTCTCCACCTCGTCATAAGAAGCAAGGAGTGAACCAGCCCTAACAGCCAATCAACACCGCGGTGAGTGACCCGGTAGGCGCGCCCTCGGAGTCGGCGGCTTGATTTCGCCGGAGGTGATAAAAGCGACTGCAGGGGACTGCTTTACGAGTCCAGATGAGGGATGACTGGAGATGAGCTGGAGAGGAGCAACGAGGCTGCACCACAGAGAGGCCTTGAGAGATACGCTGGGGGATGACCTGGAAGAGGAGCGCAATCCACCGCAAGCCCTACCTACCTACCTACCTGCCTGCCTGCAATACCCCCCTGTCGTTGGAGAGACGCGCTGAACGGAGGGAGACGGCTCCACCCCAGGAAGAGGAGCAGGTGTGCCGAGCCAGCGCGTGACGGCCGCGGATACGCGACGGAGGTTTTCCCGCCAAAACCGCGAGGGGTGCTGCGGCCTCCGACCTTGCCTTCCTCTCAAGCAATCGACTCCTCGAGCCATTACCTGCCTGCAATATCCACCGTGTGAGTGTGAACGTCCTGTCCTACTCGTTTGTCTTGGGGATTAAGTAAATGAAATAGAATAAGTTAACAATGCACTGTGTGACTGCTCTTTTCCATCTATTGCTGTAAATAATATTGGTCGCTCTAAAATATTGCTTGTGTGTGTATAATAAATCTGTTCTTCCTCCAAACTCTGTCTTTCTTCTCTCTTCTTCTCTTTCGGTCGCTTTAGAGGTTTCCCAATTGAATATCTGTAGCGCGATTAGTCAACGTTCGGGTGGAATCGGGTTCTAATCGGGGAGTAACTGTTCGGACGCGGTTAAATACACCACCGCTCGGTAAAATAACATCCAAAAACCGTGTCCGTAACAATTGGTTGTCAGGAGTTGGGATTCGGACCTGGGACTAAATTTGTTAGGCCCAAATTTTGGAACACCAATTGTGTTATAGTAACAATTGGTGTCGAGGAGTCGGATTCGGACCCGGGACTAAATTTGTTAGGCCCAAATTTTAAAAAAAAAAAAAAAATCTTGGTCAAAATTACGAGCTGCCAAAATTGTGTTGTTTTATAAAACCCGAATTTTGAGATCGCGCCATGGACAATCAAGGCGATCGGATGTCGGTGGGGGAGATAGACGGGTTAGGGGTAACCCAGGAACCAGGGGAAATGTATGTGGAAGAAAGGGAGGAGGAGAGCAATGAGGAGGCGGTTGAGGGAGTAGCAGGCGTGCAAAATGGCGTCCTCGCGCACGTGGGTGTAGCGGCACCAAATTTTGCCACGCCCGCGACAGTAGCAGCGCCGCCGTTGGATTCGGACCTTTTGTTGCTACAAATCGGTGCCCTTATGGACAAAATGAGGGACGAAGCAAGGGCTGATAGTGCGAAAATGGAAAGCAGAATGATGGGGGTAATGAGGGACGAAGCGAGGGGTACCGGTGAGGGGTTAGACAATAATTTTAAGGAGTTGGACAAGAAATTAATGGGGTTAGAAAATAGGATGGAGGACAAATTGCGGGAAATGGGGGAACAATCCGCCCGGGAAATCGAACAGATGGGGAACCAGATGGAGGAAATACGAAGAGGGATGAGTGAGGAGGTCTCGGGGCTACGCGAGGAGGTAAAGCGAGGCGAAAAGCGTATAGAGAAAGAGGTGAGAAATAATACGGCAAAGTTACAGGGGGGAATAGAAGATCTGACGAAAGGAGTAGAGCAGCTGACAGAGGGACAAACTAAGTTAGTGGAGCAGGTTCAAAAGAACACTGCGGTACTAGGAGGGTTGAAGGCGACACAAAAAGAAATTAAAAACGAATTAATAGCGACGCAGAGGCAATGTCAGATGGTACGGGAGGAACTGACAATGAGGGTGGAAGAGGTGACAGAAGCAATGGAGACGAAGGACCGGGAGGTAAGGACGCACGTAGAAACGGTCACGGTAGCCTTAGAGGACGAACTTGAGGAGACGCACCGAGAAATAAAAGAGGTTAAACAAAAATTAGAGGAAGTGGGAGAAGAGGTGAGTGAAATTAAGAAGGGACGGACAGAAACTAAGAGGGAGATAAAGGAGGAAGTCATGGAATATGTACAAGGTCTGTGTTCAAATCATGATGTGATGCTCACTAACCAAATAAAGAGTTTGCAGGTGGCAAAGGAGGTGCGGGGACGAGGTGCCAAGGTGAGTGGCAATGTACATGATGTGAGGGGAGATTCAGTCGGCTTGGGGATTGATTTGGATCCGGGTGTTCGTGAAAGGCCGTTGGTGAAGTGTGTGACAGGTCAGGTGTGCGAAAAAAGAGGTGTGCGAGAATGTCCGACCATGGGGTGTGTGAGGAAAAAGTGCACGCCGAGGAGTGAGTGTGCCGTCAGGAGTGAGCCGGTCGAAGCGCGTGTGCGAGGGGGTACATGGAAGCGCGGTGTGGTGAGTGTTACGGAGGAAGTAACGAGAGAGTGTACACCTGTGGTGAGTGTTACAGAGGATGTAACGAGAAAGTGTACGTCTGTGGTGAGTGTTACAGAGGGTGTAACAGGAGAGTGTGCGCGAGAAAGGTGTGTAACGGACGGGTGCATGAGGAAAGAGTGTGCCGTCGAAAGTAAGGGTGAGTGCGCTGTCAAGAGTGGTGGTGAGAGTAGTGAGAGTGACAAGGAGAGTGAGCTGGTTGTGACAGGTGAGCGAGGATGTACACCTGGGATGGAAGGATGCACACCTGGAATGGTAGAGCGTGTGTGGGAAGGCACATTTGAGTTGGTAGTGAGGCACGTGGTTGGGTGTGCGAATGAGGGCACACCTGTGATTGTCACAGAGGAGGTGACCGAGGAGGGGGCGCGAAGCGGTGTATTGGTGAGGTGTGCGAGCAACGAATGTGTGCCAAAGTGTTCGGTGGTCAGGTGTGTGACCAAGTCGGTGAGCGGAGTGAGTGTACCGAGGTGTGAAAGAAAAGGTACGAGGAGAATGGGAACGGCTGCATGTATGAGCAAGAAAGAGGTAGCGTATGCATGTAAGCCTGCAGGTGAAGCGTCGACGGTAACCGGGTTAAAGGTTAGGTCGACTTTTAGCCGGATCGGGCCCTCGGTGCGTGCCGGGCTTCGCGTGCCGCGAGAACCAGCGGAGATCCGAGCCACGGCGGGTTCGAAAGGACCGCCGTGCGCGATCCACGCTGGGCCTCGCGTGGAGCGGCCGCGTCCGGGCTCCACAAGGCGGAGCGGGCAGCTCGATAGGAAGGGTCGTCATGGCGACCACTTTCTATTGAGACGTGCCGGCAGGTCGAGATCGGGACATTGGATGGCTCCACGCCGAAGTGGTGCATGGGATCTCGGCCCGGGTAAGCCTCCGTCCCTGCCCCGAATGCGGGACGTATCCAGCCGCTGGCAAAAAACGACCCGCGTTCATTGCTCGGCTGTACGAAGCCGGGCTGTAGATGTGAATTGGCGCACCGAGAGGATGTAATAAGTAGACGGGTGATGTGAATTGGCGCACCGAGAGGATGTAATAAGTAGACGGGTGATGGTGATAGTGATAGTAGTGATTTGAAACGAAATTTAGAAAAGTGAATAGAATTGGCAGTAAATGAAAAATTTTTGAATTGTTGGATTTGGACGAGCGAAATTGGTAGTGAGAGACCCCCGATGTGGTGGGATGGCAAATCCACCATCCCTCACAGGTGGGGGCAAATGCGCTATAGATTATGGGGTTTATGGCAGTGAAAACGAGCCAGGGAGGGCTTGGATAATGATAGGGATCTAGCGAAGATGACCTTAGGTAACGATAAGGTTAGTTAGTGACTGATACCTGTAGTGGGGACGCAGGTAGGTTAGTGTGGTTGATAATGACGTGGGAGCGCAATAGTTTAAAGGGACGACTGGGAAGCGCAAGTTTCAGAGGGGAGGAGTTAGCTGAGATGATGCCGTGTGTGGGAGTGATTGAACAGGTGTGATTGCACAGGTGTGCAACTGAACAGGTGGATGGAGCAGTGTATGAGTGAGTGATGGTGATTGTGTATTGTGATGACCAAGTGGTCCAGGAAGAAAGGAGGGTGCAGGTGGCACCAGGTGAGATTGCACAGGTGTGCAACGACAGGTGAATGGAGGGCAGGTGTATGGAATAAATGGTATGGAGTATTGGAATGGATGGTCGTGGAGTGAGTATGGTGGAAATTGTGGAGTGGAGTGGATGGTGCGAAGGTGTGAATGGGGGAAGAGTGGACCCCCATCACGGATACCCGGGGCGGGTAGTGTAAGTGTTAGGTAGAGGGTATAGGTAAATTGTAGTTGGATATTGGCATCTGTGGTGCGGGTGACAGAATGGTATGTGGATGGGTGCGTTGGTGTTGTGGAAATGGCTGGGCGTGTAGCCTGTTAGTGTGTGTAGTTGGTTTGGGCACTCCACCACTGTAAGGATGTCGGCCAGGTGAGGCCGCAGGTGGGCTCTGGGAGCCGGTAGTAGTTGTGTGGATGGGGCCCGAGGATCCGGAGGACGGACCCGGGTAGCCCAGTGCCAGAGGGCACCATGGGGTGACAGAGCCAGGAGAGGGGCTGTCCCCAGGTAGTTAGGTTAGGGTGAGGAGCTAGGTAAGCTCGGGTGGCAACTACAGTGGTGGAGGTGTGCAGGTGGGTAGACCTGTTGGGAGAGGTACACGTCGCAGCCCAGAAATTGTGCTAGAGCACCGGGAGATGAATCGGGGGAGTGAGACCCCAAATTGAGGAGCACCACAGTTTGGCCAATGGGAATTGGTTATTAGAACCCATAGTGTAAGTTGGCCAATGGATTGGCAGGGAAAGACCCCGGGTAGTGTAAAGTGTGTTAAAGTCATTTAGAGGATAGTTAGGATGAAGGATCTCCTCGCACCATCTGCATCCACTCACCTGAGGTGACAGGTACTCCACACCATGCCATGTTTTGATTATTTTTTATGATGCAAATGTTTGGATTGTGAGACGCATCATGACGTGGGTGTGACATTGTGCTTTGATGTTCCATCTCTGCCTCCTTATGAGGATTGATGATGAATTTGGTGATGGCAAATTTTGAAGTAGAGGGATTGTGGTGACGAATTTGGTATAAGGGAAATATGGGGAGGACGTGACAGTAGTGACGAATTTGTAAATGGGTAGATTTTGTAAATATGGGGTAAGAGCAAGGGTAGTGTAGGTGACAGGGGGGTGACGTACGGTAGGGACGAGCTTTCTCACTTCGCCCTCCGTACGCATTTCACCTTGCATTGCCTTGTTTGACGTGTACCCTTGTGACCTTACCCCTCGCTCAATTGTCTTTCTTTTGTCTCCCACATGACCTGTGCGCCATTGGGTGCCGAGGGGAGCGTGCGTGAGGTGGCCATTGTGCGCCCGAGATTCCCAGAACCAGCACGCATTGCGTTGATGTACCACTTTATGGACCGCTGTTCGGCGGCCAAGTACCACTTGATGGACCCCAGGTTCTGGGGCAGAGCACCTCTGTTGGAGACCGGCCATAGTGGCCAGGGAATCTTGCTTGCGGACCTCGGTAAGGTGGCACCTATGCCAAACAGGTGGACCACCCTTAGTTGGCCCCTGAGGCCCTAAATAAAAATGGACACAAGTTGTGCTTTTTTTTAGTATGTCCAAATAGGCCGCATGAAGCCAGAAGACGTCGGGAAGAACATCGGCCCAGCAGAGAAGGAGAAGACCACCACCAGTTGTTTTGTTGTGTTTATTATGAACCATGGTAACCGCACCGGATGGTGTTTTTGGGTGCTTTGTGGTGTTTGGGTGCTTTTGGGTGCTTTGGTGGTATTGGTACTGGTGCATCGATGCAATGCGTGCTGTCTCCTCCCTCCCGACAGGAATTTCTTTCTCTTGTTCCCTAAAAAGAAAAGAAAAAAACACACAGGTCCTGGGTTGCGTTGTAAATAAGAAATCACGTCATTGTAAATAATGCTCCCCACCGTAAATGTATAGTTTCAGAATAATTCCGTAATTCGGTTAGCTGTGGGCTTGAGTCTGTTAGACAGGATGCAATGCAATAGGGGGACATACTTATTTGTGTTTTAAAATTGTCACACTCAGGGTCAGGTTAATTGTAGAGGGAATTACACCTACATGTCACACTCAGTTAAGTCTAGTAGGCCCGAGGACGTGCCTGAAGAAAGGAGGGTGCAGTGTAACGATTTTGGAGAAGTGTAACGGGTTTTGGGAAGTGTAACGGGTTTTGAGGAGTGTAACAATTTTGGAGGAAGGGTAACGGATGTGAAGAGTATGGTTTTGGTATGGTAACATCCTGGTAATGTAAATAATGGTCGCAGCCGTCCTCCTAATTAATTTCATAGAACATACACGCAGGTCACGATATATCTTTTAAATAGTGTATTTCCTTATTCCATGTAGGCTAAGTATGTGTTTTCCACTAGATTGACTTTGCATTGTATCAAACAAAATAAGCGTAGGCCCTTCCAATTTCCCCAAAACCTCCCTTCCAATTGCCTTCCGCATTTTGGCTGGTTTTCTTCAAACCACCATTGGCCACGAGGTAAGGTTGGGGAAGAAAGGCGTGTCTCCACCTCGTCATAAGAAGCAAGGAGTGAACCAGCCCTAACAGCCAATCAACACCGCGGTGAGTGACCCGGTAGGCGCGCCCTCGGAGTCGGCGGCTTGATTTCGCCGGAGGTGATAAAAGCGACTGCAGGGGACTGCTTTACGAGTCCAGATGAGGGATGACTGGAGATGAGCTGGAGAGGAGCAACGAGGCTGCACCACAGAGAGGCCTTGAGAGATACGCTGGGGGATGACCTGGAAGAGGAGCGCAATCCACCGCAAGCCCTACCTACCTACCTACCTGCCTGCCTGCAATACCCCCCTGTCGTTGGAGAGACGCGCTGAACGGAGGGAGACGGCTCCACCCCAG